>NC_060119.1:1088014213-1088320151 GCF_021461395.2 Schistocerca americana | reverse complement strand
CTGCGGTGCAGTGTGTGACCCTTACCAGATACGGCTGACGGAGTACATCGAAAAAGTTCAAAGAAGGGCAACACGTTTTGTATTATCCCGAAATGTGGGAGTGTCACAGAAATGATACAGGATTTGGGCTGGACATCATTAAATGAAAGGCGTTTTTCGTTGGGACGGAATCTTCTCACGAAATTCCAATCACCAACATCCTCTTCCGAATGCGAAAATATTTTGTTGACATTGACCTACATAGGGAGAAACGATCACCACGAAAAAATAAGGGAAATCAGAGCTCGTACGGAAAGATATAGGTGTTCGTTCTTTCAGCGCGCTATACGAGATTGGAATAACAGAGAATTGTGAAGGTGGTTCGATGAACCCTCTGCCAGGAACTTAAATGTGATCTGCAGAGTATCCATGTAGATGTAGATGTTAATGTATAATCGTGACAGCAATATGATACATAAGAGTAAATTGTTTTCTTTATACCACAGAGCAAATACTGAAACAGTTTCAAGTTTCACAGGAAAATTAAGTAACAACCAATTTTGTAATGGCAGTCTGTCTAGGAGTGAAAAATAAGACTTGTTGTTTGTAACGCCGTCTTCATTCTTGACCCACATTTACTTATGTGAATTTTACCACGAAAGAAATTAGAAATCTAAGAGGAGTAAAACTGTCTCAGGATTATTCTCTGCAACAATAAATTGTCAGAAGATCATCTAACGCATTTTGAATCAAGTCTGCTTCGTCTGTCCGAAATGAAGATCTCTATCGATTGTAATATCTTTCGTTAACCACATTTAAGGCTGGAACACAAAAATTTCTCCTTGCTCAGTTAGATATCTTTCGAAATACGTTACGATTACGCTTCCACCTCGTAAGCAGATCGTCAACACCACCAGTATCCAATGGGATTACACAAGATTTAACCACGTCGGTGTGTGATATGGGCCATAGTCGATTTACTCCGAAAACAGAGACTATAATTTTCTTTGCCATTTCAGCCCAACAGACATAAAATAAACACGGGGGCTATTCAGAAAGTAAGGAATGTTTCCGTCTGACGCCGCTAGGCGCGCGCCGATCGCGTATATTTTGGTATGTGCGTGCTCGGCAGCTCAGTCGGCATCCATCTGTGACAGTGGGAACGTCTATGCTCATCTGGTTTTTACGATATTCGAATTTGAAATGTGTGCTGCAATCGAAAATCCCGTCAATTGTGAGGTGCGGTCTGTGATACGGTTTTTGTTGGCAAAAATCCTGCAACCCATAGAAATTTATCGTGAACTGTGCGAAGTGTACGGAAACAACGTAATGAGTGAATGTTCCATCCGGAAATGGTGCATTCGGTTTAAAAATGGCCGAACAAACGTTCATGATGGAGAGAAGAGTGGACGCCCGAGTATTGTCACTGACTATCTTGTCGCTATAGTTCATGAAACGACTCGTGAAAACCGTCGCTTCACAATATCGGAGCTTTCGCTTTCTTTTCCACAAATTTCACGGACTTTGTTGTTTCAAAAGCTAGGCTACCACAAATTTTGTGGCCAATGAAGTCTCAGGCGGCAGAATTTTACGACGAAGATCTTTCAAAGCATGTCCACCGCTATGATAAGTGCCTCAATGTGTTCGGTGACTATGTGGAAAAGTAGTATGTCAGTCGCTCTTTCAGATGTATACAATAAAATGTATTTCTTGTACCTAGTCTTTTTTAATGCCAAAACGGTCCCTACTTTCCGAATAGCCCTCGTATTTACATTTATCACAAAAACTGGGTAAGGTATTAGTGTCACGTTATAATTTTGAACCGTATCTGGAACTAATATATCATCATTTATCTGACGCGCAATATTTAACTACTCTGTCAGAAACAGGCATGATTTTTAATAATCGAAAGTGCGGCAACAGGAATGTTGCTGTTCTATGCAACGTCCGAATGCCAACTTTCATCTCTATGAGCCGGAGACAACGCTCTTTCAGCGCTTCTAGTATTAACAATTCGTAGACGATAACACGGTAGTTGAATTCACTGGCAAAATATGAGCTACACCGAAAATGTCGTTTTCCAGTTGCGTAAGGCTTTCATTTGCTGGACATGCAGCGCATATGTCAAACAAGAAACTGAACCTCTGTATCTTCAGGCTATGAGTTTCAATGACTTTTCAGTTTATGCAACCATAACAAAATAAACTGAATTGTGGGATACTTCTCGAATTCCAGGAATTCTGTTGCTCTAAAACTGTCTCGAGTTTTCTTGCAATGTTGTCGTCATAACCAGTAAGTTTATTAGAGACACCTATCTCCCCAAATAATTCATTCATTTTATCGTGCTGTCTAACCACAGACTGCACCATTCTAAACAGCTTTTCACCTGTCCGTTTCTTGTTTCAAGCTTACTTGTAGTTAATTCACGTCACCAGTTTTCTTCATGAAACAGACAGTAGCTTTGCAGCACAAATCGTGGAACAAACCACTGTCTCTTTATTTTTCAAATAATCGTCATCTAAAGTGTGTTTCAAGATCGTGTTCACAATTTCAGTAATGCTGAAAGAATTGCAATGCCTTGCACACATTTGCGCTTCGGTCAGTGACAAATGAAATCTTTACTCCTTACTTAAATTTTTTCTTGTCAGAAAAGTGAGTGAAATGGTTCAAATGGCTCTGAGCACTATGGGACTTAACATCTGAGGTCATCAGTCCCCTAGAACTTAGAACTACTTAAACCTAACTAACCTAAGGACATCACACACATCCATGCCCGAGGCAGGATTCGAACCTGCGACCGTAGCAATCGCGTGGTTCCGGACTGAAGCGACTAGAACCGCTCGGCCACCGCGGCCGGCTAAAGTCAGTGATCACCAACACTATATATGGCTGTACCTACTCTTGATAAAGAAACGTGCGCAGTAATAGGTATATAACATGTTTTCGGAAATGTTTCGGTCCACAAACCCACTGTACATTCACGCATATTCACGTCCACGGCCTAGACAATGTTAGCCATTGCACTCGCCTGTTTTTCGATGCCTTGTCTTTTAATACTTCGTGCTACTGGCGTAGGATGAGGTAAAATTATGGATATGCCCACATGTTTCAATTCTGAATCAATATTTACAAGCTCCAGAGATAAAGAGCGAAACTCTCCACCTAATTTTAATGTAAATGTACGAAGATCTCTGGTACAAATTTATGGCAGCTTTTACTTACCATAGCATTAACTGAAACTGGGAATGTTTTGAAGTCACATTTTGTTCTGCTCTGCAAACATGTGCTTTCAGATATGGGTTGGTCGACCTGTAAGACAGGAGAGTGGAGCAGGTACGGTTTCCATCCTTATCAGTCACTCGTGGAAATCTTTCCCAGACACTGTCACAACTATTGTCTTTCACACTCAGGATACATTCTTTCTAACCAAGTTCCGCTTTCACACACTCATTCGTATCACGTTCAAACGACATGGTTCTGCAGCGGGCGACTGAGCGGCTATCGGGCATTTAGACTGTCGGGCAATTCGAGAGTGGTACTCTCGAACGAGCGTGAGGTAGTCCAGAGCCGCTGCACTCCGGGTCCAGCGCGGCTGTATTGACATCTGCCGGACCTACGCGGAACTACATGCACCGAGCAATTCGAGCGAGCATAGGCGCTAGATGCTGACCTCTGATGTGCTTTTCATAGATATTGCGGCGAGCTGTACTTCACGCAGTGCATCGCAACTGGAGCGTTGGTGACTCGCGTGTGGTGGGTCGCCCCATCACCCACAATTATTCTTCATTTAGTATTTACCAGTTCCGGGAGTTCTTAAAATTTCTTATGCTTTCAATTTTTAATAATCTAGAAAATTCGATGTTTATATAAAGAGCTTCATTATCTATTCAGGAGATTAGATGTGTTCTGGATGAGCGTTGGTGTTCGTAGTAAACGTGCTTTCAGTACTACCTGTTGTATTTCATTGGTTAGGATGCGACAACATTCCTACTCTGTGGAAAGACTTTTCATGCAGCTACTGGTAGCGCAAGCGACAATCTGTGTGTGTGTGTGTGTGTGTGTGTGTTCTGTCTGTAAGTTATACCTAGTGTGTCTCGCTATTTGTTAAAAAGTCTGTAGCTCCTTCTTGTAATTAATCTTCGTAACTGAATTCCTGTTTACTCTACTACAGTTACAATATTACAACCAGTTTGGTTTTCTGGCTATGCTAGAAGATTTTCTTTTTTTCATTTTTCTTTCTTATTGTATATTCATTATCTGTGTCTTCCACATCTTTTTTCTGTGTATTAAAACAAGGAATTACATAACTGCATGTAATTCAAAATTATAACACCAAAACCCATCAGTGTAACGAGCTGTAATTGTGTGCACATTTCAGTACTCTGAAGCTGCTTCACCCTAAACTGATAATTAATGCACATAGTAAAATACAAATTATATTTATCAAACTGTTCACAGACGTAAATCCAAAATTACCAATTTTGTGTTGCTAGTTTCTGATTATCGATCGACCAACGATGTTAAAAACAATAAGAACATTGTTTTACATTAGAGAGCTAACCCGTTTACGTCTACATCAGTAGTCTGGAAAAAGAAAAATTGCTCGAAGTAATTGCTTCCAACGTACCTTGTAAAATCTGTGTGCAAAAAATTCTGCGTGGTGTTAGATATACTTCGTTGTAACGATAGCCATTCGATAACAATAGTGACCTCTAACTGAAGATCCAGCCACATATTTTACGATTTTATAGATTTTGTCGATGAGAATTGCGGTTTTTATTGATTCAGATAAAACCCGACATTTATTTTTATAAGAATAGTTATGTGCGTCCACTTAACGTTTGGGAGAAACGCTTATATCCTTCTCCACAAAAAGAATCTGATTTTTAATCTCTGATTTATAGCTATGGAAATGGACTGTTCTAGTTTGATCCTGTCTAAATGCTAGCAATACGGAAGTAAATATCAAAACCCAGTGTGGGATGTAAATGGTGTGAAAGACTGTAGTTTCAATGGAACATTTGGAGAATAACTTAGACAGACCTCATTTCACTGCACTGCACTGCACTATTACTGTTTTTTTTTTTTCTTCGTAAGCAAATTATGTTTGGAAATTTGGATGGATTCTATATGCATGTATATGAAATGGAAGGCTGTAGTTTTAATGGCACATTTGTTGTTGGTGGCAGAAATTACAACTCATGATAAGTGTCATGTAAAATTTTGGTATATGAATTTTTGTTATCTGAATCGATTGTGAGCGAGCAGCGATGTTATAAGCTGTATCGAAGACGTTAAGTCAGTATCTTTGAGCTGCGCGAGGGCGCAGTGGAGCAGACTCTGTTTAGCTTTGAGAGAGACAGAGAGTCGAAGTTCATCTGTGTTAAGAGTTAGGCTGATAATATTAAGCAGTGTTAGTGACGAAGCTATGGAAATATTATGATTCAAATTTAAATTCTCAGTTTATCATTTTGTTCAATCGACATGATTATGACACTGATTTGTGAAGGAAGAAATCTAATGGAATGTCAGGTAAATACAATAATGATGTTACTTTTATTTCACTATTGCTGCGCCATCGAACTAACTTGGTTATTGTAATGAAAGTTGTTGGATTTGAGAGATAGGAAAGTGTGTAGTTAGGATGTTGAGAATTTCATTAAATTTAAAATCTGCCTTGAGCTCTTTTTCTCAATATACAAAAACAACACATAGAGCTGTCATTTTTGCGCAAATTTCATTTTCTTACCAACGTTTCTCTTACAATTCTTTTTAATGGATTATCCAACCAAGTATGTTCGATAAACAGTTCGATTTGCAATTAACAGAGAATTCATTGGACCTCTCGAGTGTCTCCGTGTAGATACAGTAATTTGCAGCTTTAGCATAGCGGCGGGCAAGACACAGCAGTACTGCAACGCGTTATCCATATTTGCGCAGAATAGAGGTAAAGAGAAATGATTATGATTTTTTTATTTATTCAATCAGGCCCAACTTACGTTAACCAGAGACACATTTTGTGATCAAATTTTGCAAAGCCAATGAGTCCAGCTTTCATGTCCAAGTTAATTATTCAGGCAGTTTACACTGTTCAAAATTCTCGCAGTCAGATTGCTAACTTATACAGTATGAAACACTTCCCTTTTCTTTACGACATCAGTGTAATTACGTAGTTTTAACAAACATTTGCAGATAAAGGTACACCCATTTCGTTGCATTGTATCGAAGGCGTCATGGATGCTAAACTGAGAACCATGCAGACTAGTACCAAGAGGGTGATACCATGGAGAATTCTGGTCCTCCTGCTCAGTGGTTTCCTTTGTTGGATGTTAGATAAGAGCAGTGTCAGAAATTCATAGCAGAGACTCCGTTCTTGATGAGTAGTAAGCCTGGACGCTACGGGCGATTAAGGCAGTTAGTGAGCAGGAACCTGCTCGACATCTTAGATGTCCTATGTACAATGTAGAACATTTATAATTTATGAGAGGATCATTTAAAATGCAGTGCCAGCCTAGACAATAGATCATGTTTTGTTTACAGGTGGGATGGATGGAGTTTAATGTTCTCTTTGAATCAGTATCAAATTCCCATCACAGCAAGATATGCATACAATCCTCGCAGTCAGATTGCTAACTTATACAGTGTGAAACACTTCCCTCTTCTTTACAACATCAGTGTAATTAAGTAGTTTTAACAAACTTTTGCAGATAAAGTTACAAACATTTCGTTGCATTGTACCGAAGGCGTCATGGATGCTAAACTGAGAACCATGCAGACTAGTACCAAGAGGGTGATACCATGGAGAATTCTGGTCCTCCTGCTCAGTGGTTTCCTTTGTTGGATGTTAGATAAGAGCAGTGTCAGAAATTCATAGCAGAGACTCCGTTCTTGATGAGTAGTAAGCCTGGACGCTACGGGTGATTAAGGCAGTTAGTGAGCAGGAACCTGCTCGACATCTTAGATGTCCTATGTACTATGTAGAACATTTATAATCTATGAGAGGATCATTTAAAATGCAGTGCCAGCCTAGACAATAGATCATGTTTTGTTTACAGGTGGGATGGATGGAGTTTAATGTTCTCTTTGAATCAGTATCAAATTCCCATCACAGCAAGATATGCCTACAATGAAAATCGATATTAGTTAAAAAAAGCTGTATTTTCATCCATCAAAAGAGTGTGTGGTTCGCAATGGTACAACTCGTTACGAATCCTACTGTTAGTTGGGAACCTATAGCAATCTGAATTCGTCATGAGGCCCACTATTTGACTCTATTGAATCTAGTACTATAAACGTTAGTATGGTACTATACCAAATGAGCCAAAGTGACCCAGAGATCTGTATCAACAATTACAGTACATTTTCCTGTACAAACACCAATACAGTTCGTAAAAAATGAGAGGTGCAATAAGCGGTTTCTGGTGTATGTTGTGTGAAAGACTTTGATGCTGTATTGCTCCATTATATTGCCCATGGACGGTAAACCTGCATACAACATATTGGGTAGACTATCTTATATAACTACTAGT
This sequence comes from Schistocerca americana, assembly GCF_021461395.2. Lineage (NCBI taxonomy): Eukaryota > Metazoa > Arthropoda > Insecta > Orthoptera > Acrididae > Schistocerca > Schistocerca americana. The sequence continues at coordinate 1,088,312,643 of NC_060119.1, read as the reverse complement.
CAATCCCTTTCTCTATTCCGCTTGCATATGAAGCAATTGCAGAAGGAACATATGCCTCTGACATGTAATTCTAAGCGTTCAGTTGTGTTGAATCTGTGAGACTTGAACTTTGTAATATAGATCACTATGAGGGGAATATCTATGGTGGATATATGTTAGTTGCTCTTCAATTGTTTTGTTATACGAACTATTGTAGTATATTTTTCCGTACAGTGTCATTGCTCCAGAACTTGTATTCTGATGCCATAGAACCTATCCCAAATCTCATGTCTGGACCGTGTGCCAGAAGTCTAGGCAGTTAAAGCAAATGGTCTATTGACAGAAAGTCAACATTGGTTTAGAAACACAACTAGCTCTTTATTCGCATGAAGTGTTGAGTGCTATTGACAAAGGATTTCAGACCGATAACTTATTTCTGGATTTCCAGAAGGCTTTTGACACTGTACCATACAAGTGGCTTATAGTGAAATTGCTTGCTTATGGAATATCGTATCAGTTATGTGACTGGATTTGTAACTTCCTGTCAGAGTGGTCACAGTTCGTAGTAATTGATGGAAAGTCATCGAGTAAAACACGAGTGATCTCTGGCGTTCCCCAAGGTAGTGTTATAGGCCCTTTGCTGTTCCTTATCTATATAAACGATTTGGGAGACAATCTGAGCAGCCGTCTTAGGTTGTTTGCAGATCACGCTGTCGTTTATCGACTAATAAAGTCATCAGAAGATCAAAACAAATTGCAAAACGGTTTAAAAAAGATATCTGAATGGTGCGAAAATTGGCAGTTGACCCTAAATAACGAAAAGTGTGAGGTCATCCACATGAGTGCTAAAAGGAATTCGTTAAACTTCGGTTACACGATAAATCAGTTAAATCTAAAGGCCGTAAATTCAACTAAATACCAAGGAATTACAATTACGAACAACTTAAATTGGAAGGAACACATAGAAAATGTTGTGGGAAAGGCTAACCAAAGACTGCAATTTATTGGCGGGACTTCGAAAATGTAACAGATCTACAGAGGAGACTTCCTACAGTGCGTTAGTCCGTCCACTTTCAGAATACTGCTGGGCGGCGTGGACCCTTACCAGATAGGACTGACGGAGTACATCGAAAAAGTTCAAAGAAAGGCAGCACTTTTTGTATGATCACGAAATTTGGGAGAGAGTGTCACTGAAATGATACAGGATTTGGCCAGAACATCATTAAAAGAAAAGCGTTTTTCGTTGCGACGGAATCTTCTCACTAAATTCCAATCTCCAGCTTTTCCCTCCGAATACGAAAATATTTTGTTGACACCGACCTACATAGGGAGAAATGATCACCACGATAAAATAAGGCAAATAAGAGCTCGTACGGGACGATATAGATGTTCGTTCTTTCCGCGTGCTATACGAGATTGGAATAATAGAGAATTGTGAAGGTGGTTCAATGAACCCTCTGCCAGGCACTTAAATATGGTTTACAGAGTATCCATGTAGATTTAGATGTAAGTAGATCTTAAACCGCACCCCTTGTTTAGTCGTCTCCCCCTATGCATTCAAACAACAATGCTGTGTGTGTGTGTGTGTGTGTGTGTGTGTGTGTGTGTGTGTGCATGTTATGCAATGAAGATAGTTATTTTTGTAAATAATAACAACAAAGGCGTATGGTAACGAATGTAGCTATTCAGTTCTCTTAGGCACAAGTGTATGCAAAAGAGAGGTACATTTCAGTTCCTCATGATACAATCTGGTTCTTCTGAACATTTCATACAAAAATCCACTGTTCATATTCCACATCAGTACAATATTTTCCCATTAACTATTTCTTGTATGCACTAAATTCTGTTCGTATGTCCCTCACACTGTCAAGAGCATCACAAAACCCAGGTATTCCATCCACAAATTTAGCATGAATGGACTCCACACCTATTGAAGCAAGAGAAGTTGACTTTAGCACTGCAATGATACATGAACTGAAGCACTGTTCTAAATCATTCATGTGTATGCTATAAACATGAAGACAATTCACAACCCAAATAAAAGGCTAGGTCTCCAGATTTCACTCTATGGTCGTGTCCTACGTGAGCGACAGAAGCGAGCGACAGCGAGCGACTTCTGGATACGGGACACTCCAGCGACAAGCAGCAACGTCGGGCGACAACCTTGAGTGTCCTGCGTGCGAGCTACCATGTCGCGCTACAAGATGGCTGCTTAGAGCCAACCAGCTGTTTCTATAAAACAGCGTCGTTAACCTGTAGAATACTGTAGCTGGAGAGTAAGGCTACAGAATTAGATTTACTTAAGAAAACAAAGCGAAAAGGAATGCTCTGCATGAAATTTACAAATGGAGGTATCTCCATGGAGAATTTCATAAGTATCGTCAACTACGAAGATCACCAGACAAGTTCTTCGAATGTACGTGAATGAGCAGAGGAGCATTCGACTATCTCATCAATGAATTAAATACGAATGTTTTTTTTCTATTATCAAGAACTTTTAACAGCCAATAAATGTGGAGGAATAATTATTACATGACTAACTACGCTAAATACAAACTTAAGGACAAGAATAAGGTGCATGGACAATAGGTAGCTGTGGTGTAGGGGTAGCATACACAGTTCGTAAATACGTGTGAGGATAAGAGTTCTTATATTTTTACTGACTCAATTACGATTCTGTATACTAAGCTTCATGTATACTGTTTACAATGCATCGCTAAGTATATTTTAAGGTCTTGCCAAAAAACTTGATCTTCACACCTATCCCAGTATATCACACACATTTAATTCCTAATAAATTACAATGGACCATGAAATTTTACAGATATTTCATGTTGCGAACGTAATTCATCAGCTGTCAGTGTTAAGGCCAAGAGTTTCAATTACTCAAAATAGCCTGTAAAAGTAAAGCTTACAAAATTTTTGAAAAAAAAGTCAAACGTTTTGTGTAACGATTTGTCTAAAAGTATAAAATAAAAAATATTAGGGAAACTTTGGTGCGCCTCAGTTTCTGTTCATGATTTCGAGCATCATTCAAAGGCACATAAAACGTTTCTCTGATCTACTTATTTCATTTACTCAAATGATTTTGTAAAATATTTGAGTGATTTCTTTCATTTTTTAATTTCAAGTTTCCTTCAGAAAGCATGATCTTAATGACTCCTCGTTTGCCTTCCTGACGTACTTGATTCGAAGGAAGCCTTTTTGACGTTTAAATACCGCACCAATGTATCTTTTTATGTGCAAAATAGCTAGGTCTTGAACAGATGACATATTTGACACTTTTTAAAGCAGCTTTTCGTGAAATATTTCAATTTTCCTCATCTTATTAATTAAGATTTCCTTCATTATCGTGATTACTTTCAAGCAGTTAAATATTTTCATGCCAAACTAGACCTCATGCTGGTCACTTTGATACCCCGTTTATCTGTTTCTCTCCCTTTGTTTGCCTATGAAAATTTGGACAAAACCTCGTGGTGTAAGTTATGGGGAGTCTTGTTTTCGCTCTGCTCACGCGTTTACAAAAACATGTCGAGTGTTAATCATATGATAAAATAGTCCTTTCTGCGTGCTGTCATTTCCAAAAATCGTCGTTTCGATATCTTGAACCTTTTATGAGATACGACTATTTTTACGAGCACTTGATTCCCAAAGTGCAGGAAAGGTTCGGACGCGCCGCGAGCGACCCGTCCGCGGATATAACAACCAACATCTCAAGAATGAAAAGAGATATCATTCCGGTCTCAACTTTAAATACAATTTAGGTATATTGGTTACATTTCATATGCAATAATGTATGACCTTAAATGAACTACACGGAAAGTCTACACAATGTGATTTTACCTCAGCAAATTCTTAAAAATTTCGTGCGGCCATGTACTCAATTTCGTGCAGCACAGTAACTATGACGAATAACGAAAATAAATTCCGACCTTTATCATTTATGGATATCAAGCTATAGGTTGCGGAAGAACAAATTTTTTCACCTAATAATGTTCTTAAAATCGGATGTTAAGTAATTCGTAGCTGCCGTAGCGTCCGCTCCACTGCTTTGCCAAGAAGACCCGTGGCTGTCCCTCTGTGTAGCGCGTGCTGCAGCGACAAGATTCAAACACGTTTGAATTCAAACGTCGCCAGTTGGAGCAGGAGACGCAGCGACACAGATGTCGCTCAGGTAGGACACTTCCATAACTACACCTGCGGTTGTGTTTTGTCGACTGAAGCTGTCACTCGCTTCTGTCGCTCACGTAGGACACAGCCTAAGGGCAGTGTCATCCCACATGGATGTGAGAAATAACTGCAGACTTGCATAGTAAATTTCTTAGGGAGAAAGAGAGTCATCTGAGCACTGATGTACGGCTTCCCTGGTAGATGGTGCGTCAAGCGGCCTGAGAGTCCCAATGCACTGCCGATGCTGCTCAGCGCTTTATCGTTGTGAAAACTGAAAACCTCCGGTGCACTTCTGTGGCTTGTGGACAGGTATATCTGTGCTCTGCTGTTGGGTGCCTTTATCTATGAGCGTTGCAGACAACAACTGATCCTTCTCCTGCTCCAGTTGACCAGTTTATCTACAGGATCCCAAGTGCAAGAGGTCGTTACCTCTGCTGCAGATACTGACAAGCTGAGCTATTGTGCTGGAGGGCACCACTGCTGCAGGTCCCAGTTTGGCCACTGAACAAAGAATAAAAAGAAGAACCGTTACCTGTGATAGTAATAATAGCAACTACAGACATAGATGTAATCTATTAAGCAGGGGGTACTTACTCTTACGCTCCTTTCTAGTCTGGTGGGAGGCACTGGACGACCTTGGCTGCTGACGACGTTTCATGGTCCTTCCACTGAATGCGAGTGGGATCGGTGAACTAGTGTGCTCGCCTTATACCTGAGGTGTTGCCAAATCACATGGTGGGTCTCGGAAGGGTATCGGTTGGTCTTGGGCTTCAGTAGAGGATGGTTCACTGCAGCTCTATCTGTTTGTCTGCGAGGACAACCGTTTTTGGTTCAACGTGTTGCTGCTATCCGTGTGGTGCTCCCCATACAGTATAGCACCTTAGAAAATATCACTTACCAGCAGCAATCGCGTATTGCACAGTGGAAGTGGCGGATTGACAAGCAATGTCAAGCAAGATCGACAGTCGACACTAGTAGAACCGTCTGTAGTGATGAGTTCCGCTTCGAAGTGATGTGTCTGTAGACGCCCCACGCAATGGTGGGAAATCAGTGTCACTGTCGCTCGACATTCAGCCCGAAAGGCAGGAGTGATGGATTGGGGTGCCACTTCTCTTCATAGCAGGACTGCTTTGATTGTCATCCACGGCACCCTTACAACACAGCATTACGTCGACTATTTTCTACGCCCAGTTTTTTTACCCTTGTCGGTAGGTCATTCCAGGCTTACATTTCAGGAAGATAATGCCCACCGTCATGCGGCTAGAGTTTCTAATGGTTGTCTTCGTGTTTGTGAAGCCCTACCTTGGGCAGCAAGGTCGCTGGATCTATCCCCAGCTGAGAAAGTTTCGTGCTTTATGCGCAGCACCGGCCAGACAGCTCGGGATTTTGACGACCTAACGCGCCAATTAAACAGAAGTTTTGGCACGCTATCTCTCGGGAGGACATACAACTTCACTGTCGATCAATTCCTAACCGAATAACTGCTTACATAAGGACCGGAGGTCGCCAACGCGTTATTGAGTCTCTGTTTGTGAAGCTCTTTCAATTGATTAAATTGTCCAGTTTTTCTGAAATTATCTACATGTACATCGCGTATACCGATTTTCGTCCCATTCGTGTTACCGGCGACGAAACGCGACGCGCGACACTCGAATTTACGGCTATGCACTATGCGGATTTATGGCTCGTGTTTCTCTTCCGTATGTGATTTATGAAGTCAGTACCATCTCATTTTAAGTTAATATTGCATTAAGAATTATTTTCATTTTAAAACTAGAGGTAGACAATCGCAGATCCAGCAATAGAGTTAGCTATACAGGGTGGTTCATTGATAGTGACCATGCCCAATACCTCACGAAATAAGCATCAAACGAAAAAAACTACAAAGAACGAAACTTGTCTAGCTTGAAGGGGGAAACCAGATGGCGCTATAGTTGGCCCGCTAGATGGCGCTGCCATAGGTGAAACGGACATCAACTGCGTTTTATTAAATAGGAACCCCCATTTTTATTACACATTCGTGTAGTACTTAAAGAAATATGAATGTTTAAGTTGGACCACTTTTTTCGCTTTGTGATAGATGGCGCTGTAATAGTAACAAACGTATAAGTACGTGGTATCACGAATCATTCTGCCAGATCAGAGGGTTGGATCCCCTCATTCGAAAGCGTCAGATTGCAAAGCCTGGGCTACTCTCAGGTTGGAATCTCCGTCTTCGTTGATTGTGTCTGTCTGTCTGTCTGTCTGTCTGCCCGCCTGCCGCTTACTGCTGTAGCTGTTCGTCCGTCCGCCTGCCTGCTCGCTGTCCGTCGCCGTCGCTGTCACCGCCGCCACCGTTGCTGCCTGCTGTCCGTCCGTCTGTTCGTCGCCGACCGCCGCCGCCGCCGCCTGCCATTGCTCGCCGCCGCCTGGTCGCCGCCAGCCGGTGCTCGCCGCCGCCTGGTCATCGCCGCCGCCGCCGACGCCGCCTGGTCATCGTCGCCGCCTGCCGGTGCTCGCCGCCGCCTGGTCATCGCCGCCGCCGCCGCCTGGTCATCGTCGCCGCCTGCCGGTGCTCGCCGCCGCCTGGTCATCGCCTCCGCCGCCGCCTGGTCATCGTCGCCGCCTGCCGGTGCTCGCCGCCAACGCCTTTCGGTCGTCGCCGCCGCCGCCGCCGCCGCCGCCGCCTGCCGGTGCTCGCCGCCGCCGCCGCCGCCGCCGCCGCCTGCCGGTCCTCGCCGCCATCTGGTCGCCGCCGCCGCCCTTCTTGCGCGCCGCCGCCATGTCCCAACCCACCACCACTATCATTTTCACCTCTCCCTCCGCTGCTCCAACCACCATCACATGGAGCTCATCCTCCACCTCACTTCCCGTCCTTCCTTCTCTCCCTGTCCACCCCACCCCTGCGCTACTTTCGGCTGTAACCACCCCCAACTCCTCCTCCCCTATCACTGTCGCCCCATCGCCAGCTACTGACTTTCCGCCACTCCCTGCACCGCCTCCGACGAGCTCCAAGCCAGAACGGATCTCTGCTCGACGTTCCACAGTCTCTGTGACACCCACGCTCCCTCCGTCTGCGTCATCCGCTGCTCAGGGTGGTCCTGCCCCCCGCCATCTCCCCCTGCAACCCATACCCCTGCCCCCTCTCCACCCAGTCGTGCCCACGAAACCTTCAAAGCGCCCGAATGTTGACCCTTCCCTCGAAGTCTCCTCCCAAAAAACCACCAATCCCCGTGACCCACCCACCCCCATGGACGCGGCCCTGACCCCCGCCCCTGCCACGCCTGCCACCCACACCTTTGTCCTCTCCAATCCTGACCCTCAATTCCTTGATGCCCGCTCCCTCACCCTCGTCATCCGGAAATACTACCCCAATGACCCCATCTCCCAACTGGACTCGGTCCTCATAAAATCCCCCAGTGCTTCCTTCCACACTGATCTCCTCTCCCACATCCCCCGTATCCAATTTGGCCAACGTGCAGCCCTCACCCCCTACCACACCCCGTCCTCTCCCCGTCAGCCTCAACCTCCCCGACGTCCGCCAACCTTAACCGCTGTGATCACGAAGCTTAGCCCCGTGATCACGGAGGCTGAGGTGTTGGCAGAACTCAACTCCCGGCCCGACATTGAAATCCGTTCAGCCCGTCGCATCTTCAATGATGCCGGGCCGACTTTTCTCATACGGATATTCACCGAATCCTCCTCCTCGATTGACCGCCTCCTCACCGAGGGAGCCCTCATCTACAATCAGCGCCATAAGGTGGACCCCTCCCGTTCCCCAGTCCAATCCTACCGCTGCCAATGCTGTCTCACCTACAATGACCACGTTACCTCTGCCTGCAAGAACCCCCCTACTTGTCCCCACTGCAAAGCCTCATACTTCCTCAGGAATTGCCCCAACCTCACCTCTCCCCCCTCCTGCAACACTTGCAACGAACCACATCCTACCTACTCCTCGAAGTGTAAAGCAAAACCTCCACCAGTCACCCCTGAGCTCACCGTCCCCGTCCGTCCTGTTGATGACCCCATCCACCCCAACAACTCTCTCTGCCCTCCCCCTACTGCCGAGGACATCATCCGTTTCACCACCATTGTGCTCCAAAACATCCACCCCTTCCAGCGCTCACACACTCTTTCCCAAGTCGCCCTCGCTGCCCGTTCCATCTTCCATCTTACCACCTATGCCACATACTCCCACAACCAGGCCCACTTCACCTTCACCCCCCTCACCACCCTCGTCTAACTCTCCCCTCCCACGGTACAACAACCCTACTGTATCCTGTACCACAACATTCGCTCCCTGCCCACCTACAAACTCCTCTTCCTCCACACCCTCCATCAGCACCACGTGGATGCCTTCATCCTAAATGAAACCTTCCTTCAACCCCGTATCTCCATCTCCACGGCTCCTTACACCCTACACCGCACCGATAATCCGTACCCTCTGGCGCGTGGCGGAGTTGCTATAGGCCACCTCAAGCACCTCCCTGTCCGGCCCCAACCTCTCCTTAACAATCCTGCCGAGCATCTCACCCTCAGCCTCTTCTTCCCCACCCTTACCATCACCTGTGCCAACATTTATGTCCGCCCTCGCACCCCCATCCCGTACGATTTCCTGGCCCACATTGACCGCACCTTCTCCACCTACGTGATTGCCGCCGACCTCAATATCCACAGCCGTGATCCTGCCGACCTCCAGCGGTGGCATCAGTTTCTCACCACTCTCCAGGGAGACCTGGTTCCCCTGCCTCAGCACACCCGACCTGAATCCAACACCACTCCTGATGTGGTCCTTGCCTCTCCCAACCTCCTTGACCTCATTGGCAGTGACCATGCTCCTGTTCTCCTCACCATCTCTATGGTCGCCATCCCCGCAACGCTCCTCGCCCTGACGTCCCTCCTAAACTTGTCCATGATTAGTCCCATGCCAACTGGGATGCCTACCGGGACTCCATTCACACCCAGGTTGCCGGCCACGACCTTACCCTCCATTCTCCAGATGACATCTCTCGCACTGCTGCCTTCCTGCACCAGACCTTGTCTGACGCCGTCGCCACCCATATCCCCACCAAAGCCATCCACCCTCACCGCCCCGTCCTGCCTCCACAGGCCGTCCTTCTCCTTCGCGAGTCCCGCCGCCTCTACCGCTCTTTTCTTCGCACTCGTGACCGGGATACACTTACCCGCCACCGGCAATTACAACGACACATCCGCAACCTGCTTGTTGCGAAGAAACGCCATGCCTGGCGCCAGACATGTACACAACTCAACACCACGCTCCCCGTAAACTCTTCCAAGTATTGGTCTGCTTTCCACCGCCTTACTGGGAACCGCCCCACCCCCCAGTACCCTCTCCTTCTTAATGACCATCCCTTTCCTGACAACCTCAGTAAGGCCAACCACTTTGCCTCCCACATCTCTTATGTTTTTTCCATCCCAGATGATCCCCACTTTGATTATTCCCTCTTCCCTGATGTCATCGACCGTATAAATACCTCTGTTCCTCCCCTTGCTCCTAGCTTCCAGTACTTGGGCCACACCCCACCATCTGCACTTAACACTCCCATCACTACACAGGACATCAGCCTCACACTCCGCACTAAACGCAACACTGCTCCCGGCCACGACCGCGTTACCTACCGCCACCTCAAACACTGCCTTCCCTCCTTCCTTTCCATTCTTGCCACCCTCGACAATGACATCCTTGCCACTGGCTTCTATCCCGACCTGTGGAAAACCTCCCATATCCTGATGTTCTCCAAACCCAACAAGCCTCCATCTGATGCCTCTTCCTATCGTCCTACCTGTCTCACATCAGTGTTCAGCAAGCTCTTGGAATCATCCTTTCCCAGCGCATCCATCTCCACCTCCACCAAAACCACCTCCTCCCAAACACCCAATGTGGCTTTCGACCTTCCTTCTCTGCTGATGACCAACTCGTCTGCCTCACTCATCTCCTCTCCCTCCAGCTTAACTCCCGTCACTCCTCCATTTTTGTCTCACTTGACCTCGAAAAGGCCTACGACCGTGTCTGGCATCCCAGTCTCCTGTTTAAACTCCAAACCTACGCCCTTCCTATCAACTACATCCATCTGGTGGCCTCCTTCCTCTCCCACTGCCCCTCCTATGTTACCATCCATAATGCCAATTCCCACACCTTCTACCTCTCTGCCGGTGTGCCCCAGGGCTCTGTCCTCTCCCCTCTCCTCTACCTCCTGTGCACGGTGGATGTGCCCCAACCCCCCTTCCAGTACACCTCTTGCAATATGCTGATGACACCGCATTCCTCGCCCTCGCTCCTACCCTCCAACGGTCCCAACGCCTTCTCCAGAATCACCTTGACCTTTTTGCTGCATGGTGTAACCAGTGGCTCCTGAAACGCAATCCTTCCAAGACCTAGGCAATCATCATAGGTCGTACCACTCGCTCCTTCCGGCTCCTGGATTTCTCCCTTACTGTTTGTGCACGTCCTGTCCACCTCACCCCCACCCTCACCTACCTTGGCCTCACCATTGACCGTCACCTCACCTGGATCCCTCATCTCCGCTCCATCCAATCCAAAGCCCACAACTGCCCCCAACTCCTCAAACTCCTCTCTGGCCGGATGTGGGGGTTGCACCCCTCTACTATCCTCCACACCTACAAATCCTTAATCCGTCCTATCCTCTGTTATGCCAGTCCTGCCTGGATATCTGCCCCCCCCCCAAATTCTATAAGTCCCTCCAGATCCTTGAGCGTCATGCACTCTGCCTCGCCTTCCGAATACGCCTCCCGTCCCCCATGCGGAACCTCTATGATCTCATTCCTTTCCCCCATCTGCTCCTATTCCTCTACACCTCCCGCCGTCTTGCACCCCCTCACCCCCTGGTTGCTCCTCTCCTCTCCCATCCCCGCCCCCTGCCACGTCTTCACCATTGTGTCCCCCCTACCCTCCATCTCTACACCCTACATCTCCTTTCCCAAGGTGGCTTCCGTCAACTCCCCCTCCCGGATGATGCCCTCTCTCCCTCCATTTATCCCTCCTATCAACTCTGATCCTCACTCCCCCTCCTTTCCTCCGTCCTTTCCCTGGGCTCCCTCTTCCTCCCTCCTTCCATCCTGTGTTTTCTCCCCGCCCAACCTTCCCCTATGTCCCTTCCCCCCCCCCCCACCCCCCAAGTCCTTTTGCATTCCCCTCCTCTGCCTCCCCCACTCCCTGGCCCGTCTGCTCAGCACCCCCCACTCCTCTTATGGGTCCTCATTCTCCATTGGCTTCGTTCCCCCCTCCCACCCTTCACTTTTCCTCTCCTTCCCCCCCTTTTTTATTTCTCTGTCATCTGTCCTGTTTCCCCCCCACCTGCTCTCGGCTGTGGTATGTCATACTTGTGCCAACTTTTTAGTGCCGTGTTTAAGTGAGTGTTCAGTGTTGTGCGTCTTTCCACAGTGTTGCGAACAGAAATCATGCTGTCGCTGGGTGTGCATTTTATATCTTGCGAACAGAAACCAGACTGTCGCCGTGTTTTTTTAACTGTCTGTCTGTTATTTTTCTGCTTCTTGTGGATTTTCTTAGTATCATCAACCCTGTGTTTTATGTTTTAAGTTCTAGAATTTTCTGCCATTTTACCTTTAAGTCACCGATTTTATCGCCAAGTGTTATTATTTTTTATTATCTTCATCTTTTTAACACAAATTCTGTAGGCTGAAGAGCGGCGTAGTAAGCTGCTGCCAGCCCGCCCCCTTCGGGGGGAATTGAAATTCAATAAAGAAAAAAAAAATCATTCTGCCAGTGCGGACGGTATTTGCTTCGTGATACATTACCCGTGTTAAAATGGACCCTTTACCAATTGCGGAAAAGGTCGATATCGTGTTGGTGTATGGTTATTGTGATCAAAATGCCCAACGGGCGTGTGCTATGTATGCTGTTCGGTATCCTGGACGACATCGTCCAAGTGTCCGGACCGTTCGCCGGATAGTTACGTTATTTAAGGAAACACGAAGTGTTCAGCCACATGTGAAACGTCAACCACGACCTGCAATAAATGATTATGCCCAAGTAGGTGTTTTAACTGCTAATCCGCACATCAGTAGCAGACAATTGCGCGAGAATCGGTAATCTCAAAAACGTCGGTGTTGAGAATGCTACATCAACATCGATTGCACCCGTACCATTTTTCTATGCATCAGAAATTGCATGGCGACGACTTTGAACGTCGTGTACAGTTCTGCCACTGGGCACAAGAGAAATTACGGGATGATGACAGATGTTTTCCACGCGTTCTATTTAGCGACGAAGCGTCATTCACCAACAGCGGTAACGTAAACCGGCATAATGTGCACTATTGGGCAACGGAAAATCCACGATGGCTGCGACAAGTGGAACATCAGCGACCTTGGCGGGTTAATGTATGGTGCGGCATTATGGGAGGAAGGATAATTGACCTGGTCACGATCAATGGACCACCCTGAATACCATATACGTAAATTTTTGTCTACGATAATATTTTCATGCACGAAAGAACCTGTAACTATTTTCGATCACATACTATGGAACAAATGGCGTGTTTTCCGGTGGGCAATAACGAGAAATGGGATTTTGAAATTCTGTGTTGTGGATGCTTTATGCGCATCTATTTGCCGACCTATTTCATTGGTACGTATTTGGGGTCTCTTGATGCAGGTAGTGTACATGAGCTAAAACGCCATTTTGCTTATTTCTGTAACAGTTATTTCACAATTACTTAGGTTATCTTTGAAAAAATGGCACTTTCTTTTTCATTTCCCTGGACGAACAACGTTAATCTGTGCAGTTTACAATATTGTGCTGCTGAACCCTCTGGTATTTCTGTGTTACTTATTGAAGATACAGAAGGTTAATTTGGAGAAAGTACAACAACAGAGGTCAAAACAAATAATGTTTACTGCAACAAAGATCTGCACAAGCAACAGCAAAAGATACGAAGAAATTTAACACTATTCCTTTTGCAGTTACGCTAAACATGTACAGTCAGCATTATATTTTCTCCAATCAACGGGTTTTGTCAGACAGACGTACATGTCCACTATTTACTTGGTACTTGCTCACACAAATTCCGTTTCTCAGTTGGGAGATAATGTCACATGTCAAGTAAGGCTTTCTTTTTCGCCCCTTTTACTGGCGGAATTTTATCACACAAGGCAGGGGTAACTGTAATGTTATCTAACGGCAGATTTCTTTTCCCAGCATCTCTCGGATTCTACATGTACTCCGCAAGCCACGTAATGTTGTGTGGTGGAGGGTACTTTAAGTACCATTATCTGATCCCTCCAACCCTTTTCCACCCCCGAGTAGTGCGAGGGAAGAATGATAGTAGGTAACCTTCTGTATTGGCTCTAATTTCTCGAATTTACTCCTCGTGGTCAATACGCGAGATTTATGTGGGGGAAGTAATATGTTGTGCGACTCCTCCTGACAAGTACTTTCCCGAAATTTCACTAGTAAACCTCTGTTGTAATGCGTGCTAGTGGAGTTAGTTTAGCATCTCCGTAACGCTCTCTCGCCAACTAAGCAATCCCGTGACGAAACACACCGCTCTTCTTCGTTGGATCTTCTCTATCTCCTCTATCAGTCCTATCTGATAGGGATCCCAGATGGATGAACAGTACTCAAGAATCGGTCGAACAAGCGCCTTATAAGCCACTTGTTTCGTGGATGAGTTACATTTCCTTCAGATTCTTCTGACGATTCTGAGTCTGGTATCTGCTTTTCGCGCTGTATGGTCATTCCACTTGAGATAGCTCTGGATAGTTATGCCTAGATATTTTATAGCAGAAGCTTTCTCCAGCAGTTTGTCACCAATAGTCTAGTTGTACAGTAGTGGATTTCTTTTCCTATTATCATTTATATATATTGTAAACAGTAACGGTCCTAGCACACTTCCCTGTGGTACTCCGGATATTACCTCTACACCTGTCGATTTTCTTCAAAAAATGGTTCAAATGGCTCTGAGCACTATGGGACTTAACATCTTTGGTCATCAGTCCCCCAGAACTTAGAACTACTTAAACCTAACTAACCTAAGGACATCACACAACACCCAGTCATCACGAGGCAGAGAAAATCCCTGACCCCGCCGGAAATCGATTTTCTTCCGTTAAGAGCGACGTGTTGAGTTCTATCTGCAAGAAAATCTTGAATCCAATCGCAAGTCTGCTCCGATACTCCTTAAGTTCATTTCTTTTTTCATTAAACGGCAACGCGGGACGGTGTTAGAAGCCTTACTGAAATCAAGGAACACGGCATCAACCTGAGCACCATTGTCCACTGCACTGTGGACCTCATGGAGGAACAGAGCGAGCTGAGTTTCGCAGTATCTCTGTTTGCGAAATCCATGTTGATTTTTTATAGAGGAGATGTTCATTTTTCAAAAATGTCGTAATTCTTCAGCATAAAACATGTTCCATAATTCTACGCCAGATTGACGTCAACGATGTAGGTCTATAATTGTGTGGTTCTGTCTTATGGCCTTTCTTAAAAACGGGCAAGACCTGCGCTTTTTTCCAGTCGTTAGCGATCTACGATAGATTACTGCTAGAAGGGGAGCAAGCTCTTACGCATAATCTTTATAGAATCTTATAGACATCTCATCTGGTCCTCACGCCTTTCCACTACTTAGCGATTGTAGCTGCTCAATTCCGCGATCGGTTATCTCAATATCTGCCATTTCGACGTTCGTACGACAATTGAAAGGAGGGACGGTGCTACGATCTTCTGCACTGAAACAACAGCGAAAGACTGAATTCAGTATTTCGGCTTCTCTTTGTTATCTTTCATTTCGGTGCAGGTGTAGTCACTGGGAGAATGAATAGATTATTTTAACTCACTTACTGGTTTTACATACGACCAAAATCTCTTAGGGCTGACAACGTCTTACTTAAAAAATCATTAAACGTTTATCTCATTGCTCTCCTTACCCTCATTTTCGCTTCGTTCAGCTTTTGTTTGTCAGCTAGGTTTTTACTTCTCTTGAATCTGAGATGAAGTGCTCTTTGTTTACGTAGCGCTTTTCTAACACGGCTATTAACCCACGGTGGTTGTTTCCCACCCCTTAGAACCTTAATCGCAACATACCTGCCTAGAGCGTACTGGACGATGCCTTTGAATTTTTCCCATTTGTTCTCTACATCTTCGTCCTCGTCACCTAATATTTGATGCTGACTGCAGAGATATTCTGAAATTTGTATACTGTCTCCCTTGCTGAGCAAATATTATATCTTCCCACCATTCTTAACATTCCTTGTAGGACCCGTCGTCATAGATGCTGTCACTGCCACATGATCAATGCTACCTTCCTCTACGTTAACTGGTTCGAAAAGTTTAGGTCTGTTTGTTGCCAAGAGGTCTTATACGTTACCCTCACAGAGTTGGATCTCTAACTATCTGCTCAAGGTAATTTTCGGACAAGACATCCAAAACAATGCCAGTTTTGACTGCATAACATTACCAATTCATACCTGGCAAGTTGAAGTCACCCCCATTACAATGGCATGATCAGGAAAATTACTAATGGTATTCTGCAGCGCTCTATAACTACAAATCCTGACCCAGGTGATCTATAAAATCATCTGATCACCATTTTTAACCGTTCTTTGACACTCAGTTTCACCCAGATTAATTCATATTCGGAATTCGTGATAATCTTGCTAGATTTTATCGAATTCTTTACTGCAATAAACACGCCGCCACCACTGGCGACTAACCTATCCTTACTATGAACATTCCAGTCTGAACGTAGGATTTCGTTGTCACTGACGTCTGGTTTCCAACAGCTTTCTGTTCCCAATACTGTATGTGCATTATATCCTTCAGTAATCAATACTGATTCTGGGACCTCTCCTTGGATGCTCCTGCAGTTTACTAAAATCATATTAATCTTTTCTACCTCTGATCTGCGAGAACCAAGATTCTCTGAGGTCCCTGTGGTTGATTTAACAGACAAATCGTCTTTGACCCCAAGGGAGGGGTTCTCTGACCTAAAAAAGCCCCATGTGTACGCCACACGTACTCCACTCACCTAGCAGCCGCTTTCTGTGTGTAGTGCACGCCTAACCTATTAAGGGGAACCTTCAAATACTGCAACCATAGCGGAGGTCGACTAATTCACATCCGATACCATCACAGAGTCGTCTGTGCCTCTGGTTTAGATCTTCCACTCCGCTCCAAACCAGAGGACCGCGATCAAGCCTGGGTACGATGCTACAAATAGACAGCTTAGCCTGCACCCCTCGTGCGTTGCTAGTTGCCTTCACCAAACCAGCCAGCCGCCGAAAGGAGCCGAGGATGGCCTCAGAACCCAAGAGGTAGGTGTCATTCATGCCGACGTGTGCCACTACATGCAGCCGATTGCACCCAGTGCGCTCGATAGCCTCCGGCAGGGCCTCCTCCACATCAGGGATGAGACCTCCTGGCAAACATACCGAATGCACACTGGAATCCTTTCCGGCCTTGCCTGCTATCTCCCTGAGGGGCTCCATCACCCGCCTGACCTTGGAGCTCCCAATGACAAGCATACCCACCCTCTGTACGTGTCCGGACTGGGCACGAAAATCGACAGCTGGCCCAACAGAGTTATCATCAACACCGGGTAGCGACACGTGCCTGTTGCTAAGACGTAGAGAGCCAACCGCACGGCATGCTTCCTCTTTCGCCCTCTGCCCAGAGACACACGAACCCACCACTGTCTGCCACCCACTCTGGAGTGAGGACGGACCGGTCAAACGTTGCGCATCAGAAGCCGCAGAGACGCCCGCGTCATCTGAGGATTCCACTGGCACCAGAGGTGTCGCAGTCTTGTCACTGGCGCCCCGACATTACCGCAACTTAGAGAATTAGCCAGAAGCTTCTCGACGGAAGCCAACGCAGCTTCCAGTTGTTTGCGGACAGCAGCCAACTCTCCTTGTGTCCGCTCACAACAAGCACAGTCCCTGGCCATATCGTATGGTGTATAAAATAGATATAAGATCTCAAATGGCGCTACTGAGTTTGAAATGTATACAAAATATACCAAAGGAGAATGAGGTAATACTAAAAATTGCTCTGCAGATTTCTCACTGTACTCTGAGACCACAAGCTAATAAACAGAAATATATTTCTCTACTGAGGTTGACGTATTTACAGATACCTGTTATTAGAAGCCCTGTTCACCGAAAAATTACTGCATGAGATAAATATTCGAGCTATAATGCACTGATCTAAACTGTATGCTGTCTACTTGCACAAAATTAAGACTTAGAGGCGTGACGGAGTTTGTGGCGATGGGAAAATTTACACCAGGAAGCCGCCCTACGCAAGGATATTCACAAGACTTGCGCAAAAACAATAACTACGATTAATTTGCTAACCACTAGTGTACATAGTAAAATACACTCCTGGAAATTGAAATAAGAACAACGTGAACTCATTGTCCCAGGAAGGGGAAACTTTATTGACACATTCCTGGGAACACATACATCACATGATCACACTGACAGAACCACAGGCACATAGACACAGGCAACAGAGCATGCACAATGTCGGCACTAGTACAGTGTATATCCACCTTTCGCAGCAATGCAGGCTGCTATTCTCCCATGGAGACGATCGTAGAGATGCTGGATGTAATCCTGTGGAACGGCTTGCCATGCCATTTCCACCTGGCGCCTCAGTTGGACCAGCGTTCGTGCTGGACGTGCAGACCGCGTGAGACGACGCTTCATCCAGTCCCAAACATGCTCAATGGGGGACAGATCCGGAGATCTTGCTGGCCAGGGTAGTTGACTTACACCTTCTAGAGCACGTTGGGTGGCACGGGATACATGCGGACGTGCATTGTCCTGTTGGAACAGCAAGTTCCCTTGCCGGTCTAGGAATGGTAGAACGATGGGTTCGATGACGGTTTGGATGTACCGTGCACTATTCAGTGTCCCCTCGACGATCACCAGTGGTGTACGGCCAGTGTAGGAGATCGCTCCCCACACCATGATGCCGGGTGTTGGCCCTGTGTGCCTCGGTCGTATGCAGTCCTGATTGTGGAGCTCACCTGCACGGCACCAAACACGCATACGACCATCATTGGCACCAAGGCAGAAGCGACTCTCATCGCTGAAGACGACACGTCTCCATTCGTCCCTCCATTCACGCCTGTCGCGACACCACTGGAGGCGGGCTGCACGATGTTGGGGCGTGAGCGGAAGACGGCCTAACGGTGTGCGGGACCGTAGCCCAGCTTCATGGAGACGGTTGCGAATGGTCCTCGCCGATACCCCAGGAGCAACAGTGTCCCTAATTTGCTGGGAAGTGGCGGTGCGGTCCCCTACGGCACTTCGTAGGATCCTACGGTCTTGGCGTGCATCCGTGCGTCGCTGCGGTCCGGTCCCAGGTCGACGGGCACGTGCACCTTCCGCCGGCCACTGGCGACAACATCGATGTACTGTGGAGACCTCACGCCCCACGTGTTGAGCAATTCGGCGGTACGTCCACCCGGCCTCCCGCATGCCCACTATACGCCCTCGCTCAAAGTCCGTCAACTGCACATACGGTTCACGTCCACGCTGTCGCGGCATGCTACCAGTGTTAAAGACTGCGATGGAGCTCCGTATGCCACGGCAAACTGGCTGACACTGACGGCGGCGGTGCACAAATGCTCCGCAGCTAGCGCCATTCGATGGCCAACACCGCGGTTCCTGGTGTGTCCGCTGTGCCGTGCGTGTGATCATTGCTTGTACAGCCCTCTCACAGTGTCCGGAGCAAGTATGGTGGGTCTGACACACCGGTGTCAATGTATTCTTTTTTCCATTTCCAGGAGTGTACACACTTACAGTTCACTTCTTTGCAGAAGCACGTGAAAAAAAAAATGATTGATGGGTTTTATGACTTTTCCCTCCTCGTAGTGTAGAAGATTTGTGAAATGAAATGTGTTGCCAGACATACTCAGTTATCTCGAATGATCCTCTATGCAACCCGTGGTCCCGTGCACAAAGATCCCAGAAGTCCTCTGGTTCCGTCTTACACACACGGAATCTGTTGTCCTTGGTATTGGCACTGACCGGAATGCAGTTTTCTCGGTGAAAGTGTATTTTGTTCCTCTCCATAAGGGCAAAATCTTTACCGCGTGGATCACATGGTATTAAACTTTGACATATAACGAGGAATGTCTAGTCTACGGCAGTTAAATATTTAAGGATGATCAGATGCTACAGAGAGAATTCAATCGTGGTTGCAAAAAAGATGATTTTATTATTTCTTTATTTGCGACGCGTTTCGCCTGTATTTAAAGGAAGGCCTGGGTGTAATTTCATACGTTTGACTTCTCATTCCGTTAGATGTTTATTTACGCATGGTTCAGTAAGTTTAATTTTTCTAATACGTATTTCATACTATGTCAGCTAGTTCTGCACTGGAATACATAATGAGAGAATGGTACAAGGACAATCCAAAGAGGATAAGAATTGGAAGTGCAAAAGATGATATTAGCGTAAACTGCTTGGGATTCGCTGATGATCTTGCTCTCCTAGCCAACACCGTTCAAGAAGCCAGGCAACAACTGAAATCACTACAAGAAATAGCAGAGAAAGTAGGCCTTAGAATATCATTTGAAACAACGGAGATTATGCTAACTGATCCACCACTTGCAAACAAAATTACAATAGGAGAACAGGAAATCAAAACTGTTGATAAATTTAAATATTTAGGCGAAATAATAACATACAATCTAAATGAGAATCCATCATGGCAGAATAGAATAAAAAAACTGAACTACGCAAATTACATTACCAAAACTACATACAACACAAAAAGCGTATCTATAGATGCAAAACTAAAACACTATAAAACAGTTACACAACCAGAAATAACGTATGCAGCTGAAACTATCTTCAAAACAACTAATACAGCAGAAATTGACAGAATACTAAAAATAGAAAGAAGAATAATTAGGACATGTATAAATAAACAGTATAAAATAAATGGACATCGGAGAATAGCATCAAATGAAACAGTATATAAGAAAATAGAACCAGTCATGAGCACAATCAGGAAGAAACGCATCTCATTCTTTGGACATCTGATGAGAACTCCAGAAAACAGAATCAGTAAAAAAAGTAATACAAAAGTTGTGGAATAGCAAGAGCGACATTAAATGGATCACAGAAACTAAGGAAGATATAAAAGAACTTCAAATTACAGTAGATGACCTAAAAAACAAGGCAGAGAAAACCAGAATACTGAAGACCCGCAAACTAGACTACAAATGAAAATCAACAAAAGGAGTACAGGAAGAGTTGTCTCAGATGAAGAAAGAAAGAAAATATCTGAAAGAATGAAGAAATATTGGGCAGACAGAAGAGAAAAACACCTTTCATATAAGAATAGACTAATAATTATATTACCTAAATATCATATTAAGTTATTGTTGAACCAAATTGTATCCCTGTGTAACAACTTGCCTAGAACTTTGTATTTTTGACTAGAGTGGTCCAACGAAGGCCATAAAATAAATAATAATAATGTCAGCTAGTTCACCTTTTAGCTACCACCCCTTGCCCCCCCCCCCCCCCCCCCCCCCCGCTAACCGCAATTTAGGATCTGTAATTTTTATGAGCTATGTGGTTGGTTATTTTAGATTTTTGTATGTGGACATCATATTTGTACTGGGTTTTGTAATTTTCATAGTCTGAAGATGCCTTTAAATACAGATGAAACGCTTCAAAAAAGAAGAACTAAAAAACCATCTTTTTTACAACCACGACTGAAATCTCTCTGTAACGATAACACGGTTGCTGTACCAGTGCCACGTAGTTTGAGAATGGAGTGGAAGGACCTTTGATAATCGGGTGTTGGAAAAGTGTAGTAATATTATGAATATCTCTCACGAAATGAGGAGTGTTTAGGCTTACAGTCAAATGAAAATCACATGAAAAATAGGAATCATGATCAAAATATTTCTGTTTGGTTGCTTTTCTCTAAATGCTGTCCTTCACTTTGATTCAATATATACTCTTCAAAAAATTAGGGGAACACGTGTATTAACGTCCGGTATGTTAAATATCTTTTTATACAGGCTGTACCTTTGGTCTTATGACATGGCTTGATATCTTCGTTTTCAATGTAGACAACAAGTAAAATTATTCGCCGTCTATTCTCGTCTGGTTCATTACAGTGTCAGGTGACCGCTCAGAATAAAGGGAGAAACTGGGAACCAGTGTCTTCTAGTAAGGTACACAAATGGCAGTGTGGACGTTGTATTCAGCCAAGCACGAGCAATGCGACGTCTTAAAGCAGGGACAATTGCTAGGGTCGTCTGTTTGATACAAAAAGGAAGGACATTCAGTCATGTTGCTGTAAGCCTTTCCATGTGTCATCCACAGGTTACGGACACGCTACAGGGAGACGGTCAGGACACAAGGTCGCCGAACTGCATTACGGCGTCGTACGGATACCTCCAGAGCACTGCTAGACGATCTCACTAGGCCGCTGGAGCCGAATGAATAGTTTAGGAGAAAAGATCTAACGCTCGAGACACCCTGTTCTAGTACCTCATTTGACAAGTCAACACTTGTAGCTCTCCTTCAGTTCTGCCATCCCCATGTCATTTCGAACTTCCTCGCTGGCGAAAGGTAAACGAGTCCAGATATCCTCTGACCCAAGATGATGGCCGCGTTTGTGTGCGGAGACCAGTAATGAGCGGTACTTGCTAAATGTTGTCCAGGAAATCGACAGATTTCCAAAGTTCTGTAATGTGGGGATCAATGGGCTTCAGTGTTGACAGCCATATGGACCTTGTCGTTGTCCATGGTCATCTTACCGCCAGGGAGTACATTGAAAAGATCCTGTTGGAGCATGTGATGCCTACTTTTTATGGCAGTTATTTCTTCTAACACCACAACCTATGTTGCGGGCGTCGGCAAGTATGTCTGGCGAAGCCGGGGCACTGAAGTAATGGAATGGCCGGCAGTAAGTCTCGACCTAAACCGCACTGTGCGTATGTGGAACATGCTTGTCAGGAGTGTTCGTGGTCGTGCTGTTTCACCTCATACTCTCTTAGAACTCTCATGATCTCTCATTGAAGAATGGAAACGGATACCACAGGGGTATCTCTGTGGACTTACACGGAGTGATAAATGCTCACGGAGGTCATACACGTTGCTGAAGCTCTCAAAATCCAGTGGTAAGTATCCATTTGCACCCACCTTCATAGGAAGAAATGATCATCATGATAAAATAAGAGAAATCAGGGCTCGCACAGAACAATTTAAGTGCTTGTTTTTCCCGCTTGCCGCTCGAGAGTGGAACGGTAGAGAGACGGCATGAAGATGGTTCATTGAACCCTCTACCAGGCACTTTATTGTGAATAGCAGAGTAATCACGTAGATGTAGATGACGGGATGAATGATGGTTTCCTCTTTGTCTTCGTCAGCTTTGGACATTTCAGTTCTTCTTATGTAAACGATCGAGTATTTAATGATGTTTTGTTGCGTACTTAATTTGTGAAAGATAAAGGTATTAATTGGTAACGTATCCAGTCCTCAATTATTTCTCAACGGAGTATGACAGACGTCCTACGTCATGTTCCGATAATCCTTTTGAGCACTGTAGAAACACTTTCAAGCCAGTCTGTAAAAATGCTGAAAATGTTCGAGATACATGTCGAGTTCTTTAATTACTTCTAACATGCCATAATTCTTCCATTTTTCTACAGTAACGAATGTACCCAATATCTTTTTCGCTCTCAACAATTACGAGTTATAAAAGATTCAGTGCATCAATATTTTCGTCTGATGAAGGCGATATATTCTGATCCAGTCTTAGCAACACCCAACACCGTCCTCATCTCTGTGACAGCATAACTTCAGTGGGAATTACTTACATCCCGCCCGCACCACGTTCCTGACTCGTCACCGCCAAGTGTCTGCGCCACGCCATTTGTGTGTGAATTAAGCCTAAGACAACCAAAAAATTAGACGGCTGATATTCATTTCTTTCTCGCACGCACACAGAGAAAAATTTACCTGGTCTTCTCTTCTTGAAGTTACACGAATATAACTAATCCTTGATAGATTCCCAAAGCGAACCTGAAATTTTAGAAGCTCTTTTGCTGGGTGGGAATCTCTATATTCCAAGCAAATCTTCCAGAAAAAGATCGTGCTCAAAATACCACTCTGTTAATACTTCTGCAAAGTTTTGTATCTGCCACCATGTAATTAATTTCTAGAATAGTCTGCGGTCTGGACTCCATTGCACCAAAGTATACGAACGAAACAGATTCCGAGTAGTTGGTAAATGACACAACCTGCCACAAACACTGTTTAAATGTTTTATTTTAGTCCCAGAACCGGTTTTGAACTACCATACCCATCTTCAGGTGGCTAATATTTTCAGTTACAAAGATGTTTTGATTGACAGCATGTCGTCTGCTCTACACAGCACAAGAATATTAGAATATTTAGTGCCACTTTGTAAGTTGTTTCATTAATAAATAAATAAGTAATTTGTATCCCAATATCAATTACTCCGAACTCTTAGTCGACGCTATTTCATCAGCTGAGATTTAAGAATAATTCAAGGCAAATTAAAACGATTGAACATGATTCTGCGTAAAAGACGTACTCGATGAAGTCAGGTAAACATGTAGCTGCACATGTCATTTGCATTACATAGTAACCACAGGAACGAGAAGCAGACATCGAACATCCCTCCAACCGTAATATACGACTCAGACATCGGGATTAATTGCTGTAAATGGCGGCAAACACGACGTAAAGAATCAGTGGCATGAAGTTACTGGAAACTCGGAGAATACCTGTTGTGCAGTCGGTGCTATTGTTTAGGTACGCTCTCACGTACCTGCACATCCGTGATCCAGCCACGTCGCTCCTCTTTCCAGGGAACCGACAGACGTCTGAAGGTCTGACCTTCTGGGCAGACCCATTCTGACCTTTTGCAGAAACTATGACATTTCTGCGCAAACTACTGAACAGTGTAACGCGAAGTCTTTCTGGGTGGGTTTTGTGGTATTAAGTGTTCTCTGTGCCTCGTCGCATCAGTTATCTACAAAAATCGAAGTATTCGATAATTTCCACAATTTTCCTAGTTAGGAAAGCAACTGACTGTCAGAGAGGTGACAGAATCACACAAATGTAAAGGATGTTGTAGCATGCTTCCGAGAGGTTATAATGGCTCCAATGGTGAAGCGTCATCACGATGCATTCGTGACATACGTCTACGCAATCTCTCGGTACCAACTGCTCGATCCCACGCATTGCTGAGCGAGTAGTCTGTACTTTTGGTACGCCTTAACAGTGTGACCAACACCGAAGAAACGAACCTTCCGAATAAACTGACCAGGGAGAAAATCGTACAAGACTGTTTTCATGTGTTTATGTAACTGTAAGCAACGACCAACTACAATCAGGCTTGCTCTTCTGACTGCAAAGGGGCGTAACAGAGAAGTATTTATATTGTCATTTTCACACCACTTTCATGTAAGAACTGATTCAGAGAAACATCTTGAGCTTATGTCATTGTGGTTATCATACCAAAAAATAGTTCAAATGGCTCTGAGCACTATGGGACTTAACATCTGAGGTCATCAGTCCACTAGACTTAGAACTGCTTAAACCTAACTAACCTAAGGACATCACACACATCCAGACCCGAGGCAGGATTCGAACCTACAACAGTAGCAGCAGCGCGGTTCCAGACCGAAGCGCCTAGAACCGCTGGGCCACAGCGGCTGGCGGTTATCATACCGATAAAGCAAAAGGAATCATACTTAACATGACTGATGAACTGCATTCCGTACCGGTATTCAAAATCAGATTTTTGCCTTTCATTTTGCTTTACCAGTGAAAACATGGTGGTCTAGTCAGGGGTTGTTGCACACCTTTAATCTGTCACATGAATCGAAGGGAAGTCGATTTCAACACACTCTCAGCTTATGAGTGAAAGAAACTAGTCCCAGGCTCGTGTTTGAAACGTTAATCATCATCATCATCTTGGACAGTTTCCAGCCACTGGCTGGGTCTGTCGGGAACACAAGCCTCTCCATCGTGTTCTGTCTTTCCACCATTCCCCCTCTTCCACCTTCGTCCAGTTCTCTCCTCTTCTCGCCACACATTCCTTCACTCCCTTCACCCATCTATCTCTTGGTCTTCCCCTGGGCCTCTTCCCCTCCAGTTGCAGATCAAACATCCTCTTTGGAATTCTTCCCTCATCCATTCTCTTCATGTGTCCATACCACTGCAGTCTTGATTTTTCTATCCTGTCCTGTACTGGTTCCTCCTTTAGTCTTTCCCTCACACACACATTTCGCAATCTGTCTCGTCTTGTTACACTCAACCTGCTCCTCTGGAACTTCATTTCACTAGCTTGTATTCTACTTTTGTCGCTTTTGTGCATTACCCATGTCTCACTTCCGTATGCCAATATGGGGACAAAGTAGGTTCGGTATATAATTCCCTTGGATTTCTGTGGCACCTCCTTGCTCCAAATAAGCCCCCTAATGCATTTGAAGAACTGCCCTGCTTTTCTCCACCTTTCATTTATTTCCATTGCGTTTCCCCCTTACTTTCAATCATGCTTCCCAGGTACTTGAAGTTCTCTACCACTTGTAGTTTTTCCCCTCCACAAGTTATATCCACATTTGGCCTATTCTTCTTCCTTGTTGTGACAATTATTTCACTTTTCTTTGCAGAGAAATGCATTCCATATTGTGCTGCCGTTGCCTCCCATACATCTAACTGCTCTTGCACCTCCTTCTCGCAATTTCCCCATAACACCAGGTCATCGGCAAAAAGCACTGCTTTCATTTTATGATCTCCAATTGCATCTGATACTTGCTGTAGGATTTCATCCATAACAATAATAAACAATAAAGGCGAAAGTGCACTTCCCTGTCGCAGCCTATTTTCCAGCTTGAACCATGCAGTACGTTCCCTCCCCACTTTCACACAACTCTCACTTCCCTCATACATTTTTCTGACTTTTCGTGTTATCTCTTCATCTATTCCTTTTGCGTTCAGCACATCCCAGAGCTTTTCCCTATAGATACTGTCATACGCCTTCTCAATATCTAAAAAGGCCATGATTAAGTCCTTCCCGTACTCATAGTGCCTTTCCT
Organism: Schistocerca americana; assembly: GCF_021461395.2. NCBI lineage: Eukaryota > Metazoa > Arthropoda > Insecta > Orthoptera > Acrididae > Schistocerca > Schistocerca americana. Next base: position 1,088,286,406 of record NC_060119.1, on the reverse strand, counting down.
GCAGTTGCCTTACCGCAAATATGAGGTCCGTTGTTGATCTTCCCGGTCTGAAACCATACTGCTCCTCTTGCAGTCTACTTTCAATACTGCTTCTTATTCTCTTCTCCAGGATCTTTTCATAGATTTTTCCACAGTGGCATAGCAGGGTGATTCCTCTGTAGTTCTCACATCTCCTTTTATCCCCTTTCTTGAAGATCGGGACTATAATTCCTTTCTTCCAATCCTCAGGAATTCTGTTCTCCTTCCACACCACCCTCAGCACTCTGTATAGCCACTGGGTTCCTACTTCTCCTGCTGCTCGTATCATATCCACTTTTACTTCGTCCCAACCTGGTGCCTTGCCCCCTCTCATCCTCTTTATGGCTTCTTCCAATTCATTCCAAGTTAGATCATCAATTTCCCCAGTATTATAATCGTCTGCTGCCTTAGGCTCTCCATCGCTGTTAGTTACCCGCTTGGCGGCATTCAACAGATCTTCAAAGTACTCCTTCCAAATCTTTTTGAGCTCATGCATTTCCTCCACAACTCTTCCATTATTATCCATGATCCTCAGGCAATCGCTTCTGTCGTTCCTCTTATTTCTTACCATGGTGTAAAGTACTTTTTTGTTCCCTTCACTGTCCTCTTCTAACATTCTTGTCCATTTTTCCATCCACTTCTTCTTCTCCGCCGTTACTATGGTCTGTGCCGCTTTCTTGCTTTCCTTATATTTTACCCTAGCTTCCTCTGTTCGGATCTGGAACCATTCTCTGAAGGCTTTGTTCTTTCGAAGTACTGCCTCTTTACATATGTTGTTCCACCATGGGGTTTCCTTACTTCTCCTCGTTGTGCTAGTTCTTCCGCACACAGTCTCAGCTGCCTCAACTAGAGCCCTCTTAAAATCTCCCCATTCTTCTTCCACTGTTCTCTGATCTTCCTTTGGCAGCTTCTTCCTGATCAGTGTCTGGTACTGGGTCCTCCGTTCATCCTCTTTCAGCATCCATGTCTTCAATCTTTTCTCCTGTATGTCTGTTGCCCTCCTATCTTTTTTCTCTCTCAGGGTGGCTACCAACAGCCGATGGTCACTGTCTAAGGCCTCAGATGGAATGACCTTAACATCTGTGAGGCTGCTCATCATCTGCCTATCCACTAGTACATAGTCTACTACTGAAGTTTGGGACCAGTTTCCACTGTACCAAGTTTGAAACGTTAATAGTGTTCATAAAGTGTGCGACTGTTCGAAATGATACTACATCCACACAATCGATCCGTTATATCTTCTGCAGATGACCAAATATTTAGTCACAACTATAAATTAATTTAAACATCTGTTCTTTCCAGATATATAAACGCAATCAGAAAAATATCATCAGGAATGCCAAAAAAGATAATACGTCGGGTTTCTAAGCAAAAATACACTAAAGAACTGGAAAACTAAAAGATATTATATCCTAACAAATTTCTGTTTTGTGATAACATTCTCCTAAACAAATCCGTTAGAGATGATTATGAAATAATTCATGGTTGTATAACTATTTCGATTAAATTTACGCTACAATGCCTTTGGATTAGTCCAAGGTTATATTAGTTAAAGATGTCTTCTAACGCGAAATATCTTAGTTCAATGTCATTATACACGTTAATCGTTCGGAAACTAACTGCGATAATGTACTACTACTGTACTGTCTGAATCAGAAAATAACAAAGAGCCATGAGAAACTGTAGAAACGAGTTGCGTGAATGAATGGATGAGGAATACCTAAGACATTGTAGAACTAGTGTACACAGTTAAGAACGTTGATTCGAGATAGGCTTTCCAGGACAGAACTAACGAGAACCGCATTAATGCTTGATGGTGCTGCCGATGAAAATGCGGAATGGCGTCTTTGGATATTTAACATTCATTTAACATAGATTAAAGAAACAAGCTTACATATTTTGTATTTGTAAGAAAACAAGATACACTCTGCAGACCAAAATACTGATATCTCGCCAATCACTGTTATTGGTTTAAAACTGTATTATATTACATACTGAATTCATGATAACAAAATTTACAGTTTACTGTAATATTTAAATACAAAAAATCATCACTCTGTTTTAAAGACCCCAGAAATGAGATGATCACAATAAAATATGAATATGATCACTTAAATCTGTTGCCTATCCAATCTCGTCAGTCCAACCTCTAGATAAATTGATCGTTTAGCAACTACAGTTGCAGCCTGGCTGGTAGTACACAGTGAGAGTCCCTGCCTGGATTACGAGTGGAGATGGCCAACAGCCTCAACACTGGTTGAAGACTGCGAGTTCCAACGACAGAGAAGATAGAAGAAATATTTTCAGCAGCGTCTGACTCGGATCGAGTGGCTGCGAACAGCATCTGTCTTCCATGTTAGCAGCAGCTGTTATCATAAACCTCTGGGTTAATAACTTTGACAGTGAATAACCCATCACCAATAATGGTGGCGCTACTTTAGTACTCATTAGACTCAAAATGAAGGGGAATATTAACATAGAGAAAACCCCAGGTAGTAACCGTTGCACTCCAGCTTGTAATGGGACAAGCAGGCTATCGGATTCTAGGGAGCCTGTACTTTCATGCACATCATGCAGTCAGCAGCAACTCCTTGCTAAAAGTAAGTAAACTGGAACATACCCCGGATGTAATGGACAAGTATGACATCAAGATAGCAGAACTACAAGAAACTCGGCTCACGGACGAACATACGATGGAATCCCAAGGATGCAGGATTCATAAGGGGAAGCCAGGCATCAGATCAATAGGGACAGACCCATACCTAGGCACTGGCACTGCTGTACGTGAAAGGGTGGTAAGCACATAATAAGTTCTACTTCACATAATTGTAGGCTCATCATTATACTTAAGGTTCCACAACAGAGCGTATACCATAGTGAACTTTCATCTACGACCGACACTAACAGGAGAAACCTATAAGCGGTTGAATAGTACTGGAGTATTTTAGAAGATTCCCCAGCACCATACTGCCTTACTGACGGGTAATATCCGAAAATAGCGCAGAACAGTTGGCTGGCTCTGAGCACTATGGGACTTAACATCTGTGGTCATCAGTCCCCTAGAACTTAGAACTACTTAAACCTAACTAACCTAAGGACATCACACACATCCATGCCCGAGGCAGGATTCGAACCTGCGACCGTAGCGGTCGCGCAGTTCCAGACTGAAGCGCCTAGAGCCGTACGGCCACACCGACCGGCCGCAGAACAGTTGCCTGCAGTCCAAACCAAAAGAGAACCAACGGGAACCGAGAGTGGGTAATAGACCTTTGCGACAAAAATAACATGGTCCTAAAGTCGCCCGCCTTCAAACACCTACCTAGGAAGTTCAAGACCTGGAAGAGACCAAATCCCTTGTTAGGTGAATACCAGGTAGACCACGTGACTGTACGCTACAGGTACCACAAAAAGATACAGAATGTCAAGATACTAAGAGGGGCTGACCGGCTATGATCATTACCTCTGCCTAATAAAGATCAGCTTTCAACCATTGGTGAGATCACCGAACATTACAAAAAGCTCTAAGATACTGAAGGAAGACTGCCCCCACGAAAATAAGAGTAGTTAAACCTACAAAAAGCTTTACTGGATGCCGCACAAGAAACCATCCCTGCTTCATACAGCTAAGACAAAACCCATGGACAATCATAGAACGTAATCAGGCCATAAACGACAGGCAAAGAGCAATTGGAACCAGCATAAGTATAAGCCCAGCTCCAATGACTGATTATAGTGGATTCAAGAAGCGGACCAGGCCATACACAGGCCCCGCTCTTCAGTTTCACAGACTTGATAAGAAGTTTCAGTCAAAGACTGTACCAATGCAGGGTGTTCCAAAGGTTCCTCAGTACACAGTAACCTGAAGAGAGACTTACATTTTATGGACCCCCTTCTAGGAATCAAACTCCACACTATCAACCAAGGAAGAAATAGAGGAGAGTATCAAGAGCCTCGACAACAACAAGGCCTCAGGCAAATATGGTGTAGTAGCGGAGAGTCGGGAACTTGCTGGTCAACAATCTGTACAGAGATCCATTACAGCACATATGGGGTCTCCGGTATCCGTCACATACAAGATTTTCTGTAGAGCCGTGCTAACTAGAGTCACTCCACTTTGACACCCAGCTTTGTCAATCTCATGCTGGATGTCGAGCTAGCAGATCTTGCACAGAGCAAATACGAAACCTCAAGACATCCTTACATGCCAGAGTCATGGTGGACCTCGCTGGCTAGTCATCCTAGTGGACTTTGAAAATGTATGTGATTCGCAGACTAGCCCTGGTCTCCACCCTATGCTAACTGGGTGTAGATAAGAAAATCAGTAAATTAGTCCAGGCCACTCTGAGGAACATCACCTCCAAAGTCAAATTTAGAAGTGAGCTCTCTGGAAATTTCACCATTCAAATTAGACTTGACTTCCACTTTAAATTTCACTCATTCAAGCAGAATTAAGAAAACTACTGCAACTAATGTCCGCAACCAGTAACCGCAGATAACACCATCGGAACTGGTATTACACATAAAATCAAGAGATGACAAGGTTCCTGTAGGCTCAACCACCAAAGAAAAGGTAAAGGACGAACGGAATGAAATGAATAGCTACCTTCATGATAACACCACCTTATCAGATCCCTTTACTGAAAGAGATATAAATGAGGCTACCAAAACAGGACTGAATTTATAAACCAAGTTGTGGAATATGGAAGAACTTGGCTGAATGATGTACTCGAAACCGGAAAAGTACCTCAGCAGCTCAAGGCTGCACATACGATAATGGTCCTCAAATCTGGAAAACCAGTAGACCATTCCTCAACTTGCCACCCCACTGCGCTGCTGAGTGTGGCTTCTAACCACTGGAACGACTCATCCTTAACAGAATCAAGAAATAATAAATAATGTAACAACAACATATCAGGTTGGGTTCAGAAGCCAGCGGAGCTGTAAACAGGTTCTGGTCTTCTCGTCCCACACAAAGATTGGATTCCAGATAAAACTATAGACATGTGGGTCCGTTGTTCATCTGCCAGCAGCGTACGATATTGTGTGACTAGATGGAACACCACTGAAGCTAGAGAAGCATCACCCAAACAAGATACTGACGACACTTGTGGTGGGATGCAGGTTAACCCATCTTTACTTCAACGACGTTGTCATAGCCATAAAAACCAGCACACTCGAAGAAGGGGAAAATGTACTGTCTAGAGATTTAGAAAGTCTCAAAGCATAGTACAAAGCATGGAGATTCTAACCAAATTCAGCCAAGACAGAAGTCAATGTGTTCACCTGAATAACGGAATTGCAAACCACCAGCTAAGTGTAAACTTCTTTCAACAGGATTGGACACAATTTACAGCCTAAATACCTTTGTGTCACACTGGGTTTGTCTTTAAGATATAAAAGGCATTTGTAAAATATCAACCAAAAGCTAAAGACCCGCAATAACGTTACGAATTAACTAGCTAGTACAACCTTGGGTGCTGAAGTATCCACTCGACGGCCGGCCGGGGTGGCCGAGCGGTTCTAAGTGCTAGAGTCTGGAACCACGCGACCGCTACGGTCGCAGGTTCGAATCCTGCCTCGGGCATGGATGTGTGTGATGTCCTTATGTTAGTTAGGTTTAAGTAGTTCTAAGTTCTGGGGGACTGATGACCTTAGAAGTTAAGTCCCCTAGTGCTCAGAGCCATTTGAACTATTATCCACTCTACAGACTGCAACCCTGACACTAAAATACTCAGCAGCTGAATACTGTGCCCAAGTAGGGCAGCAGAGAGCTCATACTAGACATGCATCCGAATGAATCAATGATAATTATTACGGATACAGTAAAACCCACACCAGTCCCATGGTTACACACCATCAGTAACATTCCCCTATCTGAATTGCGACGCCAAGAAGCAACCAGTCCACAATGGAGGAATCTGTATAACCCCAACTATCCACAAGATTCCAATTCATACAGTCTTAAATGACGCTGCTCCAGACCACTTGATATCAGGCATTCGACTGTGGCAAAATAGAAGAGACAACAAGAAGTTTGTCTTTACACAAGAGTGGCGCAAGAGATGTAATGCTGCAACAATAAAACATCAAGGTCTTCAAGATCCATCTGCTAGCCAATTATAATTTGATTTGAAGAAAAGTAAGTGGACAAGACTGAGCAGGACAATATGTGATGCTCAAGAGGGAACTCCGAAACTCTCAAGCTGAAGCCCAAGAGCAAACCGTTCAGCATACTGATAGTGTGCTCTCTGAGAAAGTATTCTGGACATTCAGTGATTTTGTTAATGCTGCTCCCTCCGATGCCAATTGGCTTCATTCACTAGATGTTGATCCCTGACTAGATGTATCTATTTTAATTAACAGTCCTAATTTTATAATTTCAATGTTTTCTTGTTAGTATTACTGAATTATTCATTTTCAGAATTTGAATATATTAACTCTGAGCGTAAATACTTAGATGTATAATTGCAAACTATATGTATTTCTTAACATTTGCTGTTGTCACCAAACGATAGATAAAAGTATATAATCATGCTCATGGGATGACATCTCGTGTGTGTACTGGAGCAGATTATTAGGAAATGCGCTTGCACACTATCAGCGGTAACTGGAACTGGAATGACGACTGGATGTAGGAAAGATAATATCGATGTACCCTGTATAACATTTGCAAACGACCTTGTCTTCTTAGCCAACAACAGAGAGGAGTCTACTAACCAGCTACAGAGCCTCTACAGCGTAGCAGCTAAGACCGTAAGTCAGTATACAAAAAACTATTCGTATATTTCCTTCAGTCAGTTATTTAGCAGAACGGGTTTCAGTAAATGAGAGCAATGTGCCAAGCTGGAGATGGTCTAACACTTCTGCAAGAGCGTTTACATATCCAGTTACCTTCCAACAACCTAGAACTCAAACACTACAACTCAGGAGTAGAGTCCCCAATATGATACGCCTCTGAATGTCTCTTGATGAACAGGAAGGGTCCACTTAAGATACCAGAACTCACAGAACGGAAAATCCTAAGTAGAGAGCTAGGGCCAGTAGGAGAAGAAGATGGCATCTACAGGATGCGATACAACAGTGAGAAGTAGCATCTTCAAGTTGTCATAATCACATCTATGAGGAAAAGGTGAGTGGCCTTCTGTGGACATTTGACCCGCATGAGCCCTGCAAACTGACGATTGGATCTTCATCACAAGAGAGAGAAAGCCCCCAAGAACAAAGTAATCCCTACAAAGAAATCAGATCTGGAGCAACCTAAAATTCCATTAGAAACCATACAGAACCGATTGAAATTTCGGCAGATTGCTCTACAAGGGGTATCCCAAATGTCTGCTACCAGCAAAAAGAGCGCAGGAACTAGCAGACAGAGACGGGGAAACTTACTCACAGCCAGAAAATGAAAACATTCTAGTCTAAGAAAAAAACAGAAGACCCGAGTGAAGAGTCAAAATGAGCCACGTAGTCCTAAGTAGGCCAAAACTAAATGAAGAAGGAAATACATTTAAAAGTTTGCTTTTCGTATATTCGCTGGAGATTGTGAAAACGTTTTAACTTTCCCAAGCCCACCGAGTCATCAATTTCATTATGATGAGACAGTAGATTTGTGTTAATGGTTTGTACGCTTCTAAGAAACAAGACTGAGGACTAGATCTTACAATTAGATTTCTTTAGGAACAGTTTTTTTATGTTTTGCATATGGCAGTTTTTCTGAGCCTTTTTTAACAGACGGTTGGAGTTCAGATATCGTAGGCATTGGCAAGAATGCTGTTGGAATTTTTGGTACCTTATTCTCTATTCGATTAAGACGTCACATCATACTGACTTGCATTGTTATATAAAATTCGGCTCTCTTATTTTTTTGTGCGTCATGATTCATCAGCTGTTTGTTCTTCATAAGATTCATCATTTGTACCCCTATTAGTCGATATGCAAGAGGATATAAGTCCACCTTTTCCAATTACTGGAAGGTAGATGTATGCTTTCTCCAGACACACATTGATATCATCGTGGGTAAAAATATTTGGCGTTAAAGGAGAGATTTCGCTATCCTTAAATCCTAATGCAACGCACACGAATGGCTACTGCCCTCTAGTAAACTTTGTTGAATAGGTCTGCTAGTTAAAAACATCTATTCATTTTAATGTACAGATCAAACGATCCTTTTACGGTAAAGTAGAAACTGATATTCGGTGACTGCAATAGTTTGGGCTGCGAGGCGATAGAAACAGAAAATCCATAAGTAATTCGTAGAGCTGGCATGACTCCAACACCATTTGACTGGAGTGATTGTGTAAAACCAATAGTTTCCAAACTTTAGTTTCAATAAACAGTGAGTCATATTAGAAATACGGTTTCGTTGGTCCATCCGTTAGGTGAATACTCATCGAGAGCCAGATCGTCTCGTTTTAATAACGAGCTCGTCCTTTATCGCGGGTAGGTAGATATCGTATTTTCTTTTTTCAAAGCTCGAATAAGAGAAAACTATTTTCCTTCTTTTTTGTGCCAAATATTGTGCCCAACTCTTCTATGTCTGTGTTCTCAGTTTCCTCTGCATAGTATATCCGGTTTGGTGTTAAGCGTCCTTTAGAAATATAAGTTCCTCCAGTTTGTCGTAAAACTTCGTAATATCCGCACAATCCAATTTGTGTATAGTGCCTCGGAACTTCTAATGCAGATGTCTGGTTTACTTTCAGAAATTTTAAAAGCAATCTTTTTCCCAACAAGTGTACATTTTCAGAAAGCCTGTGAGTAATGTTATTTATTTCCGCAACACTCAAAGGCTAATCTCCTTATTCCGTGAGCAAACAGTCCATAGAATATATTACATTACAGCTGTATCTCTTCACTTGTAACCTCTTCGTACTTAAGAAAGGAGGCAGTACTTCATTCTAGATAGTTTTGTTTGTGGATTTTCTTTCTCCGTTTTGAAATGTGCTGAACAATATTTTTCATATTTTCCTAGCTGCACTTCCTGCATTTTCTTCATACATAAAATTTGAAGCATCTTTCATTGTTTGCTCAGTATACGATACTGTACTTACGTGTCTCTTCCAAATTCTTCGTAACTGAAACAGAGAGGTATGTTTTAGTTCTATCCTCCAACACGTGCACTTAAGTTCGGCATTACAAACTGTATTGAAGAACACCTGTACTCTACGGACACTAACCCATCGCGACCTACCACGGCTATCCATTTTGCTTTGTGTGAGTAAAGATACCTTAGGACACAGAAACGCCTTTAAATAAATGTCACTCGAATTCAATAAGAACACCCTCTTAACTCAATGACTATTTTGCAAAAGAAACGACGTAGCTACTTACAGTGAGGTAAAAACGGGTAGAAATAAAAAAAGAAGAACACAAAAGGAACAGAGCACACCACACTGAAGTAGTGGCATATTTATCCTCATGTAATCGATGTGAAGAGGGCAGTAATAATTTAAAAAAAACTAAAGCAAAGAAACTGTGTATGGGGTAAAGTCACGTTATCTTCTTGCAGAATTGTCCTATTGAGTAGCTTTTTGGTCGCATCATTAATATACTCGTAGGTCACAAAAACACCACGAGGCAGTTGAATTTCAACCCAGACGTTTAGTAATACATACCCTACATTCTAATGCTTATTATCTTCGACACTCACTCCCATCTGTTAGATCCTTCCCCCGCGCACATCACACATCGTTTTTATACTGTTCATTTAAAACGTATTCCTATATAAACCACTTACCTAGAGTTGTCAGGAGTCCTCACCAACAACAGCCCCGTCGATTACAGAAGAGAAAAGACTAGGCATTGGGGAACAGAACACATTGTAGTGTTTCATGTGTTTGGGATAAAAAGAAGCATCAGGAAAAAAACAGCGTTTGTTCTCTGTTTGTTCAGCTTTCATTATTTCGGAAGATGGTTAATACTGCGCTTGCACGCTACTCCATTTTCATCGCCATAACAGTCAGTGTTCTTCGGAAAGCGATATAAACAGCTAGTTCTTGTGAGATAACCGATTACGCAGCAATGAGTGTAGCCGTTACTCTGATGACTCCTGAATGTTAGCCTATTAACAACCATACTGAGCGTAACGTGTAGAGAGTTAGCCGCCCGTAAAATAAAGTCAGCTATACGTGGATGGAATCTTCGTGTGGTATTACCAGGTGGCATTTATTCGGTACACTGTGCCATTCTGAAGAGAGCGATATTATTCATTCTTGTGAGCTCATTGTCCAGAGCCGCTTCGCGAATGTAATGCTGGTTTTGCGTATAGAAATCAGTAAATGGAAATCTATACAAACACCACGAAGTCCAGAATTTTTACGATTCGCATACAGTCTCAGAACGTAGAAATACTCCCCTATGGAACTGCGCTCTACCAAAAGCAATTTCGGTAGTTTTGCTACAGAACGTAGATGACGTGACAAATGGTAGTATTGGTAGCAATGGTAAGGAAAGAAACATAAACGAATGCTTGAGAGAGAAACATGAAGCCGACGACTTGTCTTTGTATTTTGATTGTTTGTTGTGCCAATAATTAGAGCCGCATATCGTTCAGTGTCCGTCCAGAGTGTAGTTTATACTCTTAAAAGATATACATTGCGTTCCATAGGCTATAAACATTATTTGATCTCGTAGTTTCTGCGTTTTTATGAACTAAAGCAATTACTTTTGATGCAAGTAGAATTTAAGTGCAAAAAAACAAAAAAATTATATATGTAATTGTTGTTATCTTCTGCTCAACTGAACGTCTTCATCATGATTAAAGGCAATAGTTTCCTGTTATTATCGGTAAGTGTGAAAGTTGTTTGTGAATAACATAAACATGTTTTGTATAACCTCGACGAAGATTGGAGCATTGTCTGATATGTTTTTGTTTTGCAGTTTTTTTATTTTACTTTTTTTGAGAAGATTTTCTTGCACTGTTTGATAATCTGCTTTTTTTTAACTTTTACTAAAACATCCTGCTGTTCCACGTTACAAACCGACAATTTTCGAATAAAATCAGAACCAAACATTAACAGTTTCAATTTTACCACAAATATTGTTTATTTTTCGGTAACAGGTAGGAAGATAACTATGTAATTATCGGCCCTTTATATATCCTCATTTAGTTTACAAACGGCTAACCGCGGCCGATGTCTATGGCAGCCTAGTTAGACATTTACGATACGATATTATTCTGATTACGATCCAAAGGTCCTTGCATGACATGCATGAATCTCCAAAAGAACTTCGTACCGTAATCAGAATAACACAGGCACTGCAATATCGTATTTACTTGCCGATACCTGGCAAGCGACGTCCCGTATAATGTCTGACCTGTACGGGAATATACATAGTGGATGTACGAGTTCAGATCGTAGACGCATGGTTGACAACATTTGTAAGTTTGGGTCTGGCCGTGGGTCGGGTACGGATACCCAAATGGTAAGGCGACCGCTCGCGTAAGCGGGAAATCCGCGCTCGAGTCCCGGTCAGGCACAAATTTTCACTGTCGTCATTCCATTCTACAGCTGATAGTTGTATAGTTGTCCTTATTCGCAATTGCGAATACATTATTTTAATCTATAGTAAGAGACTGATCTCATTTGCAAATAAGGTGATCGAGACGAGGTAACGCCTTACAGGTATGCAAAACACCTAACATACAAGCAGCGCAGTCACTATCTTAACTGAACAAAGCTACTAGGAAAACTACTGTAGTCTACACTGAGATGAAACTCTATGGCAGTCGACATTAATTTTTACAACTCTACTCCCTTAAGATCAAGCCGACACCCTAGTGTCAGAAAAGACGTACTGGCAAACACAGAAATGTGAAGCGAACAATAACAAAAAATAAGATGCCTCATTCCCTATGGGTGGTAGACTTCAATAAACAGTTGGGGTAATTAAAATACAGGAAGCCTTTGAAGCCATAAAAACCTGCAAATTTGAATTTATTAATTGATTTTTATGTTTATTACTAATTATATGTGTGATATGGGGACAGAAGCGAGATACCACACTACTGTCCATTAAAATTGCTACACCAAGAAGAAATGCAGATGATAAACGGGTATTCATTGGACAAATATATTATACTAGAACTGACATGTGATTACATTTTCACGCAATTTGGATGCATAGATACCGAGAAAACAGTACCCAGAACAACCACCTCTGACCGTAATAACGGCCTTGATAGGCCTGGGCATTGAGTCAAACAGAGCTTGGATAGCGTGTACAGGTGCGGCTGTCCATGCAGCTTCAACACGATACCACAGTTCATTAAGAGTAGGGACTGGCGTATTGTGAGGAGCCAGTTGCTCGCCAGCAATGACCAGACGTTTTCAATTGGTGAGAGATTTGGAGAATGTGCTGGCCAGGGCAGCAGTCGAATATTTTCTGTATCCAGAAAGGCCCGTACAGCACCTGAAACATGCGGTCGTGCATTATGCTGCTGAAATGTAGGGTTTCGCAGGGATCGAATGAAGGGTAGAGCCACGGGTCGTAACACATTTCAAATGTAACGTCCACTGTTCAAAGTGCCATCAATGCGAACAAGAGGTGACCGAGACGTGTAACCAATAGCACCCCATACCATCACGCCGGGTGATACACCAGTATGGCGATGACGAATACACGCTTCCAATGTGCTTTCACCGCGATGTCGCCAAACACGGATGCGACCATCATGATGCTGTAAACAGAACCTGGATTCATCCGAAAAAATGACGTTTTGCCATTCGTGCACCCAGGTTCGTCGTTGAGTACACAATCGCAGGCCCTCCTGTCTGTGATGCAGCGTGAAGGGCAACCGCAGCCATGGTCTCCGAGCTGATACTCCATGCTGCTGTAAACGTCGTCGAACTGTTCGTGCAGATGGTTGTTGTCTTGCAAAAGTCCCCATCTGTTGACTCAGGGATCGAGACGTGGCAACACGATCCGTTACAGCCATGCGGATAAGATGCCTGTCATCTCGACTGCTAGTGATACGAGGCCGCTGGGATCCAGCACGGCGTTCCGTATTATCCTCCTGAACCCACCGATTCCATATTCTGCTAACAGTCATTGAATCTCGACCAACGCGAGCAGCAATGTCGCGATACGATAAACCGCAATCGCGATAGGCTACAATTCGACCTTTATCAAGGTCGGAAACATGATGGCATGCATTTCTGCTCCTTACTCGAGGTATCACAACAACGTTTCACCAGGCAACGCCGGTCAACTGCTGTTTGTGTATGAGAAATCGGTTGGAAACTTTCGTCATGTCAGCACGTTGTAGGTGTCGCCACTGGCTCCAACCTTGTGTGAATGCTCTGAAAAGCTAATAATTTGCATAGCACAGCATCTTCTTCCTGTCGGTTAAATTTCACATCTGTAGCACGTCATCTTCGTGGTGTAGCAATTGTAATGTCCAGTAGTGTAATATTATGACAAGCTAGTGCTCCACTGTTCATTCATTTGTCTGTAACGATGACTGCACACACTGTAAACAGGTTATTTCATAATGTAACGCTCCTGGCACAATTAGAATTCGTCAGCCTGTGGGCTAGTAACTGTGCCCGCGCGGTCTTCTAGGCAGTATACCTGCATCCCGACAGCCTCCTGTGCTGCTGACGTCTACCGGGTAATTTATTCCCCGTTTGATGGCCAGGCGGCGGTCAGAGTGACGCAACGGTGTTGACCTCTGACCGGGGCAGTCGAGAGGCGTGGAGGCGTGCGTGCGCCGTGCGCCGGCACCTGCTGGGGCCTCCCCACGCGCACCTGTCCCGGATGCAGCCTGCGGCCGAGTCTTGCCGGCCGCCGCGCCAGTGCGGCGAGGAAGCGCGTGCAGAGCCGGGGCTCTACTGAGCACCGACACCCTGCCATTTGTGTCTGCCTCTCGAGTCTACGCGAAGGAAAACTAGACGGGTTGTTCTATTCACACACTTTCCCACAACGTCCAGACGTACACGTGGGACAACCAGAAAACTGTGACCGAACGCTAGCAACGGGTGCTATTTGAAACCTCGAGTCTCAAAGAAAACAGTCAACTGCCTAGAACGGGATACTTTCTTACACACAACGTAACTCAGTTCATTTTCGCACTTTTGAGAAGGCTTTTCGGACGTGTTACGTCTTCTAACTGCTGAAGCCATATCTCTTGTGTATCCACGCACTAGGGGACACTCAAGTTTTCGAGACCTAGCTTTTAACGGAAAACGCCTTCTTCGGGAAAATTACCGACTTCTTAAGGAAATGGATTGACGATCTATAAAAATCATGCGAAAATACCTGTACGCCTATGTATCGTCGCTAGCAATTTACACTACTGGCCAATAAAATTGCTACATCACGAACATGACGTGCTACAGACGCGAAATTCAACCGACAGGAAGAAGATGCTGTGATTTGCAAATGATTAGCTTTCCAGAGCATTCACACAAGGTTGGCGCCAGTGGCGACACCTACAACGTGCTGACATGACGAAAGTTTCCAACCGATTTCTCATACACAAACAGCAGTTGAACGGCGTTGCCTGGTGAAACGTTGTTGTGATGCCTCGTGTAAGGGGAATAAATGCGTACCATCACGTTTGCGACTTTGATAAAGGTCGGATTGTAGCCTATCGCGATTGCGGTTTATCGTATCGCGACATTGTTGCTCGCGTCGTCGAGATCCAATGAGTGTTAGCGGAATATGGAATCGGTGGGTTCAGCGGGGTAATACGGAACGCCGTGCTAGATCCCAACGGCCTCGTATCACCAGCAGTCGAGATGACAGGCATCTTATCCGCATGGCTGTAACGATCGTGCAGCCACGTCTCGATCCCTGAGTCAACAGATGGCGACGTTTGCAAGACAACAACCATCTGCACGAACAATTCTACGACGTTTGCAGCAGCATGGACTATCAGCTCGGAGACCATGGCTGCGGTTACCCTTGGCGCTGCATCACAGACAGGAGCGCCTGCGATGGTGTACTCAACGACGAACCTGGGTGCGCGAATGGCAAAACATCATTTTTTCGGATGAATCCAGGTTCTGCTTACAGCATCATGATGGTCGCATCCTTGTTTGGCGACATCGCGGTGAACGCACATTGGAAGCGTGTATTCGTCATCGTCATACTGGCGTATCACCCGGCGTGATGGTATGGAGTGCCATTGGTTGCACGTCTCGGTCACCTCTTGTTCGCATTGACGGCACTTGAACAGTGGACGTTACATTTCACATGTGTTACGACCCGTGGCTCTATCCTTCATTCGATCCCCGCGAAACCCTACATTTCAGCAGTATAATGCACGACCGCATGTTGCAGGTGCTGTACGGGCCTTTCTGGATACAGAAAATGTTCGACTGCTGCCCTGGCCAGCACATTCTCCAAATCTCTCACCAATTGAAAACGTCTGGTCAATGGTGGTCGAGCAACTGGCTCGTCAGAGTACGCCAGTCACTACTCTTGATGAACTGTGGTATTGTGTTGAAGCTGCATGGGCAGCTGTACCTGTACACGCCATCCAGGCTCTATTTGACTCAATGCCCAGGCGTATCAAGGCCTTTATTACGGTCAGAGGTGGTTGTTCTGGGTACTGATTTCTCAGGATCTATGCACCCAAATTGCTATAAAATGTAATCACATGTCAGTTCTAGTAATATATATTTGTCCAATGAATACCCGTTTATCATCTACATGTCTTGTTGGTGTAGCAATTTTATTGGCCAGTAGTGTGAAACAAACTTCTTTGCACGAATTAATAGTCAACACTGTTCACTAGTCTGTTTGTAATAATGCAGTATCTACTGATCCTTCTGCTATGTTTATTTATGGTTTCCATAGCTTCCCTAACCCTTCATGTGACATACACAGAAATACAGGGTGATTCAAAAAGAATACCACAACTTTAGGAATTTAAAACTCTGCAACAAGAAAAGGCAGAGCTAAGCACTATCTGTCGGCGAATTAAGGGAGCTATAAAGTTTCATTTAGTTGTACATTTGTTTGCTTGAGGCGCTGTTGACTAGGCGTCAGCGTCAGTTGATGCTAAGATGGCGACCGCTCAACAGAAAGCTTTTGTTTTATTGAGTACGGCAGAAGTGAATCGACGACAGTTGTTCAGCCTGCATTTCGAACGAAGTGTGGTGTTAAACCTCCTGATAGGTGGTGTATTAAACGTTGGTATAAACAGTTTACAGAGAATGGGTGTTTGTGCAAAGGGAAAAGTTCTGGACGGCCGAGAACGAGTGATTGAAATGTAGCACGCATCCAGCAAGCATTTGTTCGCAGCCCAGGAAAATCGACTCGCAGAGCTAGCAGAGAGCTGCAAATTCAACAATCAACCACATTGGCACTTATCTGTCCGTAACTACCTGAACGTTAACTACCGGAGGCGATGGATCGGCCGCCAGGCAGCCCGTGACAGAGCACTTCATCACTGGCCTCCAAGAAGCCCTGATCTTACCCCCTGCGATTTTTTCTTATGGGGGTCTGTTAAGGATATGGTTTCGGCCACCTCTCCCAGCCACCATTGATGATTTGAGACGAGAAATAACAGCAGCTATCCAAACTGTTACGCCTGATATGCTACAGAGAGTGTGGAACGAGTTGGAGTATCGAGTTGATATTGCTCGAGTGTCTGGAGGGGGCCATATTGAACATCTCTGAACTTGTTTTTGAGTGAAAAAAAACCTTTTTAAATACTCTTTGTAATGATGTATAACAGAAGGTTATATTATGTTTCTTTCATTAAATACACATTTTTAAACTTGTGGTATTCTTTTTGAATCACCCTGTATTATGAAGAAACGATATTAAGTTACTTAAATTACACGTATATGGTTACGTGAACTATTTTACATCCTTTTTTTTTCAAAATATAATATGTCACCTAAAAGTATCATTTCCCGCAAAAGTCCCTTGGGTGTTAGAATATAAATACTACAGTCTTGTTCCTTGGATGAAAAAAAGTTCGCATTTTTCACTTTTTCGGTGAAATATCTTAAGCCTACTTCTTTTTGGAAACCACAGAGTAATTCAATATTTTTCACGTTTTACATCCGAATGGCACAACCTGCTTCTTTCTTTTTCTCCTATACTCTAGCCCGTGACCAGAACTGTCATATCGTACATCAGTCAATGGCACAGGAGCTGCTTTTTCTTGTTCTTCACGGCGTCCTGTCCATCCAATAGTCAAATGCAGGTTTTCTCGTCCCAGGACAGATCAGTCCGTCTGCAATGTCCTAAGTAAGAATTTGTATAATAATCATCTTTATGACTTCCTTTTTTCCGTTTACAAGCAGTTTTTGTTGCAAAAGAAGAAACAGTGCCGCAAAAACGCATTAAACTGTTACCTTGGCAACTTATGCTCACATAACCTTGCTCGGGGTCTGCTTAATAAACACACTAACCAGAAGATTTTCATCAGGAAACAGAATATCATTGTGTATGAGAGCTTAAATGTGGCTTGCAAGCGCCATTGCACATCCAAGAAGGAAACTTCAATCATGTTGCACAAAACATTGCGAAATTTTTATGTTTTGGGAGCAACACTGCCCACTTAAGAGCTATAATACTGCAGGTAGATTCCAGGGTGGAAACTGCAGTCCATGGAGTGACAGTCATATATTTACCAGCGGAAAAATGGTCCTATCGGTGCACATAAAAAGAAGAATACGCTCCTCTTTAATTAAAAGACTCTGACTAAAAAGTGGGGTAAGCTGCCTCATTCTACCTTCCTCAGCACCTTTAAAAATTTTCCCAGAATTTTTGGCATGCGGACATATTCGCGCTCTTTTCAACATGCAACTCACGTCTCATTCTCACAAGCTCACCTACTGTAACTGGCTCATGCCCACTAGACCATCGCTTTTAGTCGCTCTTACCCATCCACTGCCACTCACCCATTCTCACTCACTCACTCAGTCCAAATCACTGTCGTTATCTCTTTGTGTCTAACTGTGACTGTCGCCTGGATCACACCCAGAGTCTGCTTCGTTCTATCCTACTGCTGTTACCATTACTACTACTGTCTGCTCTCACTGTCATTGTCTCCCTCTTCCCCTCTCTTACTACTGCTATCTCATTCATTCCTTCCCACTGTTGCTGTTTCTTCTCACTGTCACTATCTCTCTCTTCCTCTCTGTTATTGTCATAGACTCTCTCTTTTTCACTGGCTGTCACACACGTCCTCCTTCTCCTTGTCTTTATTCCTCTCCCACTTGTTCTGTCTCCTTCACTCCTTTCCTAGCACTGTTCTGTCATTGTCATCTATGTTCTACTCCCATTGTGATCCTCTTTCTCGCACTGCCATTGTCTCCTTCGCTCTAACTATACCACTATCTGCTATCTTCCAGTATTTATTACTTTTCCGTCTCCATCCCACTACCACTCCATCCTTCCCTCTTAGCATAAAAATTGCGAATATGTTTACATGTAAAATTTTTTGTGAACATTTTTAAATGTGCTAAGGAAGGTAGAACGAGGCAGCTGATACTTCACTTCAGTCAGTCGTTTAATTAAACAGGAGCGTATTCGCCTTCTTTGGGCTCCGATAGGAACATTATTCCACTGTGTCCCTTCTTGTCGCTGGCACAGCAGGGAATGTCACTCATGTGAAATGAACTTCAGGGGTCAGTAAAATTTTGATAGTTTGCATCTCTGAAATTGAAACAATGGAAAACTGATTTTACACCGCAGACAGGATTTTAAGTGCACAAAAATTTTGCAAGTGCTTCAGTACTACAGCATGGGATTCCCAGAACCCTTCCGGTGATATTGGAGATACTTTTCAGAATATTTCTCCGTGCTACGTCACCTTATAAACTACGTTTCCCGCTCACACTTGATTTTACGTGCGTATTTTATGTGTGCAAATTCGGTGACTTTCAACCTCTTTATCTCGGAAGCGAATAAAGAAAACAAGCAAATTTTCAAGTTTGTTCGAGATCACGATCTTAGGGCTCTCAAGTAAATAATTACACTCATTACAGTCATTTGCTGTGCATGGCCATCTTGGAATCTGTGGCTCGATTTTGGTCCCCTAAAATCATGTGTAACACTACTATTGATAATACCTATATTTGTCTCAACTAACTTCTTTGTCTGTTTTTATGCAGTGTGACTTCAGTATCACCAAGTTCTTTGATGTACCATCTGTGTAAATGTTTTATTCATTATGTATGTCAACTGATGTCATTGCAATGAATCTACGGAACTAATTGTAAAAAAATAATATTATGTAAAAGGATGAAAATGTTAAAATTTTACTTGCGATCCTGGTTAGAGCACAGGGAAAGTATGTTTGTAAACATGTAAAACATGGAGGGAAGCTCCTCTGCAGCGAAACTTCCTTGGCGGGAATGGAAAAGGTGGAATTGGCCGTCGAATCACGAGTCCTCTTTGTGGCAAGAGTCAGTCGGTAGTTAGCAGTCAACGTGTTGCATCTTGTGAACTGACCGAGGCAAGAATGATAGCAAAATTATATACCATAGTCTTGGATGTGGAAGTAATTTGGCTTGTTATTCACGGCATACTTTGTCTCGCTTTGTACTATGCAAATACGTTTCTAAGAAGAGCATTTTCGGAGATAGTTACACAGAAAGAGCCTGGATACTTTAGCCTCCTTTTTGGAATAGCCACAGCAGATCTCAAATTATCAGTTGAGTACTGCATGGACCAGTTATGTGGTTTCTTTTTCAATAACAAGTTTGCGTTCTGTAAGCTTTGTGTTAAATTGCTGTGTTTTATCCTTCGACATTTACCTAGACAGGTTCCTATCCCAAGTGCTATTTCCGAGTATCCTATTTTATGGACCTGAAGTCATTTCAGTAAACTTTCACTACAGTAATAAACTCCGTGGAGTAGCAAATTTCACAATTATTCAGTGAGCTTAAGTTTTGAAGTACTCCACGTATTTTTCATAAATGGATAAAGTTTCACCCTAAATTAAGTTGCGAAGGACAGATTTATAATATTCAGCTTAAAGACTGTTCTTATTGAAATCTCTGCACAGTATTAGAGTTACATGCAAAAACGATGATCCAGAACAGTTACTGGCTAGTAGACTTTGAAGGGACAGCGTAAGAATAATTACTGTACTGGTTTGGAAGTAACAGACATCATAATTTCATGTGCATATAGTTAATAGTGTTTTCCATATTGTGTTGTAACTAAAATATTCAGCCTCGATGTTTCTGCTAATTGTTGATCCAGATTTAAGTTACATATTGCAATTATAGCATTAATGAAGTACACTTGCCAGTTATCTAACATTGTTTGCTATAAAAAGCAGCTGGCTACAACTGTTCAAACTACACTAGATCTAGATTCCACATGTTCCATATGAGCTAAATAATATAAGGTTGTTAATACTCCTTGAGAATACAAATAATAATAGGAATAGAAATGTAATTACCTGACAGTTATTTCAAGGGCAGTATTTTCCAATAATTAAGCTGCTAAAAGAAACTCTTGCTCAGTGAATTCTGTGCAGCCATTAGTAATTATACATCTACAATAATAATCAGCTTTCTGCTTTAAAGTATAGATTGTAAACATTATTGACAGCCAGTAGTTGCAGAAACGGTTAATACTCCATCTGAGTTGATCATGCCAAACTACTGTTACCTTGCGCGATAAACTGCGTTACTGCTTAGTATCTTAGTTGCAAAACGTAAGTTCCACATCAAGTGAAGGCAATCACATAGCCAAATTTCTTTAAGAAACTTATTAGTACATGGTACGACTTTACCAAACTACGCTGGCACCGTTTACTTTTACGTAATTACAGTTTACACGATTATTAATAGAACCTTGGCTCGATTACCGTTTCTTCTGTTACTGTTTCCGTTCCATAGAAATCTTTAGAGGAACAGAAACAGCCCGATAGATTTCTATTACGCATAACCACCGTCAAATAAGATCCATTCACAGGATTAACATTATTGGTTTATTGTTAACTTAGTAGTAGCCGGAAGTGTTCTAAAATGTTTTCCAGGTTATCTCACGATCCACCCATGAAGTAAAATAGTGCCTCCATAACTTCTTTATTCGCGCCACAGACTACATATAATACACAAAGAACTAACCGATTTGCTTCATTTGCCCAAGCTGGACCACTGGACCAATTTGTAATATTCAAATGTAAATGTCTGCATATGTGAAGTGCTTTTTTCATTGTGAAATTGTAATACCCACGATATGTCCAATATATTTGTAAAAGTGATCCATAGATGTTTAAAACTACTACTACTGTTTTTAGTACTTGTCTTTTGGTTTCCACTTTACGGTGCGTCACATACAAAGAAGGGCAGCCGGAGCGACCAGTGATTCATTTCATTTGACTAGTGAGGGATACTATAGCAGAAACGGTGAGAAATCTTCGAACCTCGGAAAAAGATTCAAGTATGTAACGGAAGCAAAATATCGGAAATGATTTTTTCTGGAGAATTTGATTGGTTGGCTGATTTGTGGTAGGGGACCAAACAGCGTGGTCATAGGTCCCATTGGGTTACGGAAAGATGGGAAAGGCCGTCGGCCTTGCCCTTTCAAAGGAACCATGCCGCCATTTGATGGGGAAGCAAGTCGGCAGTGCCCTTTCATATTAACCATCCCGGCATTTGCCTGAAGCGATTTTGGGAAAACACGGAAAACCTAAATCAGGATATCCGGACGCAGATTTGAACCGTCGTCCTCCAGTATGCGAGTCCAGTGTGCTAGCCACTGCGCCAGTTCGTTCCATATGCAGAAATGTCCTCATAGGCGAGAGATGTTGGAAATAAAACTATCCACATATAGGCATTAAAATTCATTCTTCTCACAGTTCATCCAACTATGAAACGAGAAGAAACCTGACGGCAGTTCTATGCGTAACACAAGGAAACCCAAACCTACGTGATAAAATATCCTAAACTGTCTTGAGATAAGGAACCAATAGTAGGAAATGAATCTTCGAAACATTGTGAAGTCATAAATCAACAATACGTGTGAGTACTGCATTTTTGTCCTTCTTGTGTTTGATGTTAAGCAACTGCCTGTCACACTGATGATAGTGGAAGATGTAGGATTACTTGTTAGATGATCGTGCAAATATGAGTTCAGTATATCGAGTAATACAATGTACCGTCTGAAAAGGAAGCCGAATATGCATATAAAAGTTTCTGTACGCGCTTTACCTTATTTGGAAAAAAATTAGCTTCGTGGATAGAAACTCACAAGAAATTGGGTCTTACATGCTGATTAGCTGTCCAAGGATCTTGACAAAGAATTTGCCACATAAAAAGCCTGAAGAGAAGGATTTGTATTGTGAAGGAGATGTTCAATAAATAACCAACCGCAAATTTCGCCGTGAAACGCACAGTTAGAAGACAATGGTACTGAGGGCACAGGAGGAGCTACAGCTACACCTCCATCATAAACGACCTGTACAGGCAATGAATCCAAAAGACTTTTTACTCGAACTTCAGTTCTGTTGTGTTGTATCCATTGAGATCAGCGGTCGCCACATTGAACAGCTGCTATGAACTCAAGTTATTAATATGCAGAGACAGTTAATGACGTATCTATTGAAGCAACAATAAGGAGTTCAGTTGTCGCTGTACGCACTCGTTAGGCTTTTACATCCCTTTTCCCAACCAGATCTCCCTCATTTCCCAGTATTCTTAGCTGATGCAGTATCCTTAAATTTCCATTCCTCAGATCTCGCTATATCAGAAAAAGTCTGTTTTCAACACTTATAAAATCTTTTTATATCTGCCATTATCATTATTGTTGTTACTGTCATTGCTACTATTACTGTTACCACTATTAGCGGCAGCAGCTGCAGTAGTTCAAGTACTGCCAGTATTAACTATATTAGTTCATTGCCAGTATCATTGTATCAAAAAAGCAAATTATTTTAAGAATTGTTGTCTTATTAAAACTTTTTTTTTTTTTTGCTAACTATGATGAGAAAAATGTACTGTACGTGTGAACTCCTGGTCCGATGTAAGAGAGGGCCTGATGGCCCTTATCAGACCGGGGCAACAAACGAAAATAAATCAATTGCTTATGTCACTAAAAAGCAAAACATCCATATCGGATCATTAGTAGCTTATCTCAAACTTCTCAGTTTAACGTCTCCTACCATCTGTATAATTCTGACTCTCAATGTTTGGGACACCTGTATAAGCAATGCCGTAGAGCCTCAACATACTGAAAGAGCTTCATTATGAAACCACCATAGGCTGCTCAATGAATTTACACTGCATTAGAGTACCATTACAAGACAAATGTCAAATCAGAGTAAAATTCGTAATATCAGAAACCTATATTAAAAATTTCTTCTATACGATGTATTGCTAAACATTCTCTATATGAGCTCTATAAAATAAGTAATTGTCAAATGAATACACAAACCTTGAGTGACATTGTTGGCGGGGATATACGCTATCGATCTACATGCCAACATCGGAAAGATTTTCTATATTCGTATCCACTGGGTTGTTTTCGATGCGTGACTTATGCACGAGCAGTGTTCAATAAGTAACGCAAGACTTTGTTTCACCCAGGATTCCAATACGTCATATTGTTTCCGCCTCTTTTGGGTACAAAATCCCATTATTCAATATAACCTCCGTTCAATGCGCCCGCTTTACGCCACCTTAATGGGAAGGCCTGTATGCTCCCATTGTACTGCTCCACTGGTCGACGTAGGAGCTAATGTCTTATTGCATCATCCACGTACTGCTTCCCTTCAGTGGGCCAAGCAGAAGGAAGTCGGAAGGTGCGAGATCCGGGCTGTAAGCTGAATGCGTTGTCATGGAGAAAGAACCTCTCTTTGATCGCTCCTATTAAAGGTTAGAAACGAATACTGTTCCAACAATAACACATAATTATGATCACAACACAAAATTCCGTAGTGCATTAAAATTTATAGACTCAGTTAAGACGTACCTTCGTGAAAATTACGGAGATCAGCAGTTAGGCGGCCGCTGTGGCCGAGCGGTTCTAGGCGCTTCAGTCTGGAACCGCGAGACCGCTACGGTCCATGTTCGAATACTGCCTCGGGCATGGATGTGTGTGATGCCTTAGGTTAGTTAGGTTTAAGTAGTTCTAAGTTCTGGGGGACTGGTGACCTCAGATGTTAAGTCCCATAGTGCTCAGAGCCATTTTTTCAGCTGTTAGGCGCAATGTTCGAATTTCAACGTCAAAACTAGAGAAAATTTCTAAGTCGAACTATGCTCCGATCAACTCTACAGCCTGTCTCAGATTTTGTGTGCTTAGGTCACGCAAATCACGTAAATTACAGGCTTGTGGTTCAAACAAGAAGCGCTGCCACCCAATAGCGTAATACTCGTAGATGTTTCCCATGGGACTCACATCAACGTACGTTCACTATCAAGGTCCTCAAAACACTGTAAAACGATGGTCTTTGGTGTGACGTCATAAGCGCGTGACTGCGTGTGAGATCGCTCTCTAAGTTTTCATATATTTTTAGGTTTCAGATACATATTTTAACAGTTTTTCTGATAATATTTACTATATATGTGACTTATTAGTGGTTTCTTCATCCACCTCCGCCTTTCTTGTGTTGTGACCTGATATTTGTGAGTGTATCGTATCGAGCAACTTAACCTTTTACCTGTGTTTACATTCCGCGCTGGCCAGTTGCAGCTGTAGCGGCGCATCGAAAGCTAAGTACTAATTAATTGTTTGTGTATAGTGGTTTATTTAGAAACTTTAGTAGTCTTCAACCGGTGTTCTTGGTGTTCTCTGATGAAATAATTTTAGAAGAAATTTTTGGGAACTGTTTTCAGTTTCGCTACTGTGTCATTAGACGTTTGATTTTCTTTCTGTGTTAGTCTTTTTCGTTATATTCTCATTTGCTGTTGATTAGTACTCTTAATAATAGTAGTTACTTCCCTTGTAGAGTAAGTTAGTGATTATTGTAGTCAGTTTTTAACATCTTCTTATTGTAGTAACGCAACGTAGATAAAGTAGTTTTCTTGTTTCAATAACTAAAATTTTACCATGAGTGAGAAGTGTGGGCTTTAGTGTAGGTTCGTGAGTAGTGGATTGCAGTGTGAGACTTGTTCGAAGTATTTTCACTGGGGGGGGGGAATGCAGTGGGGAAGCCAGTGGGCATTCTGGTGAAATCCTCTCATGGAACTGCAGGTTATGTAGCAAGAGTAAGTTGATAGAGGAGCGGGAGCGCAAGATCGTGCCCTTCAGGTGCAGTTGAAAAACGCACAGGAGGAGCTAGATAGGATGAGGAGGGAGAAGGGGGTTGGGGAATGGGAGCTGGCTGTTGGCAAGAGATATGCCAGGAGAAGGGGATTTTCAGATAGTTTTACTATTGTTGTTTGCAATAGATATGACCAACTGTCAGAGTCTAGTGGAGAGGAATCTCTAGTAGCTGTAGATGTAGGAAGTACGCAGCAGACCTCAGCAGTTACGGTGGCTAGGACAGTCTCAAAGTCTAATAGAAAGAAGAAGGTTCTGCTGTTAGGTAGTTCTCATGGTAGAGGTGTAGGCCAGCAGTTGCAGAAAGTGTTGGGGAGTTAGTGCCAGGTCACCAACATTGTGAAGCCTAATGCAGGATTGGCTCAGGTGACTGTTAACATAGGGGGGGTTACGTAGGGATTTTACTAAATAAGATCAGGTAGTGATTGTGGGTGGGGGTGGTAATAGTATTGATAGGGATGGGGAGTATGACATAGGTGGTGACCTGGAAAAGATAGCCACTCAGACTGGCAACACGAATGTGCATTTCGTGGAACTGTTTCAGGGTCACGATCGGCCTCATCTTAATACAGCCGTCAAGCGTAATAACATGAGACTTGGGGGTGCTCTGATGACAGAAGGCATGAGTCACATTTCAGTGGTGTCGGTGGAGTCTATCAGCAGGACGGGTTTCACTAGACATGGCCTGCAAAAAATGGTTCAAATGGCTCTGAGCACTATGGGACTCAACTGCTGTGGTCATAAGGCCCCTAGATCTTAGAACTACTTAAACCTAACTAACCTAAGGACAGCACACAACACCCAGCCATCACGAGGCAGAGAAAATCCCTGACCCCGCCGGGAATCGAACCCGGGAACCCGGGCGTGGGAAGCGAGAACGCTACCGCACGACCACGAGATGCGGGCCATGGCCTGCACCTCAACAGGTATGGAAAGGGGAGGTTGGGAAAGCTTATAGGTGACAGCATAGGTGGGGCTGGTGGGATCACTCATGGGAAAATTCCTGTACTAGTGGGTGTTAGAGCTGCACTTTTTTTTTAGACTGAAGTCAGCTGATAGGTATTCCTGCTTAAGGGAAGTCTCTCTAACAAAGGAACCGCTTTCGACAAAGCTTAGGTATCCTAGTAATGAGAGAATTAGTATGTTTCATCAAAATATACAGGGTATTAGAGATAAAGTTAGTGAACTGCTTATAGATGTTGACTCTGAAATATATCTGAACACTTCTTAAATAAGGAGATAGTTCAGAGGCTTCCTTTACCAGGATACAGGTCGGCTGGCAGCTTTTCTAGGAGCTCTTTGCGGTGTGGGGGAGTAGCCATGAATGTGAAAAACGGTATCCCGTTTGAGTCAATTGATGTTTCAAAGCACTGCACTGAAAAGGTGTTTGGATGTTGTGCAGGTGTGGTTAGATTTAGTGGAGTTAAACTTCTAACTGTTGTTATTTATAGATCCCCAGACTCCGATTTCACAACATTTTTGCTAAAGCTAGAGGAGGTTCTTGGTTCACTTTATAGGTAATACAAAAAGTTAATTATATGTGGTGACTTCAACATTAATTGTATAAGTAATTGTGCAAGGAAAAGGATGCTGGTAGACCTCCTTGATTCATATAATCGTATGCAAACCGTATTCTTTCCAACGAGAGTGCAAGGGAACAGTAGAACAACCATAGACAACATTTTTGTTCATCCCTCATTACTAGAAGGGCATTCTGTTAGCAAAAACGTGAATGGCCTTTCAGATCATGATGCATAAGTTTTTACTGTAAAAGATTTTTGTGCTGCAACACATGTTAAATATAGTTATCAACTTTTTAGGAAAGCTGATCCAGTTGCTGTAGAGACCTTTGTAAACCTTATCAAGGAACAAGAGTAGCAAGATGTTTATAGTGCTGATACAGAAGACGATAAATATAATGCTTTCCTCAAGACTTTTCTCGTGCTCTTTGAAAGTTGCTTTCCGTTAGAACGTTCAAAACAGGGTACTAGCACAAACAGGCAGCCTGAGTGGCTGACTAGAGGGATAAGAATATCCTGTAGAACAAAGTGGCAATTATATCAAAACGTTAGAAAAGGTCAAAATCTAAATGCAGCAGCCCATTACAAACGGTATTGTATGGTGCTTAAAAAAGTTATTAGGGAGGCAAACAGTATGTGGTATGCAGATAGAACAGCTAAGTCTCAGGATAAAATTAAAACCATATGGTCAGTCGTAAAGGAAATGGCTGGTCTGCAGAGACAAGTCGAGGATATAGAATTAGTGCGTAGTGGGAATGTCGGTGTCACTGATAAGTCGCATATATGTACAGTATTTAGTAATCACTTTCTGAATATAGCAGGTGAACTAAATAGAAACCTAGTCCCAACAGGGAATCATATAGCGCTCGTAGAAAAAAGTGTTCCGAGACTGCTACCTGAAATGCTCCTCCATGATACTGACAAGAGGGAGATTGAGTTAATAATTAAATCACTAAAGACCAAGAACTCTCATGGATATGACGGGGTATCTAGCAGAATACTGAAGTATTGTTTTATGTATATTAGCCCAGTACTTAGCCATATCTGTAACTTTTCCTTTGGGAGTGGTTCTGTTTCCTGACAGATTAAAGTACTCGGTAGTGAAGCCACTTTATAAAAAGGGAGACAGGGATAAAGTTGACAATTATAGACCTATTTCTATGCCATCGCTGTTTGCTAAAGTTATTGAGAAGGTTGTATACACAAGGTTACTGGAGCATTTAAATTCACATAATTTGCTGTCAAATGTACAGTTTGGTTTTAGAAATGGTTTAACAACTGAAAATGCTATATTCTCTTTTCTCTGTGAGGTTTTGGGCGGATTAAATGAAAGGTTGCGAACGCTAGGTGTTTTCTTTGATTTAACGAAGGCTTTTGAATGTGTTGACCACAAGATATTATTGCAGAAGTTGGACCATTATGGAGTAAGTGGAGTAGCTTACAATTGGTTCGCCTCTTACTTTAAGAACAGAAAGCAGAAGGCAATTCTCCGCAATATTGAGAGTGGTAGTGATGTTCAGTTAAGTGGGGCCTTCCCCAAGGGTCGGTGCTGGGGCCACTGCTGTTTCTTCTTTATATAAATGATATGCCTTCTAGTATTACAGGTGATTCAAAAATATTTCTGTTTTGCTGATGGCACCAGCTTGGTAGTGAAGGATCTTTGTGTAATATTGAAACAGTATCAAATAATGTAGTTCATGAAATAAGTTCGTGGCTTGTGGAAAATAATTTGATGCTAAATCACAGTAAGACTCAGTTTTTACAGTTTCTAACTCACAATTCAACAAGAACTGATATTTTGATCAGACAGAATGGGCATATTATAAGCGAGACGGACAGTTCAAGTTCCTAGGCGTTCAGATAGATAGTAAGCTGTTGTGGAAAGCCCATGTTCAGGATCTTGTTCAGAAACTAAATGCTGCTTTATTTACCATTAGAACAGTATCTGAAATAAGTGACAGTTCAACACGAAGAGTAGTCTACTTCGCATATTTTCATACGCTTATGTCATATGGTATTATGTCATATGGTATTATTTTTTGGGGTAATTCTTCTGATTCAAAAAGGGTATTTTTGGCTCAAAAACGGGCTGTTCGAGCTATGTGTGGTGTAAGTTAGAGAACCTCTTGTCGACCCCTATTCAATAGTTTGGGAATTCTGACATTGTCCTCACAGTATATATTTTCTTTAATGTTGTTTGTTGCAGCAATATTAGCTTATTCCCAAGAGTTAGCAGCATTCACTCAGTTAATACTAGGCAGAAATCAAATCCGCATGTGGAATGCACTTCCTTGACTCTTGTGCAGAA
This sequence comes from Schistocerca americana, assembly GCF_021461395.2. Lineage (NCBI taxonomy): Eukaryota > Metazoa > Arthropoda > Insecta > Orthoptera > Acrididae > Schistocerca > Schistocerca americana. Next base: position 1,088,257,381 of record NC_060119.1, on the reverse strand, counting down.
AGGAGTGCACTATTCTGCTGCATCCATTTTCAATAAGCTACGACAAGAACTCAAAAATCTTAGCAGTAGCCCAAACGCTTTTAAGTCTAAACTGAAGAGTTTCCTCATGGCTCACTCCTTCTATTCTGTCGAGGAGCTCCTGGAAGAGCTGAAAAATTAAGCAAATTCCAGTGTTACATTGTTGATTTTTTTAAATTTAAACTTACGAATTGTCGCCTGAATACGTTTCTTGTATTTCATTTTATCTGTTTCTACTATCGTGTTATAATTTCATGTATTGACTCGTTCCATGACCATGGAGACTTCTCCTTAATTTGGTCCCACGGAACAATAAATAAATAAATAAAAACAATGATTGCCTTGTGACACGGAAAGTTATCGTTCGGAGAATGCCACTCTTGTCAGGGAAGACGCGAAGCATGAATGGCTCTCGGTGGTCTGCATTAATGTTTCCATAGTCGACATCTGTCATGGTGCCTATGATTACTGTTGTGTACGAGGAAATGAGAGGGATCAGAGAACATTTTATTAATTAAGGAACTATTTAAATCACCTCAGCTGTTGCAGTTTAGAGTAATGTGTGGTTCTGTTTGATACTTTGGTGGGTAAGGAGAGAAATCAGAGAACACTTTACTAATTAAAGAACAATTTCAATCACCCCGGCTGTCGCAGTTTAGATTAATGTATGGTTCTGTATGATACTTTGGTGGCCGAATTGTTTCATGTACATAGCAGACAAAAAACAACAGTGCTACGACGTAACGTCCACTCGACTGTTGCGGATTAGTAGGTACACTGATAAAATTCATTAATGACGAATACTTTGAAGGTAGTAAGACGACGTACCTTTGTACAGTGAACGCTTCCTAGAGCTGTATGTTCGGGGTAAAACAAGAACGTACACCACACGTAGCTTTCAAACAGCACTCTGAAGATGATTCGACGATGGTAATTGACTAGTAATAATGGAGTGGTCGGACTTCGTTTGTGGATGGTCCAGGTATAACTATATATTTATTACCATCTTGATAAGAGCATGGGGCTTTGTGTCGTTTGGCTCTTAAAAGCTCGTAGGTAAAAATTAAGACGGATAGTTACTGTGGGACTTGCATAATCCCCCGAGGCACGCGAACCCGCTCCAAAGTTCAGCCTCTACTGTTCTAACATATTCTAGGTGTCGTGACGTGGGACATAGGACTTCTGATTCGACAACGAGCATGTGTGGTGCATGATAATTTCCTGGATGGTTGATTGGTTGAGCTTTCCATTTAGGCTGCGTGTTCCTGTCGACCAAGCTATCCGAAGATCGAGTCGAAGACATCGATTTTCAAAGTCTGAATGGATTGGAGGGACTGGTTGGCCCCCACGTGTATCAATTGTATAAAATAGCTGGGAGGACTGTGGCTCTGAAAAGGCGAAGTTTCGTACTCACGTTTGTATTGAAACATGGCGTTTTATCAAATACCTGGGTCCACTATTGATATTCGTAATGGGCGGATCGGAGTAAGGGGGCCTTCGACAATGTCAACAGGACCCAGAACAAATGAACAGCTTTTATGTAATTATTGGTACTTGTCATTGTGATACTCGAATACTTTGAAAACAGAGAACTGGAAACGAAAGTTCGAAGTAGCTCGAAGTAGTCGTCGTGATCTAACATTTCAGTATCACCCATCAAGGATCGAAATCCAGAAGAAAAGCAATTTATTACACGGTCGTGGAACAGAGTAGTCGGTCCACCAGAACAATTTCTAAAGGCGACCGTTCGTCAGCAACAGGTAACTGGCAGATCCGACACGGTGAAAACCTACCAAGCGCAGAGCGTAGCTGAAGTAAGTTACTAAGAAAAACTCGCCACCAACTTTGTCACTGTAAGTTCATCTGTGAGCTGGCCATTTGAGGGTACAGTTGTCGGATGAGTCGTAAGATCTTAACCCTCTCATCCCGTACACGCAAGTTAAAAAGTATCTTGTTGTCGAATGTGACCACGAGGTGCTTTAAATGACTGCTGCATGGAATTTCCTGATGGCAAAGAATCGGTCTGTCTCTAAAATCCGGGCGGAGACGGGTAAACATCCCCGCACTCGTCTGCGTTGATAGCAACTGTATTTTCCCTGGCCCAGTCTTCTATCACCGTGAGTTGACGCTGTAGGCGAGTGATGATCGCATTGACCCTCCGGCTATTGGTCAGCAGGGTGGTGTCGTCTACAAACTAGGCGAACACCACACGAGGCAGTAGCGAGTATCATTGACACAGATGACAAAGAGTAGTGGAGACAACACAGAACCTTGAAGGATGCCATCTGTGAGGAGTCTGAGGCTGTCCCTCGATCTTCAATAGTATATGCCTATTGATCAAAGAGCTGTCGATGATCTTAAGGCAGTAGTTCGGGAGCAGTTTGCAAGTAGGCCAGTTTGAGCAGTCATTTGTCCTGTCAGTCTCGATCGCCTTTTCGACTTTCAAAAAAATTGGGACTTTATAGTTGGACACATTAAGACCGTATGCAATAAATTCGAAGACGAGGATGAATAGCAGGTCTGCAGATAATGAAGGCTGAAAAACAAATTGGTATGGACGTATAATATCGTTGTCGAGGATCGGTTGCCGAATAGATCTACTCGTCTGTTGCAGCCGTTTTTATAACAAGGTTCCTGGGAACACCGAGGGGCGTGGCCTAAGAACCGCTCGGATTGGCCCCAGGACTGGCACTGCGCTGGCTTACAGCATCTCTGCTGTTGTCGCCCTCTTGTTTTGAGTTTCGATATTCAACAACACTGCAATTACTACTCCATGAAAGCCAGCTGACTGTCCCCCCACATCTTAACACTGGTCCTTGCCACTCTTCTCCTGGTGACATGATACACGTTTCGAACAACCATTCGCACTTAATGACGGTGTATCCAGACAATAACATCAACCTCGTATAACAAGAAACACGATTCAGCCGACCAGGCCTAGGTGACTGGTTTTAATCGGCCACGGTCCAATATCGATGATTGCATGCGTACTGCAGTTGTCGATGTTGTTTGAGGCAACATGGAAACACACAGAGGTAGTCCATTTGGTGCCCCATATTCGACAAACACTTGTGTCTTCACCAGCATTATGCCCTGTCGACAGATGTGCCACAGATCGCCGCTTATCCTCCGACAACCAGGTTATGTGAAAGGGATTGACGTCCGACACCTTGTCACCTACTGATGGTTTCACGGTCTCTCAACTACCTTCTATGCATGCCCACGACAGTACTACAAGCATAGCCGATCAGCTTCAACGTTTCCGAAATGCTCATTTCCAGGTACAATCGTTTATGTCAATGGACTTCCTCATTCGCGGCCCGTATAGTGCCTAGACTGACTCTCCATTAATGGCTCTCCCGCTAACATAAGTTCCTTACCGCGCCACGTGACTGCAACATCACCAGACGGCATTCTATTCAGCTTCGGGCAACAATCATATTGTTTTGGCTCATCAGCGTACTCCACATCACTTGTGCATTAAAGCGCATTATAGTCAATTACGTTAACAGCCTTTCAATTATTCTCCAATTTTTCCATGAAATTAATATTACGTCCACACAGGAAGACAGAGAATCTTATTACTACGTACACATATCTGAAATTTGGCGTTCAGGTTGAGTTTGCGTAGTAGCTACTTTTAATTCGCGTTGTAGCATCTCAACAGCTTAAACCTTGCTGTGATGTTTTCACCACACTGGTTGCTGGCAGTAGCTGTTGTTTGGAAGTGTACATTCCTGTGCAAGGCCACGTCTACAGTAATTATAAAACACTCGATGGTGTGCCTCTGTAATATTCAACAGATGTTTCCTAATAAGATCCTTCTTTTCCTTTTTTCTAGATATTTTCCCATGATATGCTTCTGTCTAAGGAAGCGTAATGTTCTTGTTAGAAACATCTGACCTGGTTTTCACTAACGTAAAGGTATGGCCTTCAAGGAAACTGCCGAGGAGTAAATAATACTTTGTCCTCTGCTAGTGCCTTTTCCCATTGTTTTATCTGATATGACTACCTTTTTGTATAAAGAGATCCACCACGAATTAAAAGCCACAATTTCGCTTGTTTTTTCTGCATAAAGGTGGCTGGGTTCATTGATAAGTGATATACCGGGCGTAACTAAATTCCCTTTACAGACTTTGAGGACAGGATTCTTATATCAAAACAAGAAAAAAAGTCTAATAAACATTAGCTCTAAAATGCATGTCTTAACAGAAGAGATGTGTTTCAGAGTAGCGAGACGAACAGGTGTTCATAGCTCTAAAGGTTTGCATTTTAGATCCCATGTTTCTCAGACATTTTTTCTTCTTTAAGGAACCTATCCTCAAATCAGTAAATGGAATTCAGCTGCAGCCTTTACATTGATCTGCAATAAGTACTCGGTCACACATTCGCAACTTTCTTTTCACCACACCAAAGTCGCAGTCAGACAGAAAGTAAGAGTGCCCTCTAATGGGGAAATAGTGATAGATTTGACGAGATCTGTCACTTTCTGTGAAGGTCAATAGCTATATAATTCCGATTTCGCTTCCACATGCTTTGCCGAAGAAGTGGAGTTCCCTTACGTTTTTGGGGACGAAGTGTTCAGTGTAATAGTACAAAAAGGTGCACACTCCATAAGGACCTTTCTTACCTTGGTCCACATGGTAAGAATAAACCACACCTGTATCAGGTCTTAGGTTGCGTATCTAAGAAACCGCAACGGCTTGAGACACATTTTTCTTCAACTTGCAAATATGGAAGTGGAACGTTCTGCATATAATAATATCAAAACAGGCAACAATTTCTTTGCAATTTTTGGCCACTTTTTTCATTGCAGTATAAACCTTAAAAGCCTCTGTTTTACGGGCGAACATTTCTTATTATAACTGAATGAAATCCTCTGTGGCACACAAAATCTAACAGTACAGCTACTAAAATGTTGTCAAGCTTTCCTTTCTTTTGTAGTCTTCTTTTTTCACCATTTTTGAAACGTCAGACTCTAAGCTGTTAATGTTAATATTAGTGTGGAATAGTTAATCAAAGCCTACAATAAAAATCACCAATTGGTTCATCATAATTCCAGGCCTGTCACCTAATAGAAATAAACGCAGATTTCAGTTCGATCTCTACAAACGTCAAGGCTATGACATCATCCAGATTTCAATCCAATCGATACACCTATGTCCCAATAAACCGAAACCAACAATTCTGCATTGTCAGTTCTTGAGGGGAAATCTTCTTTTAGTACTAAGTGAATCGAATTATATTTCTACTAATACATAACATTTTTATAATTACTTTCTCATTACTATAATTTATAACATTAACTGCATTATCTGCCAACGCTTGGCGGAACGTAATAATGGTCGCCAAAACTTTGCAGAAAATGAGAAAGAGTCTTCCTGTTTAGTTTTAATATTATGACAAATTTTATCATTATCATTGGTATAGTGGTTTTAATATTATAATTATTGCTAATCTAAGACACAACTTTGTAATCAGTTATAATGTGTAACGATATAAAAAATCCCAAAAACAGTAAATTTGAAGACAGCAATAAATATATAAATTAAAATAAAATAATGATACATGCCTGTGTGTGAAATTAATTACGTGCTCTTAAATTAAATCATCGAAGATGCATTGATATATGAGATCATATCAAAGGAAACTTGCACATATTCACGACTTGCATTGTGGGAAACCTGTAGGTACAGTTATAATTATGTACTGGGTCGAGAATTCAATATGGAAAGTGCATCCAGTAAGCTTATCTATTAGGATGCCTACTGTAAGCTTAGGACTACAAACATGTCAAATCTCATATAATCTGTCAAGAGTAAAAACCAGAGAGGGCATTAGCAATAGTAATAAGTGTATTTATAGCTGAAGACTATTTGACTCATTTGTTTAATATTAATTGATTTCCCGTCAGATGTATCTGCACAAGAAAATTAAGCATCAGATATTTGAAATGGTCCAAGAAATGTTGAAGGATCACTGTCAGTTGTTGAGGTGCAAAGGAGTCAGTGAAATGAGGCAGACATATGTATCTTCGTATTCTTGTTTATTTCATGCACTTTGCCCCCAATTACAGATCATTGAAGGGACAGTGAGGACAGGCATTAGTAGTCGAGCCCAACTGCAGCAGCCTGGGCCTGTGCTTGTGCCTGGCTGAGGGCTGCACCACCCCCACCGTAGTAACCTCCCCCGAGCCCAGCTGCCTGTGCCTGGGCCTGAGCCTGGGCAAGGGAGTCAGTCAGACCCAAGCCGTAGAGGGCGTGGCGCTTCCAGATGCCGTGGTGGCCACTGCCCAACCCAGCAGCCTGGGCCTGTGCTTGGGCCTGGCTGAGGGCTGCACCACCCCCACCGTAGTAGCCTCCCCCGAGCCCAGCTGCCTGTGCCTGGGCCTGAGCCTGGGCGAGGGAGTCAGTCAGACCCAAGCCGTAGAGGGCGTGGCGCTTCCAGATGCCGTGGTAGCCGCCGCCCAGCCCGGCAGCCTGTGCCTGCGCCTGTGCCTGAGCAGCACTCAGCCCTGCTCCTCCACCCTGAAGTCCACTGCCGAGCCCCAACCCTGCTGCTTGCGCCTGTGCTTGAGCTTGAGCTAGGCTTGCATCCAATCCTCGGTGGATGCCGAATCCTGTGAATCCAGAATACATCTTACGTATTTGATTTACTTTCCTCTCCTCATCGATCATTTTTTCTACAACAATAATGTTTGAGCAACGCTATAATAGATTTATTCAATTGTTGACTCATATTTACAAGACATTTTGAGGCCTTTTTTCACCTTCATCCTCTCAACTCCAGCTTAAACTTGCATGCTCTAAATAACAACAGCCTTTGCTACCAGTTTGTCAAACCACATTTCTTGTGTGCTTGATCAGTGTAAAATTGCGACAACCAAAACAGTCTTCTTGTACTATTATGCACATACTACACAAAGTATTATACACATTGTTACACATTCTGTTAAAAACTGCAAGCAGTTGTAGTCAGTAAGAGAACAACAACGAGATGACAGCAGATACAGAAAAAATCGCCAAATCAGTCCAAAAAAAAAGACTCACAACACTATTTCTACTATGATGTTATACTCTAGATCATTACTAACAAATTAAGACTACATCCAAAATCAGGAATGAAAGACGCCAGATCTGCCATTCACCAAACATGTTATTTTGATCTAACCACTTGAGCCATCCTCTCGGGCTACTTATGACTACAGCTCACTGCTGCCCAGTCTTAGAGCACTACTTTTGACAGATATATTAAACAGACAGACCTATCAACTGTGTCTCTGTTATCTTTGTAGGACATTAACTTGTCAAGATTAAACTGTGTCATCTCCTTCCTGAAGAGTTACTGAACAGCATTCTAGATAACAATGTGGGTGGTTGACACTTCCTACTGGGGATACCAGATATCAGAAACAGAGCTGATCATTCTCACTCATCTTCTTATTTTATCTTTGAAATTCTGAATAGTATCCATTCCAAGAGCCTTACCAAGAAAGAAATATTGTTGTTGGTAGCAAGGAATGTGTCACCCAGGGCACTACAATAAATCGTAATTTCTTGGTAACAAAAATTTCGGATGTATTACTGTAAGAGTGGAATCTGACAGCCTCCAATGTTGCACAACAATCAGCGCAGGCATCTCTGCCAATCAATGACAACATGTGCTCCAACTCCTGTACTGGGCAGTAAATAAAGTACATGAAACAACCACCCATTAAGGGGAGGTGCTACCAAGTGAGACACTATCTACGCATACTAGTTAGACAGTGGCCTAGAAATATATTCCTCTGGTGGCATTTAGTCTACATCTCAGGCACAGATTACAAATTATGTAGAGTATCTTACCAAAATATGTAACCTGTTGGAATATTGCTGCCTAACAACACTGACGTATGGTAACCACAGCCAGGTCTGAAAGCAGGTTAATCAATCAATTAAACGCTTAGCACTGAAAGTTTGTTTATTAGGGACACCAACATAAAGCCAGAATACAACTACCTCCTCAAAAGAGCAAGACGCATACGAACTTCGAATATTCCAGACTAAACAAAACAATCATATGATACTTCTAGAACCTTCTAGAAATGACAAATAAATGGTAACAATTATTTGCTGGTGCTCAGATTCGAACATGTGAGCCACAGCAGCCAGCCGGTGTGGACGAGCGGTTCTAGGCGATACAGTCCGGAACCGCGCGACCGCTACGGCCGCAGGTTCGAATCCTGCCTCGGGCATGGAAGTGTGTGGTGTCCTTAAGTTAGTTAGGTTTAAGAAATTTCAAGTTCTAGGGGACTGATGACCTCAGAAGTTAAGTCCCATAGTGTTCAAAGCCATTTGAACCATTTTTTGACCCACAGCATGGCATCCAGCGATGCTGACAACTACTCCACACTGAATGGAGCATAGTTCCCAACATATTCCCTCTCCTGAAAAAAAAAACAACCCACTAGTTCAGAAATTTGTTCTTATTGGAGAAGACTACAACATCCTGGATCCAAATCTTGGCAATGACCCTTTATATGGCAGTGCACGAGGATCCTTGCCTTTGGGTTGGTTCAAATGGCTCTGTGCACTATGGGACCTAACATCTGAGGTCATCAGTCCCCTAGAACGTAGAACTACCTAAACCTAACTAATCTAAGGACATCACACACGTCCATGCCCGAGACAGGATTCGAACCTGCGACCGTAGCAGTCGCGCGGTTCCGGACTGAAGCGCCTAGAACCGCTCGGCCACCGCGGTCGGCTTGTGTTTGGGTCCTATTGTGTAGCCTCTCTCTTTGAAGCTTGCAGTCATCGAGTGGGCGTTCAGTTCCTTTGAACAACAAGCCTCCATCGTCCATCTGTGGCTCAGTATTTTTGTAGGGCTTCATACAAAGGACATGGATGAGGTCTCAGCGCTTCTGCTTGCTGAAGAGTCGTAATACTCAACTACGCAAATGATGTCCAACAAGGATACAAAGTAGTGTTTTAATAACTTTTTTCGACAGTTCCACTTCTCACAATGGAGTAAAAACCCATACGGTGTCTCCCAGGCTATATCTCATTGGCTGTGACATGGTGTTTTGGTCCTTCTCCTGAGCATCCAAGATCTTTCTTGGGTACTGGCGATGAGATGTTTCCCATAGTCATCCTGAATGTTGTCCGGTTGAAATATTAACTGTGCATCCTCTGTCCTTTGGGCCTACTGACATTTGAGCAGAAAGAGCAGTGTGAAGCCTCTAATGACTTGCTTTGTGGTGTTACATGCGAACATCGTGAGGGCATTATAGCATTCCTGTCTCGCTGTTCGACATCACTGTACATCAAGAGTATTTTATTAAAACATTTTGTTAGGCTCTGTGGGTGTAGGCTGTTGTCATACTGTGAATGATATCGCAATAACAAGTTACATCTGACACTATTTTTCCTACAATTAGAGATCATAACACAGGCTGCTTCATGCTTCAAAACTATGTCCTCTACAAGTTTTGATGACAGGACAGCATTGTGAGTGAAGTAGTCAGTGTAGACTACTGTCCATCGATTCCTTTTTATCGGTATAGGGAACCTCCGCAAGAGGTCGATTCCAGTTCGATGGAATGGCGCTTCTGCAGGCAGAATTTGTATTAGATGCCCTACAGGTAACTGCTGCACTTGCTTGCGTCACTGTCATTCCTTATAGTGGCTCACATAGTGCCTAAAAGATCAGTAGAAAGCTGACCAGTGATACCTGCGCCTTATTCTGGCTACAGTCTTTACGAATCCCATGTGACTAGCTACTGAAGTGTCAGAATTTCTTGACCACAGCTGACTGTAGATGAGCTAGATTGCTGAGAAATGATTTCCAGAACATTGTGTGATAGTTCCTCTTGAACAAGGATGCGTTCAAGGGGAATTCTCCTTTAGTCAGTTCCACCTTCAAGGATTATGTAGTTTCCAGCAGTACTGGATCTTCCATCTGTTCAGCAGCAATGTAGTTTGATGCAGCCATGAATGAGAATTTATTGATGGTTCAGTGTTCCACCAAAAGATTCCTTGAAAAGTATGTGGCAACCGTATGTCTGCACACCCATCTTGTATACCTTTGTAATGTCACACTCCTGAGGGTTCAGTGAACACCTCGCTCATTACCCCAAAGGATCTGATGGGCTAGCTAGCAGGCATAGAAAAATGTGGTTTATCACAACAGAGAATGGTTTGCCAAATAAATATGGCCAGAACTCATTCATGGGCCAAGCAGTTGCCTGGCACCCTTTCTCAGTTGCACACTTGGAAAGTACTCTGGAAGTATAAGCTGTCACCGATTCAGCACTTTCCTGAAGTTTCACTAGAACTGTACCTATCCCACAAATGATAGCAGCATTGGGAAGCTCTGACAATGCGTTCTTGTAATACAATGCTAGGAATGGAGAAGATATTAGGCTAAGGAAAGATGTTTCTTACACCTCGTTTCAGGAACCTCTGAATCTCCCTGCACTAGTTCTTGCAAGATATGTGCGTTGACATAAAAGTCCTTTATGAATTCCCAACAGTATGAGACCATATCGAGAAAAATTGTCACATCACGAATGCGTCTAGGACTAGAAATATCTGCGACTGTTCTTTTCTTCTCTGGATCGAGAGAAACTCCATCGCTTTAATTAGATGCCTCAAGATTTTCATTGCTTGGACGAGACATCGGTTTCGTGTGAAGGCGTGCAATCTTACACACTTTAGTATGGTTGTCAGGTTGCTTAGATGTATTTCAGTGTCTTCAAAGGAACGGAAATGTCACACGGATAGCAAAGAGATAAAATCCACTTAAGATTTCGAGGCTGATTATGCATCATAGGCTCGAAGATAGCTGTAGCGGTACATAGTGCAAATTTCATAACTGTGAACTCATACAGAGCGTCAGGAGTACTGAAGGTAGACTTTTTCCAGGTAGCCTCATCAACTTCATTTGTCAGTAGCCTGTCTGAACAATCATAGTTGAAAAATACATCAAGGACTCTGTGAAGATTCAGTGATGCCATCTTGTAGCATTTTCACTGCTTCCCTCCAAATTATGCGTCGTTCAACTTGTGGCATCCCTGTAAATGTGTGGATGCTCCCAAAACATCCAAAAAATGGCACTGAATGGCTAACATTCACCGACATTGTTCCTAGATCAAGCCACATCCTATTGGCACTCCACTGCATGCTCTGAACTGATGGTTGAGCATGATTTTTCGTATTTGTTAGTTCTTGTTCAATGCCTCTTTCACTTGGTCTGTCAATACAGCGACGGTTAACGCTGGTTGTGGATGAAGCTGGAGTTATCGTAAGATGATGTCCAACATGTGCCCGATTGAAGATCGATATGGTGACTGAGCAGGCCAAGCCAACATGTCGCTACTTTAGGTTAGAACAGCGGTATATGGGCGGACGTTATCCTGTTGGAAAACACCCTCTGGAATGCTGTTTATGAATAGCAGCATAACAGGTCAGTCACCAGACTGACGTACAAATCTGCACTCAAAGTGCGTGGGATAACCACCAGAGCGCTATCGCACCACAGACCATAGCTCCTGGTGTAGGTCCATTGTCTCTAGAACACACACAGGATGGTTACAGGCTCCGACCTCCTCCTAATCAACACGGTGCCATCACTGGTACCAAGGCAGAACTAGCTGTCATCAGCAAACACAATAGACCTGCACCCTGCCCTCCGACAAGCTCTCGTTTGACACCACTGAAGTCGCAAATGGTGATGGCTTGGTTTCAGTGTAATGTACGCTACAGGGCGTCTGGCTCGGAGCTGTCCCTGAAGTAACCCCTTCGTAACAGTCCGTTAAGTCACTGCTGTTGCATATGCAATACGATGCCAGAGCCATACGCCGAACATGATGGTCTTCCCTCTCGGTAGAGTCAGGTGCGACCGTACTTTCTCGAGACTATTGCTGCCAACAATCATGTACATGGCTAGAATCCTGCGATGCCTTTCTGAAGTATCCCAGAAGGAACATGCACGTTCTTGTAGCCTATTGCACGACCTTATTCAAACTCAGAGAGGTGTTGGTGGTGGTGGTGGTGTTAAGTTCCTTGGGGACCAAACTGCTGATGTCATGAGTCCCTAGGCTTCCACACTACTTAGACTAACTTTAACTTACCCTAAGGACAACACACACACTCTTGCCCGAGGGAGGACTCGAACCTCCGACTGGGGGAGCAGCGGGAACTGTGGCAATGCCCCCTAGACCACGTGGCTACCCCCCCCCCCCCCCCCCCCGCGGCACGGTGTTGGTAATGGCGTCTGTGTCACCTTAAGAGCATTCTTGAATTACATCAACTAGCCGGCCGCTGTGGCAGAGTGGTTCTAGGTGCTTCAGTCCGGAACCAAGCGGCTGCTGCAGTCGCAGGTTCGAATCCTGCCTCGGGCATGGATGTGTGTGATGTCCTTAGGTTAGTTAGGTTTAAGTAGTTCTAAGTCTAGGGGACTGATGACCTCAGATGTTAAGTCCCATAGTACTTAGAGCCATTTGAACCATTAACATCAACTCACCACGTTCAGTCTCAAAGGAAACTAACGCTCACGACCATTGCGTAGTGTATTTAAAGCAAACGTGATTTTCTTTCTCATAGTGGTGCATTGTGGCCACTCTTATGCGAATGGGGCGAAATTTGAATAGACATCATCTCTGAGACGTGAAAACACGCATACCAACTTCCGATTACGTCGCACAACTCCAACCATGATTTAATTAAATTGGAAAGTGAAAGGCAGACTTTGAAAAATTTGAGAAAACTATAGCATTAATAATGAACGTACAGTCAATTGTGAATAAGAAATGTTCCAACGAATTTTATTAGACTGTGAGTCTTCATCAAATAGTTCAAATGGCTCTGAGCACTATGGGACTTAAAACCTGAGGTCATCAGTCCCCTAGAACCGCTCGTCCATCGCGGCCGGCTAGTCTTCATCAAATACGTTTGTGCCCAGCCAAGCATGATAATACATGCTGCAATATCAGTAGACCAAGACTAAACTATATATCCTGCTATACCCACGTGAAAATGACCAGAAGGGTGAAATTGCAATAGTGGTTTTTCATTAAATGGACAGTCAGTGGCGAAAACAATGTCTTTCAAAAAATTTTACGAGGCTGTGAAACCGAAACAAATTCAACTGTTTTTTGGAACAACTTCTTCCAGTTTTTGACATCTAGTTATAACTACAATATTTATTTTCTTAAGTATTACATGACCTACATCACTGAAACGTCCTGCACATGAGCGATATAGCTGCCAGCGTTCGATACTTCTTGCATAACTACAACTGCTTCGTCACTGCAAGAGCGATGGAGTGATTAATCCCTGAATGACGCTCTATTTGTGCTCAAACTAAACAACTGAGCTTGGTTGTGCTCTGACTTCGTATTCTGGAGGATGCCGGTTCAGATCCCTTTCCGACCATCCCGATAATGGTTTTCCTGATCTCCCTAAACCGCTTAACGTAAATGCTGGTATGAATCCTTCCACAGTTTAAGGCAGTTTCATTCCTCTTACTTCCCCAGTAGAAGCTTGTATTCCTTCTCTAATTATCTCGTCGTCCACAAAATCTTAAACCCCAATCTTTCTGTCTTGAAACTAAATAGGCACGAAAGAGATTACACTGCTAAGCCTACCAATTTGCGACAACAATAGCAGAAGGAGAAAAAGTAAGTAACGAAGTAAAGAACAACGTCAATGTTTGTTAGTTTCATCTCTTGTCTGTGAGTTTACTTTGCAGATATTATCTGATGTTCGTGAGAGACTTTCAGCTATTGAATTGGTGCATAAATTCGCAACGTTTTTCCATAATTTTAGTAAACACAACAAACACACAGATGGAGCTTTTAGTCATCAATAATATTTCTCCTTTACCATTTTCAACAGTCTTTCAACGGTGGGATAACTTTTCGATTCTGCGACTGTAGAAATCGCTTCGTTTTGAGGCGAAAAACTTGTCGAGCTATGGTCGTAACGCATTTTCATCCAGAAAGGAAGTTCCTTGAAGACTGTTCGACAGAGAGCGGAAAAGGTGAAAATCTGAAGGTGCAAGATCAGTTGAATAAGGTGGCTGCGGAATGACTTCCCAACCCAACTCTTGTGTAGTGTTTTTTGTCAGGCTAGAGGAATGCGGGCGGGCTTTATCGTGGAGTGGCATCACTTCATGCTGTCTTCGTGTCGTTTTCGGATCTCATCTGCAAGACGTCTCAGTTGTTGACAATAAATGTCAGCAGTGATGGTTACACCTCGCTGAAGCAATTCGTAGTACACCACACCGCCGGTGTTCCACCAGATGCATAGCATTTTGTTTTGTGGATGCGCGCAAGTCTTTGTACTGGGAGTTGCTGCTTTGTTCAGGCTCGACCAATCCTTCTTTTCCTTAAATTAGCATAAAGACACAATTTCTCGCCACAATTAACAGTACAGGATAGGAATGGTCGGTGTTGTTCATGAGCCAATTGATGACGGGCGAATAGAGATGCACATATGACCACTTGCTGATTTTTTTGATTCTGGCTTAGAGACTGCGGTGCCCATACACCTGATTTTTGACCGTTCCCCATTTCATGCAAAATGTCGCACGATGGTGGAATGATGACAGTGTATCACATTTGCCACTTTTCGAGGGCAATGACTTGGATCGTCGTGGATCAATGCCTTTAAACTATCCTATTGAAAGCCCGAAGGTAACCCGCCAGCATAGCCGAGAGCGCTAACGCGCTGCTTCCTGGACTCGGGTAGGCGCGCCGGCCCCAGATCGAATCCGCCCAGCGGATTAACGACGAGGGCCGGTGTGCCGGCCAGCCTGAATGTGGTTTTTAGGCGGTTTTCCATATCTCGCTAGGTGAATACCGGGCTGGTCGCCACGTTCTCCCTCAATCACACGCGTCGCAGACATTTGAAACACGTTTGCACTATTTGACGATTTACACTAGATGCAGACAGATGGGGTACACTGATTCCATCCCTGGGGGTACGATGTGGCGGCAGGAAGGGCATCCGGCCACCCCTAAAACTCACCTTGCCAAATCCGTTCTAATCACGTCAACCCTGCGATTGCTGCGGGACAAGGCGTAAGAGAAAGAAAGAATTGAAACCACGAAGGTCTTCCTGAAGATGGAGAGCTACTAATGTCAAAAGGATCCTTCTTAAGACGAGAAAACCATATTTCTGTGCTCTTTCCAGTGGCGTTATCCCCATACGCGGCGCAGATGTTTCTGGCTGCCTTCGCTGCTGTCACCCCTCTACTGAAACACAGAAGAATGCGTCGGAAATGTTCAGATTTCTCCACTGGGCACTCCATTTTCTAGCTTTCACAGCTCGAGCCACTATTTCCAAATGACAATATGTAAACTGAGGCCGAGCGGTTCTAGGCGCTTCAGTCCGGAATCGCGCGACGGCTACGGTCGCAGGTTCGAATCCTGCCTCGGGCATGGATGTGTGTGATGTACTTAGGTTAGTTAGGTTTAATTAGTTCTAAGTTCTAGGAGACTGATGACCACTGCAGTTAAGTCCCATAGTGCTCAGAGCCATTTGAACCATTTTGTAAACTGAGACAGCAGCAGTGAACTACAAACAAAAATTGACGGTCGATAAATAAACCCATAGCAACCGGAATACCAACATGCAAAACAAAAACATTTTCAACTTATTCAAGAACGTAATATTTCGCGATTTCGGTTTTACGCCTATGCGTTAGAACACGCTAAAGACTATGCTACCATCGTGCGACTTTGCATGAAATGGGGAAAGGTCAAAAATCAGGTGTTTGGGCACCGTGTGCTCCAAGCCGTAATCAAAAAAATCTGCAGGTGGTCATATGTGCATCTCTGTTCGAATGTATCAGCACGTTATTCAGCTTGTATAACTCTAAAACTTAAATGTGAGCCATGCACCTGTTTGAAGACTAGGTAAGAGATGACAGTACGAAGACCCGCAGGTGGGATTGACCTGAGTGACAATCTGAGCAGTTCTCTTAGGTTGTTCGCAGATGATGCTGTAATTTACCGTCTAGTAAGATCATCCGAAGACCAGTATCAGTTGCAAAGCGATTCTGAAAAGATTGCTATATGGTGTGGCAGGTGGCAGTTGACGCTAAATAACGAAAAGTGTGAGGTGATCCACATGAGTTCCAAAAGAAATCCTTTGGAATTCGATTACTCGATAAATAGTACAATTCTCAAGGCTGTCAATTCAACTAAGTACCTGGGTGTTAAAATCACGAACAAATTCAGTTGGAAAGACCACACAGATAATATTGTGGAGACGGCGAGCCAAAGGTTGCGTTTCATTGGCAGGACACTTAGAGGATGCAACAAGTCCACTAAAGAGACAGCTTACACTACACTCGTTCGACCTCTGTTAGAATATTGCTGCGCGGTGTGGGATCCTTACCAGGTGGGATTGACGGAGGACATCGAAAGGGTGCAAAAAAGGGCAGCTCGTTTTGTATTATCACGTAATAGGGGAGAGAGTGTGGCAGATATGATACGCGAGTTGGGATTGAAGTCATTAAAGCAAAGACGTTTTTCGTCGCGGCGAGATCCATTTACGAAATTTCAGTCACCAACTTTCTCTTCCGAATGCGAAAATATTTTGTTGAGCCTAACCTACATAGGTAGGAATGATCATCAAAATAAAATAAGAGAAATCAGAGCTCGAACAGAAAGGTTTAGGTGTTCGTTTTTTCGCGCGCGCTGTTCGGGAGTGGAATGGTAGAGAGATAGTATGATTGTGGTTCGATGAACCCTCTGCCAAGCACTTAAATGTGAATTGCAGAGTAGTCATGTATATGTAGATGTAGATGTAGATGACATTATTTTGTAGTTTGGATCTCTTCTGAAACACTTTTTACTACATTTCCATTACTTGAAAACCTTGACAACTTTAGTATAAAGATACGAAACTCGATGAACATTTTCGAATGTATCAGCACATTATTCAGCTTGTATAACTCTAAAACTTAAATGTCAGCCATCCACCTGGTTGAAGTCTAGGTAAGAGACGACAGTACGAAGACACGCAGTGATCACATAGGAGGTAAGTGAGGCGACGTACCTTGCACAGCGGCGGCGGCGGCCAGCAGGACTAGGACGGATCTCATGGCTGTGGGCTGTGGATGCTGTAGCCGAAGCGAGCTCTGCCTTACCTTATATTGGAAAGCAATGAGGAAGCTGGCCAGTTCACGAGGAAGTCGGAGTGCGCTCTTCCAAAGTCATTCAACTGTAGATAATTAGGGCGGCGCTACGGCGCGCTTCCCCGTTCGCGGCGGATATCGTGGCCACTCATTAGAATATCGTAATATTCTTCCAAGAACCTGCAGGCTACAAGTTGTGTCAGAGGCACATTGTCATAAACTTTCCCTGTGAAGGGCGTTGGTAAACAACGCTACGTGCTGGTTCTAAAACTCGGCTGTATTTTCATATATAGCTACACACACACACACACACACACACACACACACACACACACACACACCGCTATCCTGCTCACGGTGCATGGTAGAGGGTTCCTTGTAATACTAATAGTAATTCCTTATCTTGTTCCACTCGAAAAATGGACCGAGGGTAAACGACAGTCTATATTTATATGAAATAGAGAATGTGGAAAGAAAGGGAAGGGATGGCTGGCAATTCGTGACTCCCAGCTGCACAGGGTATTGTGGTAATACAGTAGTGTAAGTTGAAAATTTGTTGCCGACCGGGACTCGAGCCCAGATTTACTACATGTAGTGAGCGGTTGCCTTACCCACTTCCGCTTTCCGGACCCGATCCACAGCCGACTCAAATTCTAACTTATCGCACGCTGCGCTGCGGCGTACATCACCCGTTAGCCCCTACTCGCAAATTATTGATTCCCGGAGGAGGGAGGAGCTGGGACAATATTAGTGCATCCACAACGAAACGATCGTCAAGGAGCCTTTGCACACGAGCCTTAATTTCTCTTATCTAATCTTCGCGGTCTTTATGCGAAATGTGGTCGGTGGCAGTAGAACGGTTCTGCAATCAGCCGGGTATGCCTGTTCCCTGGTGCAAAAGTGTTTCGCGAAAACAACGTCATCTTTCTTCCGGGAATTCCCATTTGAGTTTATGGAGCATTTGCGTAATACTCCCGTGTTAATCGAGCCTACCAGTATCAGATCTAGTAGAAAGCCTCTGAATTGCATTTCCCTCCTTTAATCCGACCTCGTCGGCGCCCCACACATGTCGATCAGTACTCAAAAATGGGTCGCACAAGTGTTCTGTATGCAGTCTCTTATACAGGGTGTCTCAAAACCTTTGGGTCAAACTGAAACAGATGGTAGGAGTCCACAATCGATTATGTTGAGACCGGGAACCAGTTGTCGGCAATGCGTATTTATTATGTTATGGACATAAAAAGCGTACACTTTTGTAGTAATTGTTCAAAGCGACGACTGCCAGTCTTAATGCCGCTTGCAGTTATTGGAGATTGTATCCCTTGTTGTCCTGTCCGCTAAAGGATGTGGCTTCAGCCCGACGGTGCGCCAGTGCACTTCGATGTTGATGCCCGCGAGCACCTGAACAACACGTACCCTCATCGTTGGATTGGGAGGGGAGGCCCCGTCCTATGGCCACAGCGGTTGCCGGTTCTCGCACCTTCGGACTTTTTCCTTTGGGGTTACGACAAGAAGTTGATGTATGAAACCCCCGTCGACATGTATGAAGACCTGCTTGCTAGAGTCCAGGCTGCCTGTTCCCGGTACAACAGACACCAAGGATCTTTGAGAGAGTGCGGCAGACCTTCATGCAACGTTGCCACGCGTGCATGGAGCTCGGCAGTCATCACTTTGAGTATACTACCAGTTACATTGTTTGTAAGCCATGTACGCTGTTTATGTTCTAACACAGTAAATATACATTTCCGTACGTTCGGATGTGGACCCCCTATCACCTGTTTCAGTTTGACACCTTTATAGAAGAGATGATACTGCCTACAGGAAAATTAAAGAGACCTGTGGAGAAAAGAGAAAGACTTGCATGAATATGAAGAGCTCAGACGGAAAGAAGGGAAATCAGAAAGGTGGAAGGAGTATATACAGGGTCTATACAAGATCGAGGTTCTTGAGGACAATATTATGTAAATTGAAGAGGATGTAGATGAAGATGAAACGGGAGATACGATACTGCGTGAGGAGTTTGACAGAGCACTGAAAGACCTGAGTCGAAACAAGGCCTGGGGAGTAGACAAAATTCCATTAGAACTACTGATAGCCTTGGGAGAGCCAGTCCTGACAAAACCCTACCACCTGGTGAGCACAATGTATGAGACAGGCAACCTACCCACAGACTTCAAGAAGAATATAATAATTCCAATCCCAAAGGAAGCAGTTGTTGACAGATGTGAAAATTACCGAACTATCAGTTTAATAAGCCACGGCTGCAAAATACTAACACGACTTCTTTACAGACGAATGGAAAAATTGGTAGAAGCCGACCTTGGGGAAGATCAGTTTGGATAGAAATGTTGGAACACGTGAGGCAATACTGACCCTACGACTTATCTTAGAAAATAGATTAAGGAAGAGCAAACCTACGTTTCTAGCATTTGTAGACTTAGAGAAAGCTTTTGACAATGTTGACTGGAATACTCTCTTTCAAATTCTGAAGGTGGCAGGGGTAAAATACAGGGAGCGAAAGGC
The DNA here is from genome assembly GCF_021461395.2 of Schistocerca americana. Classification (NCBI taxonomy): domain Eukaryota; kingdom Metazoa; phylum Arthropoda; class Insecta; order Orthoptera; family Acrididae; genus Schistocerca; species Schistocerca americana. The sequence continues at coordinate 1,088,237,713 of NC_060119.1, read as the reverse complement.
TATTTACAGTTTGTACAGAAACCAGATGACAGTTATAATAGTCGAGGGGCATGAAAGGGAAGCAGTGGTTGGGAAGGGAGTAAGGGAGGGCTGAAACATATCCTAGGTGTTATTCAATCTGTATACTGAGCAAGCAGTAAAGGAAACAAAAGAAAAATTCGGAGTAGGTATTAAAATCCATGGAGAAGAAATAAAAACTTTGAGGTTCGCCGATGACATTGTAATTCTGTCAGAGACAGCAAAGAACCTGGAACAGTAGCTGAAAGTGATGGATAGTGTCTTGAAAGGAGGATATAAGATGAAGATCAACAAAAGCAAAACGAGGATTATGGAATGTCGTCGAATTAAATCGGGTGATGCTGCGGTAATTAGATTAGCAAATGAGACGCTTGAAGTAGCAAATCAGTTTTGCTATTTTGGGAGCAAAATAATTCATGATGGTCGAAGTAGAGAGGATATAAAATGTAGAATAAATGAAGAAGTGAAATTTGTTAACATCGAGTATAGACTTAAGTGTCAGGAAGTCTTTTCTGAAAGTATTTTTATGGAGTGTAGCGATGTATGGGAGTGAAACGTGGGCGATAAATAATTTAGAAAAGAAGAGAATAGAAGCTTTCGAAATGTGGTGGTACAGATGAATGGTGAAGATTATACAGGAGGTATTGAACAGAATTGGGGAGAAGAGAAATTTGTGGCACAACTTGACTAGAGGAAGGGATCGGTCGGCAGGACATATTCTGAGGCATCAAGGGATCATCAATTTAGTATTGGATGGCAGCGTGGAGGGTAAAAATCTTAGAGGGAGACTAAGAGATGAATACACTAAACAGATGCAGAAGGATGTAGGCTGCAGTAGGTACTGGGAGATGAAGAAGCTTGCACAGGATAGAGTACCAATGGTAGCTGCATCAAACCAGTCCCTGGACTGATGACCACAACAACAACAACATAAATGAGCTACACTTTCCTAAAGTTCTCCCAATAAAGACGACAATTGTTTTCCCTACAACCGATATTACGTACTCGTTCCATTCCACGTCCCTTTGCTACGACAATCCTACATATGTAAACGACGTGACTGTGTCGAGTATGAGTATCGCCAACAGTAACAGTTGTTTTTACATTTCATTTGTATTAACTTACATTTTCCTACCTTTAGAGCAAGCTACCATTCAACACACCAAAAGTCATCCTGCATCCTCCTTGAGCCACTCAACGACGAACCTTGTTCATTGCTTCTCAACCCACCGTCACATTGTTTGTGTATACAGGATGATCAGAAACAAACTGGAAAGTTTGTAAGAGAGTTGCAGCATAGGTTGTGCTAATAAAGAATTGGTGTTGTTGTTGTGGTCTTCAGTCCTGAGACTGGTTTGATGCAGCTCTCCATGCTATTCTACCCTGTGCAAGCTTCTTCATCTCCCAGTACCTACTGCAACCTACATCCATCTGAATCTGTTTAGCGTATTCATCTCTTGGTCTCCCTCTACGATTACCCTGCACGCTGCCCTCTAATACTAAATTGGTGATCTCTTGATGCCTCAGAATATGTGCTACCAACCTATCCCTTCTTCTAGTTAAGTTGTGCCACAAACTCCTCTTCTCCCCAATCCTGTTCAATACCTCCTCATTATTTATATGATCTACCCATCTAATCCTCAGCATTCTTCTGTAGCACCACATTTCGAAAGCTTCTATTCTCTTATTGTCCAAACTAGTTATCGTCCATGTTTTACTTCCATACATGGCTACACTCCATAGAAATACTTTCAGAAACGACTTCATGACAATTAAATCAATACGCGATGTTAACAAATTTCTCTTCTTCAGAAACGCTTTCCTTGCCATTGCCAGTCTACATTTGATATCCTCTCTATATCCTTGATATCCTCTATAATTGTTAAGGAAAAAGAATTCGCCAGGTCCCAGCAGGATTCACGCAGGGAGGGTTCAATACGAACTTAGACAGTTCGTCTACTCTGGGCTCGAGGATGTCGACGATTTTTGCCAGTTATTGACATTCATACTGGCAAGATATTGGTCACAGGGATTTAAAGACATCGGAGAACGTTTAAGTACAAGTTTGAAGTCGGATGGTAAAAGAAATATTTTCTTCGTTTGATATAACTTCGAATTAACGATTCTGTGATTTTTTCCCACTTCTTGTATTGTAAAACCTTTATTATTGCAAAATTTCATAATTCTAGACCAACGGGAAGTATCTTGTAGATTTTGATGAATGAGTTTGTATCAAAATATGTGAGATAAACGGCCATATGTTTTGATTGTATTGATTTATACAAACTCGTAAGTTAACGTTTGTTATACAGACAACTGATCATAGACCTCAGTATGAGACATAAATTTCGACTTGATGCGTCTAACGGTTCTTGAAAAAAAGTGGTCTTAACAGACGGACGGATAGACAATCTAAAAAGAGATGACAAAACATTTTTTCACGTGATATAATTACAAATTAACTATTTTCGGACTTTTTCATTTGGTTGTAGTGTGAAATCTTGCTTCTTGGCAAATTTCATGATTCTGGGTCAACGGGAAGTATGCTGCAGGTTTTGATGAGTGAGTTTGCGAGTATCAAAAGATGTGGCATAAATGGCCATACATTTTTATTGCACTGACTTAGAAGCTTTATTTTCCTACACCGGAAACGGACTGTGGTCTTTAATACCTGAAATAAATTTTAGCTTCATACTCTGCCCATTCCTGAGACCTCTAATCCGTCATCCATTTGTCAGTGCTACTTCATGAATACCAGTGACTAATCGTCATGTTTAAAGATAATAAATCGAATTGTCATAGTGACCATTTGTATCCTTCATAGCTAGAAGCTCTATCCTCCCATTAATATGTGTATGTGAATGGTGTGGTATCCATTTGTTTCATGATTAATTGGGCCACCCCTATTATTATTCGTCTATATAAGACATTTCCGTTGCGTGGCAGTATCTTTGTTTTAAATTATTTTGTATGATCATTTGGGGTGGTTCCTTAAACTGTTGGTCACCAGAGTTCGGTGCTGTGCAACCCAGTGGTATGCACCAAGCATAATTGATGCACTACATAAGAGTCTGGCGACCTTGCAAGGATTAATTATTGAAATCCGGCAGTCTTATGATTCTCAAGATCAAATTTTGTTTCAATTAATTTTAAGTGAAAAAGCGGAAAAGTAGGACCAAAACCCAATAATTAATGAACATCACCAAATCTGAACTGATTTTAAGTGTGTGCACTTTTACTAATTTGTGCTTTTTCCTAGCAAACTGCATAAGATGGAGAGTAAAACTACATCGTTGTCCTGAGTTTTCGTCTTTGAAATTGCCAGGGAAATTTTTATCTATTTGTGCCTGGTTAGCATTTACTGTTTTTCGTGAAATACGAGTATACTGAAAGAATTTGATTATCAAGCGGAAATATTCAAATGTGTATGTATTTCTGAGAGTTATTTGTGGATATTGTTTCATGCCTCAGGAATTAATGAACTATAAGAATTCTGTGAGATTAAATGTCGAGTAGTGGTTCGTGTGTAATAGGCAGAAATATGTCACGATATCCACCAGTTTAAGTTTGGTTGACGCAGGAAACTGCACTGTCTAATCTGTGTCAGTTCGGGGGAAACATGAGTGAGAAGAGTAGTTTAAGTCGATTCAGGTGCACTCAGCGCCTTCTTATTAGTCATAGCACACCTTGTAACAAGTCTGTACCCGAATTCTGTGAAACTTGCAAACGTTGTGGGTACTTCTTACGCGATTGTCAAGAATGTGCTTGGCTATTTATGAAGAAGAGAAAGCAGAAACGAATTCTTTGTTGGTTTTTTTTTTTGTAGACCAATAGGCTATGAATTAGGTTAGTGATTTATGTACGTTTAGTAAAGGGAAAATGGTTGGTTGATAGCTTGAGCACAACTTAAAATGTACATACGAAATGGCGAGGCGAGTGTTAGAATCCGGATTTCTCAGGAAAAATTTTTCGCTTTATACGTAGATGTGATTACCACTGGATGGCAACACTTCTGTGGAAAATGTGTCAACATATCATTAGTGTGCGGGGTTATGAAGTGGAGACTTTTCCGCAAATAGCTGAGCACTATGTGAAGATGCGACATCCCGATCAGCAAATGTGTTGGCTTATTTCGATGATCTACTGATCAGAAAAGGAAATCACACAAGCGGAAAGGAGAAAGGACGAGCAAGATGAGCGTAGGAAAATGCAAACCGTTAATCAAACGGAAATAGTTGAAACTACAACTGAAGTAACCACCAACGAAAAGGCAGAATTAAAAATCACATACGGTGAGTTGTCCAGTGAATCAGCATTGGAAGAATCCATGACGGTCATGTTAATAGAAAACGTTAAAAATTATATAGAATATGTGGGGAAGATACACTGAAAGACTGAAGAGTTCTACATCTACATCTACATTTATACTCCGCAAGCCACCCGACGGTGTGTGGCGGAGGGCACTTTACGTGCCACTGTCATTACCTCCCTTTCCTGTTCCAGTTGCATATGGTTCGTGGCAAGAACGACTGCCTGAAAGCCTCCGTGCGCGCTCTAATCTCTCTAATTTTATATTCGTGATCTCCTCGGGAGGTATAAGTAGGGGAAGCAATATATTCGATACCTCATCCAGAAACGCACCCTCTCGAAACCTGGCGAGCAAGCTACACCGCGATGCAGAGCGCCTCTCTTGCAGAGTCTGCCACTTGAGTTTATTAAACATCTCCGTAACGCTATCACGGTTACCAAATAACCCTGTGACGAAACGCGCCGCTCTTCTTTGGATCTTCTCTATCTCCTCCGTCAGACCGATCTGGTACGGATCCCACACTGATGAGCAATACTCAAGTATAGGTCGAACGAGTGTTTTGTAAGCCACCTCCTTTGTTGATGGACTACATTTTCTAAGCACTCTCCCAATGAATCTCAACCTGGTACCCGCCTTACCAACAATTAATTTTATATGATCATTCCACTTCAAATCGTTCCGCACGCATACTCCCAGATATTTTACAGAAGTAACTGCTACCAGTGTTTGTTCCGCTATCGTATAATCATACAATAAAGGATCCTTCTTTCTATGTATTCGCAATACATTACATTTGTCTATGTTAAGGGACAGTTGCCACTCCCTGCACCAAGTGCCTATCCGCTGCAGATCTTCCTGCATTTCGCTACAATTTTCTAATGCTGCAACTTCTCTGTATACTACAGCATCATCCGCGAAAAGCCGCATGGAACTTCCGACACTATCTACTAGGTCATTTATATATATTGTGAAAAGCAATGGTCCCATAACACTCCCCTGCGGCACGCCAGAGGTTACTTTAACGTCTGTAGACGTCTCTCCATTGATAACAACACGCTGTGTTCTGTTTGCTACAAACTCTTCAATCCAGCCACACAGCTGGTCTGATATTCCGTAGGCTCTTACTTTGTTTATCAGGCGACAGTGCGGAACTGTATCGAACGCCTTCCGGAAGTCAAGAAAAATAGCATCTACCTGGGAGCCTGTATCTAATATTTTCTGGGTCTCATGAACAAATAAAGCGAGTTGGGGCTCACACGATCGCTGTTTCCGGAATCCATGTTGATTCCTACATAGTAGATTCTGGGTTTCCAAAAACGACATGATACTCGAGCAAAAAACATGTTCTAAAATTCTACAACAGATCGACGTCAGAGATATGGGTCTATAGTTTTGCGCATCTGCTCGACGACCCTTCTTGAAGACTGGGACTACCTGTGCTCTTTTCCAATCATTTGGAACCCTCCGTTCCTCTAGAGACTTGCGGTACACGGCTGTTAGAAGGGGGGCAAGTTCTTTCGCGTACTCTGTGTAGAATCGAATTGGTATCCCGTCAGGTCCAGTGGACTTTCCTCTATTGAGTGATTCCAGTTGCTTTTCTATTCCTTGGACACTTATTTCGATGTCAGCAATTTTTTCGTTTGTGCGAGGATTTAGAGAAGGAACTGCAGTGCGGTCTTCCTCTGTGAAACAGCTTTGGAAAAAGGTGTTTAGTATTTCAGCTTTACGCGTGTCATCCTCTGTTTCAATGCCATCATCATCATGTTATGGGAAAATATCGCGATTCGGCAAGAAGCGCAAAGTGTCCAGACTAGAGAAATAGTTAGAGTAATAGAAGAACGGAGGCAAGGTGCCACATTAAAAAAATTTAGCGCCTACTTAAAAGTAGAAACTGCAACCCAATTTTTTAAAATTCAAGAATGTTTGGAGGTGCATGATCCCGATAGGAGGGAAAATAAGTATGGAAGAATACGATACTGAGGTTAAATTACGATTTTCAGTAAATTAAACTCAAATTAGTTAAATTTCGTATGGGTGCAATTATGATGCAATGTTTTTCAATATCATTAATATATAATATTTCGATCCAAAAGAGATTGCAAAAGCAAGGTACATTTATTTAAACTTTTTTATCACGAATATTTCATTAGGAACTGCTATGTTTTGCTCACCTAGGCTTATTCAAAGTGTCAACATATGTGACTACGAAATTGCTTGTTATAAAATTTGGCCAGGAAAACCTGATTATTCAGTGTAGTTGTGAAAGTCACGTCGATCAGTGTTTTTAGTGCCGGCTAATTCCATTGTATGTAAACATGTGAGGAGTGCAGAACCAAAGAGGTTGATGCACAAGATGTAACTGTTTTGTCAGTGACGCCATGTAAACTTTACGTGTGTTTTTTAAAGAGGAATAAAAACGTGTGATGACTTTTATAAAACTACTAGATGTGTCCAGCCTTACCTTTTTTAAAAATTGGGACCTCTTATAAATGTATAATGCCCAAGACAACAAAAGTGAAGAGCCATAAATTTTATATTTGAAACAGTATTATTCAGCGTTGTGACGACCACCCTGCGAACGTCTTTGAAATGTTTTGATGAGGAGTTATATTCTACTAAAGCATCTGACATTTTATTTACTAACATAAAACTGAATTTTCATCATATTAAGGCAGGGGGCCGTTACAATGGTGGGGGCTCGTCTGGGTTGAGAATGGACTCTGACTGTGACACATCAAGAGTAGAAATCGTGTTGTTTGGGACAGTGATCGATGTATGAAAAGTGTACTCTACCGGAATTTTGGGAATTGTGATCATGGAACATCAGCAGCCTACACCTGTATGAACAGGACAAGATGCAACTACAACTAGAAACGACAGGAATAAATGGATAGTTCAGCACATGGAAGAGAAGAGCACAACAGCAGTAACAAACAACCTCACCAGTTCGAAGTTATATTAATTTTTTTTAAACAGCAACATGGAAAAACTTAATAAGGAAAGTGCTGTAGGAGGTGAAATAGTTGATGATGTTGAAGTGAAAAAAGGAATTAGTAGATCCTGAAGAACATTCCTTCGATTTTCAAGGATGTGGAGGGGGAAGGCCATAGGCATAAATACTGGACCAGGTCCACTCGAGGAGCAGTCTCAGGTCGCACCTGATGAAGGTTACGAGCTATGTGACCGAAATATCGTGCAAGTACGACGCTGATATCCGGCAGAACACCCGACAACCCAAGATGTCATGTTTAAAGTCAATTAGAAAAAAATTATATACCCTTAACATGCAAAGTGGGAATTTTGGGGAACAAATAAACAAGCTAAACGAAAGTTTTGAAATACAAAATTAAAAATTGGATGAACAATTAGATTTTTCAGAAACAGGTCACACTTGTTAAAGACAACATTAAAGAGAACGAATTAAAATTAGATAATTTACATAGTAAAATTAATGAGGAAAACAAACTCAACCAAGAACACTTGTCGACAATGTCAAATAGAATTGATGAATTAGAAAGTGAATTTACTAGTTGTACAAGTAAGCTCAGGAAAGATGTCACAGACACACATCAGAAATATACAACACTTAATGATAATTTAACCACACTATCATAAACAACAACAACACAAATTTTAGCTATAAAAAGTGATATTAATGTTTGTAATGCTAATGTGAAAACTCTGGAAGAAAAATTAGGTGAAAGTAATGAAACTTATTTTGCTACACATGTACACAATGGATTTAGTCCTTTAATAGAAAATGTTCCAGTGAAGAGCATCCCTGGAGATAGCTTTCACCCTGTTGATTTAATTCATCAGTGCAAAGATTATTTTGCAGCTGGAATGAATGATGAAATGAAAGTGAAATTTGTTAAGAGATTTCTGGAGGGTGATGCTCTGCCATAGGCCAGTGAAAATTGTAAAAAATGGGGAACTTTTGATGATTATGAAAGGGATTTATGAGTAAATTCTGGTCACAGACTGAACAGGCCAGACTAAAGTCTGAATTTTTTAATGGGCCAATTTATAGAAGCAAATTTGGGAGCATGCAGAAGTTCTGCAAACAACAATTAAAGAAATTTTCCCATTTAAGAAACACTTTTGACACCAAGACCCAAATTGATGCTTTAAAAAGAAGGCTACCTGAAAGGATCCAGTGGGAGTTGGTTCACGCTCCTGATGACTCAGTAGAAGATTTTCTAAAATTTGTTGGCTAAATAGATAGGGCTCTAGAAAGAGACAGTAAAGACAATAATGAGACAGGGGGTGGGGTGGAATAAGATCAATCGAAGTGATAACTATGACAGAAGAGACTATAGAAATAACAATATAGAGGGTAGAAGGAATTATGGACAATACAGGAACAATCCTCAATATGAAGATAGGAGAAGGTGGGAAAATAATTACAGAGACTCTAGGGATAGATGTTGGCAGAGACAGACTGATCAATGCTGGGGAAACCAGAGGAGACAGAATGACCATTATTGGGGAGACCAAAGGGGACAGACTGACAAACACAAAAATGGTAATAAAAACAGACTGCCAGAAAACGGGAAGTCGCCTGAATAGATGTCTGTAGTTTTGGGGCGAGAAGACATAATTATAGACAAACCAGTATTCTAACAATGACCAGAGAGGATATGACGATACTCACGGATAATGGCAAAGAAAGGTTGAACAGGTGAAAATAAATGCAGTAGAATTGATAAGAAATATTGGGATAATATGAGAGTTAGAAATTCTGAGGTAGAGAACTGCTGTGAAAGTCAAAAAGACAATGATTATTTAGAGACTGAGAAAAACGTGGTTAGTGAATTTCATAGTTGGGCAGAAAAGGACATAGTACCTAATACTATAACTGAGGTTCAAGATCTAGAATCAGGTTTGGGGGGTTTATTTAAAGAAGAAGATAATAATGATGTTGTGCTAAGTGACACTAAGGACCAATGTGCAGATAGACAGAAACATAGGGGGGGGGGGGGGGGGGGTGTAACAGAAGAAGTTGATACAGTTGAATAATGATGTTGATGAAGTTGATGTGTTTATTGAGCTGTGAAAGGTAAAGAGGTAGGTATAAGTGGTGGATATTATTGATATATGTGGTAATACTGATGTCAGGGAAAGTGTATCTGATGAAAAGCTGTTGTCTGTAGGGAATTATGAAGCACTCATAAATGATGTTTTACAAAGTGGTGATAAAGATATAAGTGTTTTACATGCTGATGTTAAGTTTGATGATAAAGTAGAAAAGTTTTTAAAGGTACTATGGAATAACTATGAAAATAATGTAGATAAGAAAGACTTTTGGGGATCTCTAGCTAAGTTAAGTGAAACCTCATACCCAACATGGGTAAAGATACGAAATGGATTAAATGAAAAATGGGGTGACAAGAACAGCTTGTTCAACACAAAGACAAAACTATGTGGAACAGACAAAGGTAAAGGAATATGTGTGGGGGTTAATGCTGTAAGTTCTGAAACTGATATAGTAAACAAGAAAAAGAAAACTGCTGACTTTAGTTTTAAGGAAATAGAAAACGATTCAATGTGTGAAAATGTACAGAATAAAATTAAAATTTTTTGGTAGGCTGTCCTTTTATAGAAGTAAAGATTGATAATGGCAAGGGAAAGCATTGGTGGACACATGCAGTCCAGTTTCAGGAATTGCTGCTAAGCTTAGAGATAAGTTAAAAGGTGGAAAATATTTTGTGGAAATGCCAGTAGTTGGGCTGAAAGTAAACGACGCTACAGTGAAAAGTAGTACGATAATAAGAAATCAGGTTTTACTTACTTTTACAATCAATAATTGCACATTTGAATATTGATTCCTAGTAATAGCGAAACTCAATGAAAACATTACGTTGGGTATGGATTGGATATTGAAAGTAAATGGAACTTTTAATTGGGATGCTAGACGAATACACATAACTGAGCCAATCACTAAACAAAATCATTTAGTTAAGTTATTTATGTTAAATTGTGGAAAGTCGTGTAACCATGTAAGATTTAAGGGCTACCACTGTTGAAGATGAAAAGTATTATTTTCAGGAAGAAAACTTAGGTGAGGAAATAAATGCCCAAAATTTTGAGGAACTAGTAACTAAGAAAATGGAAAGTGGTAGTAGTTTAAGCAATTCTCAAAAAGAAGACCTCAGAAGTTTACTATGGGAGTTTCAGGATGTTTTTAGCGATGTACCAGGGAGAGTGAAAAATTACCAGTGTAAGTTACATTTAAAGCCACACGAACCTTTTTTCATAAAACCATATGGGATTCCTTTTTCAAAAAGAGAGGCTGTAGAAAAGGAAATACAAAAGATGGAGAACTAGGAAGAAGTAGAAAGAAGTCGAAGTGAATATAACAACCCACTTGTCGTCATAGGCAAAGTAGATAATGGTGTTAGATTACTATTAGATTCGAGACATCTAAATAAAATGACCATCCAGAGAGTATTGACGAGTTATTAAATAAGTTAGAATGTGTAAAATAAATGACTAGCCTAGATTTCAGGTAGCATTAAGCCCAGAGTCAAAGAAATACACAGCCTTTTTGTACGATGGCAAATGCTACCAATATTGTGTAGTACTTTTGGATTAAATGTATCTGTTGCAGAATTCATTAGAGCCTTAGACTCAATTCTAGGTCATGAAACTAATTCTAAACTTACTATTTATGTTGATGACATCTTAATAACAGGAAAAACTTGGGATAAACACTTAAATCTACTAAGAGAAGTCTTCCTAAGACTAAGAAAAGGGGGAATGACTTTAAAATTAGAAAAATGCAAGTTTGGGGTAGAAGAGTTGAAATTTTTGGGACATATAATTACAGAACAAGGAATTTCACCTGATAAAGATAAAATTAAAGCAGTGGAAAACTTTCCAACTCCCAAGAACAGAAAACAGTTAAAGTCATTCTTTGGACTCACAGGATTTTATAGAAAATTCGTCAGCATTCATGCTCTAAATGCCATATGTTTAAGTAATTTACTCACGAAATATGTTGTGTGGGACTGGACTCCAGAATGTCAACACGCCTTTGGTAATATAAAGTGACAACTTAGTAATAGTCAAATATTACATAGACCATTCCGTCTTGCAACAGACAGTAGTAACTCTGGACTAGGGGCACATTTATTTCAAGAGAAAGAAGTCAACGGAATACTGGAACACGGGACTATAGCATTTGCTATCTGAATCTTACAGGAGCATGAAAGGGTTTCTACTGTCACAGAAAAGGAATTACTAGCCATACATTGGGCATTTACCAAATTTAGAAATTGTCTCTTAGGACATAAAATCATTGTTTTTACTGATCATAAGGCTTTACGTTATGTACAAGAGTGCAGGCTGTGCCACTATAGAATAACTAGATGGGCCATGTTCTTACAGCATTTTGACTATGAAGTTAAGTACATCTCAGGCAAATCTAATTAGAAGCTGATAGTCCATCCCGATTACCTCTGGGGGGGGGGGGGGGGTAATATTGCAGGTGATGAAGAAGATGATGAAAAATTTTTCAAAATTATGTATATGAAGGGGATAAAAGCAAAAAAGGAGATTGAAAAAATTTGCAAAAACATCCGGAGATACCAAAACCACAATGAGAACTGGAGACTAGTAAAAAGTTTTATAGGAAAAACATGGGGAGAGAAAGTAGAAGCATATTATAAAGTGCATAAAGGTATACTGTTTAGAAGACTTAGAGACCTGACTTGGATTATTGGAAGTTATGTTGGCAAGAAGAGCAAATAGATAAACTTATCACATACATCCATGGAAGTTTTGGACATTGCAGTATCACTAAATGTATCCAAAAGATACAAGAAAATATTTATTTCTACAATATAGGTAGGAGGGTCAAAAAAAGTTATCTACATGTGACAGGTGTTAGAGAGTGAAACTAACTAAACAGACCAGTAGGGGGATTATGCAAAACATTCTACCAGCCAGTAAGCTTGATCTAGTTGCGACTGATGTTTTTGGGCCATTACCAAAGTCTCAAGGGGGATACGCTTATATTTATGTCATGGTTGATATATTTTCAAAGTTTGTAAAATTATATCCTTTAAAGAAAGCGACCAGTAAACAGATTATAAACAAAATCAGTGGGAACTACTTCAATACAGTTGGGAAACCAAAAGCTATACTCTCAGAGAACGTATCTCAATTTACATCAAAAATATGGAATGCATTTATTTAGGACACTAACATCTGACATATACTAACATCAGCATACTACGCAAGCAGAAACCCGCTGAAAGGTATATGAGCAAAATAGGCAGACTGTGCAGGACATATTGTACCCAATACCATACCAACTGCATCCAATACACTTCTGATTTTGAAAACATTATGAACAGTTTACAACATTCATCCACAGGATTCTTTGCTTTCGAGGTGATGTTTGAAAAATTGCCAGGAAAGTTTCTTTGCCAACAACATTGAATATCCTATTTGTAAAGTAATGTCCAAACAAGAGATAGATTAGTGTGTCAGGGAAACAATGAAAAGACAAGGGGAATTAAGAAAAAAGAGATATGATGCAAAAGGAAAGGCCACACATTTCAAAGTTGGGGATCTGGTTTTAGTAAAAACTCAGGAAAAATCAAAATTTATGACAGCAGAACTAAGAAAAATTTTTGACATATACATTAGTCCATTTTAAGTATTAGAAATCCCGCATCCAAATGCTTATAGATTGATATTCCCTAGATCAAGAAAATTATATGGACTTCGGAACATTACAGAGTTTCAACCCCACAAAATTGACTAAAGCAAACCTTTGTTCAAGTTAACCTTTAAAACTCTAAGGAACATTTTCTCCACATAGGTTCTATGCTGGAATAATGTAACATTAATTACCCATGAAGGGCATGTAAAATGCCAAAAAGGCAAAATATTATAGATAGACCTATGCTAAGACACAATTTACTTTTTTTAAAATAAATAATTTTCATTGTGTTTATGCCTGTTAAGTAAAAAGGCTGGAAAGTGGCTGGACCTTAATTTAAATATGTTTTGAAAAATATTTTAATTAATGAAGCTAAGTGTTTCTTGTCAAAAGCAAACATTCATTCAATATATGTTTAAGATACCTTGTTCCTAGTTTTAAACATAGTTGTCAACCAATTCAGTTAGGTCCCATTCAAACATTGGGAAAAACATAATATATAAAATATTCTACAGAAAACAAAATTTATTTTTATCATGATTATTTAATGTCTGTAAATACTTTGAATTTTGTGTGGTAACATATATATATACTTTGTATTGCAAATTGACACTTATAGATAATTGTACTTCTTAACAAATCTCGATAAAAGGAATATTATCAAAATTAAGATAGCGATTACACATGAGTTAGATTTCAAATTACATTTCAGCTAACTAACTATGTTATAATTTTGAGACAGTATTACTGAGCTTCTTTTTTGTGTGTCTTTATGCAGAGAATATTTTTTGTAAGCATGTAAGAAACATCATATAACATTTTTGTGCTTACTCACATTCATCATATTAATATGGACATTGATTAAACACAGTCGCACACATATGCTGAATACTTGCTAAGCAAATAAGACAAATTGTACTATGCAATTATACGACATTTTCTAAGTTAATTAACAAAATCCTTTATGATTTTTCAGACTTACTTACCAACTTTGAATTAGTCGACCAGTATCATGCACCTTCAGTGAACGATATTGCTTGAGGGGGGTATTTTAATGATCCCAATAGGAGGGAAAACAAGTATTGAAGTATACGATACTGAGGACAAATTACAATTTTTCATTAAATTAAACTCAAATTAGTTAAATTTCGTATGGGTGCAATTATGATGCAATGTTTTTCAGTGTCATTAATATATAATATTTCGATACAAAAGAGATTGCAAAATCAAGGTACATTTATTTAAACCGTTTTTACACGAATATTTCATTAGGAACTGTTATGTTTTGCTCACATAGGCTTTTTCAAAGTGTCAACATATGTGACTACGAAATTGCTTGTTATAAAATTTGGCCAGGAGAACCTGATTATTCACTACACTTAGTATGAAATACAAATACGTTTAATAATACTTTTGTACTGTATACTCATGTAATTTACAGATTTGCACTTTTTAATCCCAAGATTATGCAAATGAGAAAGGTCATATTCAACACTTTGTAATCCAGCTATTTCACTTGGTTGACACTTGTAATTATTTGTAAAATGCACTATTTATGGTTTTAATCTAAACACCTGAGCACCAGAATTATTTGTAACTATTTTATGTAAATGATTCATTTAATAACAATGTAATTGACTCTAAAAAAAGAGATAATTTATTGATCTCTTTGGAAGGTTAAAATACGAATACTGTCAAAGACTGGAAGGCAGTTGGCTCAGTTTAGTTCTCAAAGTCACGTCGGTCAGTGTTTTTAGTGCCAGCTAATTCCATTGTATGTAAACATGTGTGGAGCGCAGAACCAAAGAGGTTGATGCACAAGCTGTAACTGTTTTGTCAGAGACGCCATGTAAAGTTTACATGTGTTTTTTAAAGAGGAATAAAAACGTGTGATGACTTTTATAAAACTACTAGATGCCTCCAGCCTTACCTTTTTTTTTTTAAATCGGGACCTCTCATAAATATATAATACCCTAGACAACAGAAGTGAAGAGCCATAAACTTTATCTTTGAAACAGTATTATTCAGCGTTGTGACGACCACCCTACAAACACCTTTGAAATGTTTTGATGAGAAGTTATATTCTCCTAAGGCATCTGACATTTCATTTACTAACATAAAACTGAATTTTCATCATATTAAGGCAGGGGGCCGTTTCAATAGGAAACACAATGAGAAACTGATTACAGATTGTGAAGAGTAGGGTATAGGAAAATGCCGCCAGGGCGAAGAGGGAATTTTTGCGAAGCCAGACGAAGGGTTGCGCCGAGTAGATTCAGAATTAGCAACAGCAGTGAAAGATCAATGCTAAAGAACTAAATTAAAGCATTGGTGAAGATATTAAATAAAATCAAGCAAGATCTGAAGCTGTTGGAAGAAAGATCCAATAAGCAGAATAAAGCAGTGACTATAAATATGGTGACTAATCTGAAAGAGGAAATTAAGATCGGGACGGAATTTGCACGTGAGAACTGTGAGGAAAGTGTTAGTAGTCACTCCACTAGATAGTCGCGCGAATCAGTTTAATATGGTCTAACAATCACCGAAGAGGACGTAGTGCATCGACAGTATATTGGAATCTAGAATATAAGTCACTTTTCGAATAAGTCCGACGAATTTCATGAAAGACTTTGGATCAGTAATTTAGACCATATTCTACCACTGTCATGGTCACACCACCAAAAAATTAGCTTCGTTTGCACACGTAGAGATCCTGCGACAACGATGAGTGTCGGAGTACTTGACTGTCAAATTATAATGAATTTTGACGATGTTTCATGGAGGAATATTGGCCGGAACTGCGGCAGGAACGTGAAACGAGAGAGCTCCTCATGCCGCCGAAGTATTCCAGACTGGAATGGAACAGTCTAAGAAAATATTTCATCACTATGTTCAATATAAATAACATGTTAGTCGATCCGTTTACGTCAAAGATGATTACACGGCTTTGCTTCGTGAAATTACAGTACTGAGTAAGAAGAGTTCTCATGTTGGCCGGTAGAGGTATGTGTGCGGAGGAAGAGTTTTAAGAATTGTTGGCAGAGTTGGGATTTGAGCATGAAATGGTAGAATGACGTTCGTAACACAGAGATTATTAAGTATGACAGAGGACAGTTCGTGTTACATACAGGTTTAGAGTGTGAGGTTTGTGTATATGTAGATATAGTCCGAATGTACTCGAATTAAATCAGGTGATGCTGAGGGAATTAGATAATGAAATAAGAGACTTAAAGTAGTAGATGAGTTTCGCTATCTGGGAAGCAAAACAACTGATGATGGTCGAAGTGGAAAGGATATAAAACGTAGACTAGCTACGACAAGGAAAGCGTTTCTAAAGAAGAGAAATTTATTAACATCGAATATAGATTTAAAAGTCAGGAATTCCTTTCTGATAGTATTTGTATGGAGTGTGTCTATGTATGGAAGTGAAATATGGACGGTAAACAGTTTAGACAAGAAGAGAACAGAAGCTTTCGAAACCTGGTGCTTCAGAAGGATGCTGAAGGTTAGATGGGTACATCACGTAACTAATGAGGAGGTACTGAATAAAATAGTGGAGAACAGGAATTTGTGGCATAATTTGGCTACAAGAAGGGATCTGTTGGTAGAAAATATTCTGAGGCATCAAGGGATCACCAATTTAGTATTGGAAGGAAGCGTAGAGGGGAAAAATCGTGGAGGGAGACCAAGAGATGAATACACCAAGCAGATACAAGGATGTAGGTTGCAGTAGTTACTCGGCGATGAAGAGACTTGCACAGGATAGAGTGGCATGGAGAGCTGCATCGAACTAGTCTCTAGACTGAAGACCACAACAACAACAACAACAGGCTTAGTCCGTAAGATTTGTAAGGAAAAAAGGAAGATTGGGCTTCAGGTATAGTCAACATCGAGGTCATTAGAGGCGGAGCACAAACTCGGATTGTGCCAAGGATGGGGAAAGAACCATCCTGACATTTACCTGGAGCGATTCAGGGAAATCACGGGAAACCTAAATCTGGATGGCCGGACCCGTGTTTGAACCGTCGTCCTCCCGAATGCGAGTCTAGTGTGCTAACCACTGCGCCGCCTTGCTGGGTGTAATATTTGTATATTGTAAGTACGATTATCGTGCGTGTGTTGGTGAACTGTGAAAACTCAGTACAAGTTGCGTATGTCGTGGTCCTAAAAGCAGGAACAACAGAGGACGTATTAGCGGAAATTTCGTCTCATCAGTGAATAAGTATGCCAGATGCGGGGTCGCACTGTGAGAAGAGAACATGTTGACAATGATGTCGGACGCTAAGGCTGCGCCGCTGACATCTACTTACGTCTGTAAATAGTCGCGGGGGACACTGTATACCGTGATTAATGGTTAAATTGGATTCTTGGTTGCGGGATCGCATCGTTTGCATTTACAGTGACGAGAAGCATACCCGTAGTATACGTAAACTGTACTCAAGAGGTTTACTTAGACGTGAGGGCACGATGGGTAGGTATTTTTCCTGTCGAGATGGTGTATAACTAAATTCACAAAGAAGTACGTAAGTCTGAAGTCAGAAAGTGTATTAGTGTCTATGGTTTTTTTTTTATGTGATGTTTGCAGGGAATGCGACGATCGTCTGGTGGAGGTGTCCATTTATTGAAACATCTTTACAGCAATGATACCGGTCATAAAACCTTTTTACAGCAATGATACTGGCAAAAAACTAAGAACTAGCCAATTGAGGTATGCAAAGGGGGTATTTGTACTAAATATCTGAATTTCAATGAGGGTAGAAAAATTTTCTTCATGAAATAATTAAACATATGTTATGTTTGTGATCATTCTATGTTTCAGGATTGTTCTACAAAAACAATTTTTAATTAAAAAGAAGTATCTTAAACTGTGAAGGAATGGGAAGACAGAGAAAATGCGATGTTATGGCTCACCAATTATGGCTCACCAGTTATGGCTTAGTAGAACAGTAACTGATCATAGGCCACGCTAAGAATTGTAGAATGAAACTGCATACTGTTCACCACTAATTGTATGGCTACAAGTGGTGGTCACCCGTATTAATAGATTATTTTCGCCTCACTGAACTTCATTGTTAATATTAATGGATACTGCCATTTTATAACAAAATTTTCTGGACATGGATCCCAAATCATATTTGAACATGTTTTAAATAGTTTCATATTTAAAGGACTAAGAACCTCAGTTCTTAATATATTGCAAATTTTTGAGGCCACGGTGCCGCCCATTGAACTGCATTTCCATAAACAATTTAGGATCAAAATCTTTTACAAGGCTACAGGACCCAGAATCATACTGTACGTGTTTTTGTAAACTAGTAGACAGTTCATAGACCAAAGGGTAACATGAGAGTTCTAACGCCACAGTACTTGTTCTTTATACAGTCTTAATGTTTAGAGGCCACCAAGTCATAACTAGCACTGTTGTGTCACTTTCGGTTGGATTTATCTTTTCTTGTATACTTATTCAAATGTAAAATTCAATGTAGGCCACAGGGCCATAATTAGCACTACTGCTGCATATTTGTACGTTAGGATTATCTTTTATTGTCTACACAACGGTTGTCATGTGCAATGGTTTTATGCAAAATTTCTGTATTTTATATATAATGTTAAGTGGTGCAGCTCTTGAAAGACAATTACATCCATAGCAAGATGAACAAGCACAAGGAGACTACTATCAGATTTTTTATCATCCAGACTCCAGTTTAAGATTTCATTACAAGCAAACCAATAGGCCTATCGAAAATGAGTTGTACCATTTGTTTTTCTTGTTTTATTCTGCTTTAGGCTATCTGGAGAAATTTGGTTTTAAAGTTCAGTTCATATTTTTTACTTTAAATTGTAGAAAGGATTTTCCGGTTTTCAACGTCTTCGCTACGAACTACTCACTTCAAAACTATATAACTTGAAATGTGTTTGTCCGATGTTAGAGGCGCATATACTGGTAGTGGAAGTCTCAAGTTACAGAATTTTCAATTAGCCACAAAAAGTTTTTTCTAGAGTAACTTTTTCTCAGCACAGGATAAACACATAACAGAAAACATGTGTTTGTTTTGAAGCCCTTTTTTGTGCTTGTAAGAAGCCACAACCACTGTGAGCGTACCGTGTGACACTGATTTTATAAAGACTGATATTTAAAGCTGGTTCTGTGCAAGCTCGATCTTGCGATTAATAGCGTGCATGGCTGTGAAACTGAATGTGTCGTTGCCGTGGACCACCGGGCTGTTGGTAGATGGTTTGACTGTGACTAGAAATGTAGTACATGATTCCCTCCATTGCGCCCAATGCTATTCCCACGATCCAACACGCGCAGAACCAGTCTTAAATATCACTCTTCATAAAATCCGTGTCACACTGCATGGTGACAATGGTTGTAGATTTTTACAACAACAAAAACAAACACACACTTTCTGTTATATGCTTTTCTGGGTTGATAAAAAGTTACTTTACAACAAACATGATACATTTTTTTGTGTGATTGAAAAATTCTGTAACTTGAGATTTCCACTACCAATATATGTGCCAATAACCTATTAACGTTTCATTAATGTCGGACAAATGCGTTTCAAGCTACGTAGTTCTGAAGTTAGCCGTTCGTAGTGAAGACGTCGAAAACCAGACAATCCTTACTACAATCTAAAATGAAAAATGCACGTTGTGCTTTAATACCAAATTGCTCCATGGCCTAACGGAGAAAAAAAAAACAAGAAAAATGATGGTATAACTCATTTTGTGGAAGGCCTGTTGGTTCACTTATAATTATAGCTTAAATTCGAGTCTCCATAATAGAAAATCCGATAGTAGTGGCAAGAGCTGGGGCCAGTCGCAGTTGACGTAAGCGGAAGCATGCGGCTTTGGGTGGCTGGTGGTAGACTCCCCGTTGAGCGATTCTCGCTGCGCACACCCTTCGCCCCCACTCTCAGAACCCTCGTTGCAGCCGGCTGTCAGGAGGAACCTGTAACAGTTGGTGCATGGTCGCCTATCTCCACGCAACCATCAAGGTTAGGTTTCCCTGCCACGAGGGCCGACCCACTGTTACACAGGAAATAAAAGGGCGCCCGATCTGTTTATACCAGCCGCCATGCCCTTACGGTTTCACACGCTGCGAGACAATGCTCTGAATCTCATCAAACCAATGGCAGCATAGTGAACTATCAGACAGGCCTTTAGCGATCTGAAACAAAAACGCATCTATGTGGAACGCTATCCGTAAAAACTCTCTATGGACACTGAAGCACCCCAAGGTCATAATAGTTATGTATCGTATAGTTAACACATTATTGAACTATTGTTGCGTACTTGCATATTGAATCATGCCAGTCAGAGACGTGAAGACACTGCTGTTACAGTCGACATCTACTTTTTGTGCATTTGTGATAGAACGATCATTCTTATTTGACACTCGTCACGCCACTTGTGAATCGTTAATACTTTTGCAATTGCTAACGTGTGAGGACTGGTTAGATGCTAGCGCTGGTAACTGCACGCTGTGAATGAAGTCGAGGTGGACTAATTACCATAAAACTCGAACTGTGGACACCATTTCTATTGTAGTCAACACATTAACTCTAGTCAAGGCTTATTATTTTCACGAGGAACTTATAGCAGATGTTCTACTTTTATCTTTAATTCACTAGTCAAGTAACATTTATATTGAGCATCATCAATGGTCCCACAATTAACTACTAAAATCATCAGCTGTATGTATCTGAAGCTATGTACACAATTTTCTCGATACTGCTTTCGCCTTTTTTCATAATCATTCATTTACCGATGTGAACGTCAGACTACACACACAGCTACACAAGTGTATGCTGAATAGCAGTCATGGAAAGTGTTTGCAAGCTATCGATATTGGTATGCATGAACGGATTTTAATTTACTGTACGTTTGATTTTTGTGTATTTACAGATTTTAAATTTTACGCGAATATACGGTAGCACATAGGACGTTAGAATAATTTTTACGTATGCTTTAATGATTCCCGAAGTGTATTCCTGTAACTGTCTTTCGTTTACCTTCCTGTTCACTGTACATTTACCATAATTCCGTCCATGTTTTCCTGTAAAAACAAAATTCTATTGGCGTTGTATATTACGTAATGTGCTATGGATTAGACTGAATGATTGAGTGAAACCTGTAACGTAAGATTTTTATCAAGGAAGGTTGCCAAACAGCTGTACGTATTTGAGAAGTTATTTTATTTTGACAACCAATTTCGGCATTTCAGTATGTCATCTTCACGCCCTATATCCACTTCATGCAGAGACATGCATATACATGAGGGATATATGGGACGTTTAGATAGAATACTAAAGTGGTTGTCAAAATAAAATAAATTAATTTCTCAAACATATACGGCTGTTTGCCGATCTTTCTTGGTAAACATTTGACTAGCCGCTGTTCCAGGTCCACAATGGATCAACAGAGATTGTAAAGTGAGAGGTGTGATCGAGTGGAACCTGTAAAGTAAAAGGTGCGAATGAGGTCATTTATTGTAAGTGGCACTGAGTATATGTGAGCATTAATAACAGCCCACGTCCGAGAATGCGTGTGTCTGAATCTCTATTTCCGTCGCCATCGTAGAGAACATTATAAAAACAACGAGTTGCGAATGTACAATATTTTAATGGCTGGTGTTCCCTTCTTCTTACGTGCTCCCGGAAATAAAGTTCCCATTACACCAGTACATATGACTGGGGCTGGGATGGTTTGCTGATCAGCATGCTTGAGGAATATTACGATTTGACCTTGGCACAAGATTGAATAGTCAGCAATGGCACCTTCCTCATCAGACGATGAGCGTGAAAAACGAACACAAAAAACAAAAAAATAATGTCAGGGGTAGTTACCGAAACGTCCTGGATCCCAAGTTCGAATCTCACCACCGCTTAAATTTTGAAGATAGGTCAGCATCAGAAATGACGGCCAAAGACTTACGGAAGAAGAAGACACCCTCGTTCTCACAACTCCCTCGTCAGAGAGTGCGAAGGAGCAAACAAAGTTTCAGGGCACTCTCTTCCCCTTGGGGTGGAAACTGCCCTTAAAAGGCGAAAGATTCAGCAATGATCAACGCCACTAGGACGCAGAAGGCAATGGAAATCACTGCAGTCAAAAAAAATATAATGCTTATCCACAGGACATGTGGTGTGTAATTGTGAAGTGACAAGCTTAGCTTTGTCCATTGGCAAAAGATTCTGGACTAAACCATTTGCATCTACGGGAGGGGACTGTTAAGGGGTAGATGACCACGACAAAAACACAGAATAACTAACAAAAAGGTAATGTTCTACGAGTCTGCGCGTTGGAATGTCAGAAGTTTGAATGTGTTAGGGAAGCTAGAAAATCTGGAAATGGAAATACTATGGCTCAGTCTAGATATAATGGGGATCAGTGTAGTGAAATGGAAAGAAGACAACGATTTCTGGTAAGATGAGTGTAGGGTAATATCAACAGCAGCAGCAGAAAATGGTATAACGGAAGTAGGATTCGTTGTGAATAGGAATGTATGGCAGACAGTGAGTTACAGTGTACTGTTAAGTGGTAGGGTTGTTCTTACCAGACTCGACAGCAAACCTATACTGACAATAATAGTTCGGGTATCCATGCCAATGTCGCAAGCAGGAATGAAGAGTCAGAGTAAGTACATTGTATGGGGTAAATTAAGAGGATAATTCGGCACCTAAAGGCAGACGAAAATCTAATAGCAATGGGAGACTGGAATGCGGCGATAGTGGAAGAAGTAGAAGAAAGGGTAATGGGAGAATGTGCGGTTGGTAAAAGAATGAGAGAGTACAAGTACTGAATTCTGCAAATTAACTTCAGCTAGTAAATCAGTACAAGAATCATAAGAGGTGTAGGTATACTTGGAAAAGTTAGGGGTTACAGAAAGATTCCAGTTATATTACTTGTGGTTAGGCAGAGATTCCGAAATCTGATACTTAAATTTAAGAAATACGAAAGTGCAGGTCTAGACTCAGATCACAATTTAATAATGATGAAGACCAGATTGACGTTTAAGAAATACGTCAGGAAGAGTCAATGCGCAAAGAAGTGGGATACGGAAGTAGTAAGGAATGAAGAGATACGCCTGAAGGTTTCTCAGGCTATAGATACTGCGATAATGAATAGCACTGTAAGCAGTCCACTTGAAGGGGAAAGGACATCTCTAAAATGGCAATACTGTAAGTTGGAATGAAAAACACAGGTACAAGGAAGGTAACTGCGAAAAACCCATGGGTAGCAGAAGAAATACTTCCGTTGTTCAACGAAAGAAGGAAATACGAAAAAATCCAGGGAAATTCAGAAATACAGGTCACTTAGGAATGAAATAAACAGAAGGTGAAAAACGTGAAATTAAAATGTGAAATTAAAATCAAGGGGGGTAACATTAAAAGTGCAATGGGAAGTCCAGTGTTAAATGCAGGGGAGAGAGCCGATAGTTTAAAGAGTACACTGAAGGCCTCTATAAGGGGGAGTATTCGTCTGATGAAGGTGATAGAAATAAAACAGGAGTCGACAGAGAATAGATAGGGGATGTATTAGAGTCAGAATTTAAAAGATCTTTTGTCGATTTAAGATCAAATATGGCAGGACGCGTTCCGGTGTAACGACAAGCGCTGGCACGAAGATCAAGAACGATACAGCAGAAAGGGCTGTGAGAAGACGTCAGCATATATCACGCTGACTAGGACCGCACCACGACAGGAGCGGCCTCTACAGTCTACACGAAGAGAATAAAAGGGACGCGCCGCCTAGCGGCGTCCGGACACGAGTAGAGCTGGACTAGTAGAAGACGACCACTAGAAGAACCGCAGTGATATTAACGATAGCAGTGACTTACGAACTTGTGTGAATAGCTTGCACGGAAATTGTATCTACCAAAGTACACTGATTATTTGCATATCGCCAATTTCTTTCGACCCATCATGTAGAAACGAAAGTTAAGTACTGACAGTTCAATTACTGTAATAAAGTCCATTTATATGATCTGCTTGCATGTTGTCTAGCAACCCGAGAAAACTGTTTCCTAGGCACCCTATAAGACACGAGTGGGCAGGATCCCACAGGACGTATAGATAACATTCCATCGGAATTTCTAAATTCATTGCGGAATGCGGCAACAAACCGATTATTTATGTTGGTGTTGGTATACCACCAGGTTTCTGGAGTAACATCAGCCACAAAATTCCTAAGATAACAGGAGCGGACAAGTGCGGGAATTATCGCACAATTCGCTTAACAGCTCATGAATCCAGGTTGCTAATAAGAATAATATAAAGAAGAATGGAAAAGGAAAATAAGGATGTGTTGGATAACGATCAGTTAGGCTTTAGGGAAGGTAAACGCACCAGAGAAGCAGTTGAGATGTTGCGGTTGATAATGGAAGCAAGATTAAAGAAAAATCAAGACACGTTCATAGGATTCGTCGACCTGGAAAAAGAATTCGACAGTGTAAAATGTTGCAAGATGTTCAGAACTATGAGAAAAATAGGGGTAAGCTACAGGGACACATGGATAATATACAATATGTACAAGACCGAAGATGAAACAATAAGAGTGGAAGATCAAGAACGACGTCCTCAGATTAAAAAGGGTGTAAGACAGGGATGTAGTCTTCCAGCCATGCTGTTCAAAGTATACGTCGAAGAAGTAACGAGGAAATAAAATAAAGGATTTAAAATTCAAGGTGAAAGGATATCAATGGTAAGACACCCTGATGAGATTACTATCCTGAGTGAAAGTGAAGAATTACATGATCTGCTGAACGGAATGAGCAGTGTAGTGAGTAAAGAATATGGACTGAGGGTAAATCGAAGAAAGACGAAAATAATGAGAAGTTTCAGAACTGCGAACAGCGAGAAACTTAACACCAGGATCGGTGACCACGAAGTAGATGAAGTTAAGCAATTCTGATTCCTACGCAACGACGACGGACGGTACAAGGAAAAAAAAACAGAATAGCACTGACAAAAAGGGTATTCCTGGCCAAGTTAAGTCTACTAGTATCAATTAATAGTTAATTAGTACTTAACTAAGGAAGAAATTTCTCAGAATGTACGTTTGGAGCACAGCATTGTATGGTAGCGGAACATGGGCTTTGGAAAAACTGGAACTGAAGACAATCGAAGCAACTGAGTTCTGGTGCTACAGAAGAATGTCGAAAATTAGGTGGACTGGTAGATAGGGATGGAGGAGGTTTTCTGCAGAATCGTCGAGAAAAGAAATATGTGGAAAACATTGACAAGAAGAAGGGATTGGAATACAGGATATCTGTTAAGACGTCAGGGAATAAGTTACATGGTACTAGAAAGAGCTTGTAAAAGCTCTAGTGTAAGACAGAGAGTGGAATGTATCCTGCAATAATTGAAGACATAGGGTGCAAGTGCTGCTCCCAGATAAAAGTTTGACACAGGACAGTAATTCGTGGAGCGCCAAGTCAAAGCAGTTAGATGACTGATGACTCAAAAGAAAAAGTATTTCAGAGGATGATATGTAAATTCCCTTAGTCAAGCATGCAGTGACACTGTTCTCTAATTGCAGATCTGGATTAGCATGACCAGTAGCTACTTTCGTTTCACTGTTCGTTTTCCTTCCCTTTCCTATCTAGTTTGGTGGAGGCTTCTAAGAATTGAAAGCTTCAAGCTGGCTGCAGGAGATAGTATTCTTTTGGAGAGGAATTTGCGCCATATAACTGTTGGGCACTGAGTAGATGCGCTGTCACAGGTTGCCGAACCGACATTGCCGTCCATTCTCGTTCCCCCAGCTCGCTCTGCAGATAGATTATGGGACACGCATTTTTCTGTCGGAAGAAATATGGAATTCTTCGCACAAGGCTTTTAGCATGATATGAGATCCCTAGACAGTTTTGGTTTCCTCAGAGCGTGTGCATTTTCGTTATAGCGACCAGAATAACATTCGTTTAAACTTTCGGAATTTAGCTTTCTGAGCTCCCGCACTTTTCCGCTGTGTCTATGTGCAGAGCATTGGATAGGCCATTTTCAGAATGTTGCCACGGAGCGGGAGAGATTTTCTGACTTCCTATACCTAAGAACTCAACTGCTTCAACACAGAGGATATATACGAGAGTAGGAGATTGTTTAACGTTTTCACTTGAGTTTTGCTGGTCGGCGCTCGGAATTTTTACCAGCATTTGCCAGCGAGTTCCTGCTCTGACGAAACAAGTAAAGTTCTAGAGCAGCCAGAAGGAGAATACTTCAGGTTAGGGTTTTGTTGAGTAAATACGTGACTGTACGCTTTTGCAGAGTAATAGCTTCACTTCAGGCTTTCGGTGAGTTAAGAGCCTTGCTGTCGCTAGAAGGATGTCTGTACTTAAGCGTCAAGTACAAAGAGAGGGCGGAAGTCATATTTTCCAGCCGCTGCTGCCGCTGGCTACGTTATTCACGCCTTTGTGTGTCGTGAAAGATGGGCCATCGCTGCAAGTTCGATCGTCGTTCACACAAGAAGTTTCTTTGCTTTCTTCACGAGCCGAGTATATGATCTTAAGGGTGGTTGGACGTCAAACGGGCCGATTTGGAGCAGGAGAGGCACCACAGGACATTTTAATTTCCACTGTCTATACTTTTACAAGTAAATTCATAAAACTTTGTCAGCATGACCAGGAAGGATTCAGGATTCACGCTCGTAGCAGGGGAAGTCCAAAAACATAAAAAAATAGTTTTTTTACATGTGAAATTTCATAATTTTTTCACTTACTATTGGCTGCATTTGTTGCTATAGGTACACTTTTCTTCCTTAGTAAGAGAGACTGTTCGATGAATTTTGCACAGCATACAAACCATACTTACAGGTGTCTGAAACTCGATAATCTATTTAATTTATGAAAAAGTGAATGAGCTGTTACGTTTTAAGCTTCATGTTTAGAAAAAAATCAAATTTTGTAGTCAATTATCTCAATTTTTACCACTGTTTTTAATAGATTTGGAAAATTCTAGAGTTTCATGCACCTGTAAGTATGGTTTGTATGCTGTGCAAAATTCATCAAAGAATCTCTCTTACTTGTGAAGAAAAATGTACCTATAGTAACAAATGCAGCCAACAATAAGTGAAAAAATGATGAAATTTCATATCTAAAAAAAATTTATCTTCTTGTCTTTTTGCACTTCCACTGCTATGAGTGCGAATCCTTCCTGGTCATGCTGACAAAGTTTTATGAATTTATTTGTAAAATTATAGACAGTAGAAAATAAAATGTCCTGTGGTGCCTCTCCAGCTCCAAGTCGGCCCGTTTGACGTCCTACCCCCCTTAAAGTCGTGCACCCAACTTGTTGCTGTCAGTGCACTGTTTGGCAATCTTATGGTGTTCACTCCTATCGTTTCGTGTACTTGCTAGTCTTAACTGGCAACTTATGCAGTAACTTGTCATGTCCGCAAATTATTAACGTAACTGTGTTTCATCCTCCCCATCCACCTGTGGCAAGGTTATGCTTTCCAGCTAGAATCCCTTGTCCATTTCTCAATGTTGCTTCATGAATATCAATGGCTAATTCCTATGTTTAAAGATAACAAATCTTATTGTTAGCACGTAAATATTTCTGTAGCGGCATCAATTTTTGTTACTCTGTTATTATGACCATTCATCTTTATGTATAATGGTGAAAATAAAATATTTTCTTGTTCAGAGGAGGAAGTTCGTGAAAAGATCATCCGAAAGCGAAAAACGACTTTGTTTTAATGATTTTCAGTCCAACTCGCTTATCATATACGTGACACTCTCTTATTTCGGGGTAATACAAAACGAGCTGCCCTTCTTTGCATTTTTTCGATGCCCTTCGCCAATCTTGTCCGGAAAAGATCCCATACCACCTATAGCAGAGGTCGGACAAGCGTGGAAAAAAATTTGTGGTAAGGGCTTATGGGACCAAACTGCTGAGGTCATCGGTCCCTAAGCTTACACACTACTTAATCTAACTTAAACTAACTTACGCTAAGGACGACACACACCCATGCCCGAGGGAGGACTCGGACCTCCGCCGGGGGGACCCGCGCGGACCGTGACAAAACGCCCCAGACCGCGCGGCAACAAACGTGGTTTCGGCAGTCCCTTTAATAGATGTGTTGCGTCTTGTAAGTGTTCTGCCAATGAAACGAAGTCTTTGATTTGCCTTCCCCGCAACATTATACATATGTAATCGTTCCAATGTAAGTTGTTCGTAATTGTAATTTCTAGATATTTATTTCAATTGACATCCTATAAATTTATGTGACTCATAGTGTAACAGATATTTAACGGATTCCTTTTAGTACTCATGTGGATGACTCACACTTTTCGCTATTTAGTGTCAACTGCAAGATATCTTGTATAAATGATTTTGCAATTGGTTTTGATCTTCTGATGACTTTTCGAGACCGTAAATGCCGGAATCATCTGTAAACAATGTAAAAGGGCTACTCTAAATCATTTTGCAACTAATTTTGACCTTCTGATGACTTCATGAGACGATATATGGCAGCATTATGTACAAGCAATCTAAAAGGCTGCTCAGATGGTCTCATAAGTCGTTATATAGATTAGTAACAGCAGAGGACCTATAACAGTTCCTTGTGGAACGCCGGATATCGGCTGTGTTTTACTCTATGACTTCCGTCTGTTGCTACGATATGTGACCCTTATGACAGGAAATCTCGAATCCAGTCCCACAACTGCAGAGATACTCCATAGGGACTCTATTTGATTAGAAGTCTTTTGTGACGAATGGTGTCAAAAGCCTTTTATAAATCTAGATACATGGTATTACTTTGAGATTCCCTGTCGATATTAGTCTTTATGACGTGCGGATAAAGAGCCAGTTGTGTTTCAGAAGAACGATATTTTCAATAGATTGTTGCCTTCGAGTTAATTCATAATGTTCGAACACAGTATATGTTCCGAAATACTAATGCAAATCAACGTCAGTGATAGGGTCTATAATTCGTCGGATTACTCCCATTTCTTCTTTAGTATTGATTTAACTTGTGCAGTCTTTTGGCACGAATCTTTCGTCTAGGGAGCGGTTACATACGATTGCTAAGTATGGGTTACTATTAGCAGCATAATCTCAAAGGAACCTAACTGGTATCTTATCTGGACCAGAAGACTTGCCCTTCTTAAGTGCTTTAAGCTACTTCGCTACACCGAGGATATCTATTTCTAAGTTACTCGTATTGGCAATTGTTCTCAGTCCAAAGTCTGGAATATTTACCTCGTCCTCTTTGGTGTTGGAATTTAGGAAAACTGTGTTTGATAAATTGATAACCAAGCTTTAGCGGCCCTGTCAACGGTAATATTATCATGGGTATCGCACGGAGGAGGTATTGATTCTGTCGTGCCTCTGGTGTGCTCAGCAGATGACCGGAATCTCTTTGTGGAGGGTAAAAGCTGTAGAGGAAGACAGAGATTGGAGTACATTCGACAAACAATTGAGCAGGTAAAGTGTAAGCGCTACTCTGAGATGAAGAAGTTAATACAGGAGAGAAATTTGTGGCTGCGCATCAAACCAATGAGAAGACTCCTGACAAAAAAAGGCATCTTTGTGTGTGAAATTATGCCACACACTCTCTGAACTGCTGGGATGAATTGCTTTAATACTGTCTGAGTCTCTTTGCCACTCATGGGCTTTCCATACTTTTAGCTGTAGTTTGATTATTATTTCCTGACCCGTAATTTCACTCACATTGGGAAGATTTTCTTCGCGAAGCCAGTAACAAAATTCAAAATGCCACGATGGCTTTAGTAGAGCGTTTATTGAAATAACATGTTTCGGCAAATAACGTTGCCATCTATTCCGATCTTATGCACTACACTTCAAACAATTTCGTCCATGTTTACAATAACTTGTGTCACATACTAACTTATTGTAAACATGGACGAGATTAAAATGGTTCAATTGGCTCTGAGCACTATGGGACTTAACATCTGAGATCATCAGTCCCCTAGGATTTAGAACTACGTAAACCTAACTAACCTAAGGACATCACACACATCCATGCCCGAGGCAGGATTCGAACCTGCGACCGTAGCTGTCACGGGACGAGATTCAATGAAGCGTAGTGCATAAGATCCGAAGATGACATCATAGTTTGCTGATACCCGTAAATCTCAATAAACACTCTAGTAAAGCGATGGTGGGATTCTGAAGTTCGTTACTTCTCTTTTCATATCAATCTAGACGGCGCCCAGGGTGGAGTAATGTCAAGCACATACAGTATTATCTATCGCGCATGTGCCTAGCACGACTAATAGTGCATCCACCGGTGTCGACCATGAGAACAGAGGTGGGCTGTAGGTATAATGGCCGAAACGAGCGCTGCTTGCCCTTACATTAGAAGCTCACGATGCAGACGACGAACGGGAAAGCACGCAGTAGGGCCATCCCACCTTATCTCCAGCCAAGTGATTATGGAGGAGCGCGCGCCGATTTCCTCGTTAAGCTTCCTCGTGAGCCCCCAATATAAGGGCCAGCAGCGCTCGCTTCGGCCACCACATCCACAGCCACAGCCATGAGGTCCATCGTGCTGCTCCTGGCCACCGTCGCCGCCGTGCATGGTAAGCTGCTAGACGATCATTACATCTCCTCATACGGGACCTTCAAGCAGATATCTGATCAGTATTGAAATTTTAGAGGTATACGTCATAATACATTCGGAAGTGTTCATTAATATTAATGCACTTGCAACGAAGTTGTCAGAACCTTTAGTAGATATCCAAGCATCAACGTTATTGGCAGTTTGTAGCGAATACTAACGCTTGATGTGAAATTGGAATCAAAAATACTAGAATCATAGACCGGAGAAAGAAAATAATAAATATTTTTAAGTTGATTCTTTATTTGTTACTAACTTAATCCTCTTTAAAGCCAGATTCAGCCAAAGTGTGCAATTCCATTTGTTTATTTATTTTCTTACGCTATATTGGAGCAATACTGCAGGCTTATTGGCTTAGTCCAACGTTTAATTCGTGCAGACGTCGCTAAAATAGAGGTCAACTCGGAGATTAATCACTTAATCATTCGAAGAAGCAAGAATCAGCTGGCTTTATATTTAATTAACAAACAGCCGAGATAATATGGCTGCTTCCGAAGACTTTTCCGTGAAGTATCTAATACAAGAAACAAAAAAGTCATATCTTATCAGAGATGGGCAGTAGTGCAACAACATTTGAAGATGGCTGTTTCCCAATTGAAGGTTAGAGAATCCAATTTCACTTAGTTAGAGTATTGTAAAAAAATTTCAAGTTCTCGGTTCTTTTTTTTTCAATTCTTCAAATTCATCCTAATTGTACATTTTCATTTAATTCACATAAATATTTTGCACTCGAAATGCCGAGTACTACGGAGATACATGGCCATACAAAATCATCAAGCGTCAAATCGAGTACTGGATTGGGTAAAGAATCTATAAAATTGCAAGCATATCATTAGGTGAGAATATTCCGACAGATTATATATATACCGGTGCATGAGATGTAGAATGAATTCTCTCTGAAGAAAATATTCCATTATAGTGTCCAAATATAGTATCCGATTGGTACACAAGTTAATAGGGGTTTTATCTTGGAGGTTATTATTCCGATTGCTAAGGGTTTTTTTATCGTCGACATTTTTTATTTGTAGTTCACTATTGTTATTTGCGTTTGTTAGCCGGCCAGTGTGGCCAAGCGGTTCTAGGCACTACAGTCGGGAACCGCGCGACTGTTACGGTCGCAGGTTCGAATCCTGCCTCGGGCATGGGTGTGTGTGATGTCCTTCGGTTAGTTAGGTTTAAGTAGTTCTAAGTTCTAGGGGACTGTTGACCTCAGACGTTAAGTCCCATAGCGCTCAGAGCCATTTGAAACATTTTTGCGTTGTTATTTGGAGATAGCGCGTGGAGCTTTGGACGCTGTAATATCAAGTGCCAAGTGGACAAATGGGAACATTTCCGACATATACTTAAGTTTGAGCTCGACAGAGGGCATTATGCCATTGGACAGAGCACGGCAATAAAATGCTTTTTCTCGTTTTAAGGAGAATCTTTTTGACATTAGTGACTCTCCACGTTCAGGCAGACTTTTGGGATTTGATGAAAGGTCGTTTAAATGCATTAATCTACAATGATCCACGTCAGTGTACTCGAGGACTTGCAAATGTGAAGAAGTGTGATCATTCTACCATCGTTGAGTGCTAACAAACCAGCAAATCCTCGCACAAAGAGCTGCGCGCATCCATAAAAGATAACGTTATGCATCTGGTGGAACAGCGACGATGTGCTGTACTACGAATTACTTCTCGGAAGTAATTCTGGTAAGGTTTCGGGTTCCGCTAAATAGGTCAGGTGTCCACCACACACAGGAGGCGGCTACGCGGGTAGCAGGGGCTGTGTGGCGTGAACTGGGCGGTTTTTTAGGTTAGACAGTCTCGGGAAAGATCAAAAAGGGCTCCAGTCTCAAAGGGTACAGGGCAAAGAAACGACGAGAATCGACCAAGCAACAGTCGGTATTGTAGTTGTAAATTGTCGTAGCTGTGTTGGGAAAGTACCAGAGCTTCAAGCCCTGATATAAAATAAAGCACTGAAGCTGAAATCGTTGTAGGAACAGAAAGCTGGCTAAAGCCGGAGATAAATTCTGCCGCAATTTTTACAGAAGCGCAAAACCGTGTTCAGAAAGGATAGATTAAATAAAGTAGGTGGTGGTGTGTTTGTTGGTAGTAGTTTATCTTGTAGTGAAGTTGAAATAGATAGTTCCTGAGAATTACTGTGGGTAGAGGTTATACTCAACACCCGTACCAAAGTAGTAAATGGCTCCTTCTACCGACCCCCCGACTAATATGAAAGAAAACTTGTATCTCATTACAAATAAGTACCCCACTCATAGAGTTATAATTGGTGGAGACTTCAATCTACCCTCGATTTGTTGGCGAAAGTACATGTTCAAAGTCGGTGGTAGACAAAAAAGATCTTCCGAAATTGTACTAAATGCTTTCTCTGAGAATTACTTTGAACAATTAGTTCATGAGCCCACACGAATTGTAAATGGTAGCGAAAACACACTTGACCTCTTAGCCACAAATAATCCTGATCTAGCAGAGAGAGTAATGACGGATACAGGGATTAGTGACACAAGGTCATTGTAGCGAGGCTCAAAACCATATCAACCAAAACCACTAAAAATAAACGCAAAATATATCTACTTAAATCAGCAGATAAAAATTCACTTGATGCCTTCCTAAGAGAGTCTCCATTCCTTCCAAGCTAATTATGTAAGTGTAGACCAGATATGCCTCAAATTCAAAGATACAGTATCGACAGCAATAGACAGATTCATACCACATAAGTTAATAACAAACGGGACTGATAAACCATGGTACACGAAGCACGTCAGAACACTGTTGCAGAAGCAACGAAAAAAGCATGCCAAATTCAGAGGAACGCAAAATCCCCAAGACTGGCTTAGTTTCACGGAAGCTCGAAAATTAATGAAGACGTCAATGCGAGATCCATTTAATAGTTTCCACAATCAAACATTGTTTCAAAATATGCTAGAAAACCCAGAGAGATTCTGGTCGTATGTAAAGTGCACCAGAAGCAACGAAAAAAGCATTCCAAATTCAGAGGAACGCAAAATCCCCAAGACTGGCTTAGTTTCACGGAAGCTCGAAAATTAATGAAGACGTCAATGCGAGATCCATTTAATAGTTTCCACAATCAAACATTGTCTCAAAATATGGTAGAAAACCCAGAGAGATTCTGGTCGTATGTAAAGTACACCAGTGGCAAAAACAGTCAATGCCGTCACTGCGCAATAGCGATGGAAATGTTACCGATGATGGTGCCACTAAAGCGGAGTTACTAAATACAGTTTTCCGTAATTCCTTCAAAAAAGAAGACGACGTAAATATTCCAGAATTCTAAACCAGAACAGCTGTTAGCATGGGTGACATAAAAGTAGATACCGTAGGTGTTGCGGAAAAGCTCAAATCACTTAAGAAAGGCATGTCTTTCGGTCCAGATGGTATACCAGTCAGGTTCCTTCCAGAGTATACAGACACAATAGTGCCTTTGTTAGCAATCATATACAACCGCTCACTTGACGAGAGCCTGGAGAGTAGCACAGATCACACTAATATTCAAGAAAGGAAATAGGAGTAAACCATTGAATTACAGACCCATATCACTGACCTCAATTTGCAGTAGGATTTTGGAGCATATACTGTACTCGAACATTATGAATAACCTTGAAGAAAATGACTTACTGATACATAACCAACACGGATTCAGAAAATATCGTTCTTTTGCAACACAGCTATTTCTTTATTCCCGTGAAGCAATGAGTGCTGCTGACAAGGGATCTCATATCGATTCCATATTCCTAGATTTACAGAAGGCTTTTGATACCGTGCGTCACAAGCGACTATTAATCAAATTGCGTGCATATGGAGCATCGTCTCACTTGTGTGTCTGGATTCGTGATTTCCTCTCAGAGAGGTCACAGTTCGTAGTGATAGACGGTAAATCATCGAGTAGAACAGAAGTGATATCTGGCGTTCCGCAAGGTAGTATCATAGGCCCTCTGCTGTTCCTGATTTACATAAATGACCTAGGTGACAATCTGAGCAGCCCCCTTAGATTGCAGATGACGCTGTAATTTACCGCCAAGTAAAATTATCAGACGATCAATGCCAATTACAAAATGATCTACAGAGAATTTCTGTATGGTGCGAAAAGTGGCAATTGGCACTAAACAAAGAAAAGTGCGAGGTCATCTACATGGGTACTAAAAGAAATTCGATAAATTTTGGGTATACGATAAATCGCACAAATCTAAGGGCTGTCAATTCAATTGCAATTACGAGCAACTTAAATTGGAAAGACCACATAGATAATATTGTGGGGAAGTCGAAAGAAAGACTGCGCTTTGTTGGCAGAACACTTAGAAGATGCGACAAACCCACTAAAGAGATAGCCTACATTACAATTATCCGTACTCTGGTGGGATATTGCTGCGCGGTATGGTATCCTTACCAGGTAGGATTGACGGAAGACATCGAAAAAGTGCAAAGAAGGGCAGCTCGTTTCGTGTTATCGGGCAATAGGGGTGAGAGTGCCACTGATATGACACGCGAGGTGGGGTGGCAGTCACTGAAACAAAGGCGGTGAGATCTATTTACGAAATTTCAATCGCCAATTTACTCTTCAGAATGCGCAAATATTTTGTTGACACCCACCCACGTAGTGAGAAATGATCATGATAATAAAATAAGAGAAATAAGAGCTCGAACGGAAAGATTTAGGTGTATCCCACGCGCCATTCGAGAGTGGAATGGTAGAGAAGTAGCATGAAAATGGTTCGATGAGCCCTCTGCCTGGCACTTAAGTGTGAATTGCAGAGTAACCATGTAGATGTAGATGTAGATTCTGACATTACTGTCAACAGCTGAGACGTCTTTCAGACGCAGTCCGAGAACAACGATCAGAAGAGCTGCATGAAGTGGTGTTACTGCACGATAACGCCTACCCGCATTCTACTGAACCGACAAAAATCACTATTCAGGACTTAGGGTGGGAAGTCATTCCGCATCCGCCTTATTCACCTGATCATGGGCCCTCAAATTTTCACTTTTTGCGCTCTTTGTCGAACAGCCTTCAAGAACTTTCTTTGCGGATAGGAATGCTCTACGAACGTGGTTCGACAAGTTCTTTGCCTCAAAACCACGTGATTTCTGCAGTCGCGGAATCTAAAATTTATCCCAGCGTTGGAAATGAAGGGTAATATGTTACTGATGACTAATGTATCCGTTATGTATATCTGTCGTACGTAAAAACATTACGAACTTACGTACCAACGTAATATTTAGATAGTGTTGCAGTTCATTATTGTCAAGGCCTGTGTTTTAATTTAAAACGCTCGGCCCGTAACTAATGCTCATATTTACAAAGTTACAATTTCTCCTGTCCTTCTAGCGTTGATGATGACTATTAGAGTCCGGTCGCGTTTTCAGCCTGATTATCGTGTCGTCGACATAGCTCCCCAGTAATCACCACGTGCTCCTTGTGCACTGTACGTCCATACGTCAGGAACGCCTGATAATGTTAGTGAGGCATGTCAACCAAATATTGCGCCAGACAGACGGGCACAGGTCATCCAGCTTAAAACTCGGGAAGACACAAATCATCGTTTACGAATATAACTTCTTACCTATAACCAAGCAGGGGAATTTTACTCCGAAACCAGTGATCTCTGTGTTCGCCTACGTTAATATACAAATGTGATATAAATACAAGTCCATCACTGTCCTTCTGTAATACTTTGTTACAAGATTTTCTTAAATATTTCTACCTGAAAAATAAGAAGACAACCTGCACCTTGGCTAACTAAAAAACTAAAATATCTCATGAACTTCACGGACGCTGCCTATCAGGCATACGAACTGAAGTGAGCCCTGAAAATCATATTGCCTACAAGCACAAGCCGAACAGTCAGTCAGGCTGTGAGAAATACAAAATTCAGGCATGTCCATACATTATCTGACAATAGACATAGTCCGACTGTCCTATGGAGGAAACGTGCATGGTCTTGATATAGACAAAGTAAAAGTTGCAGCTGATCCGACTGTCCCAGCCGAAGAACTGAACTTCACATTACCTACAAACACAATTTAACCACAAACGAAGCAGAGATTCATTGAATACTTCACGGGGGTAAATGACTGTAGCCATGAAAAACTCTACTTGAAACATGTTACTTGCAGCACCGTCAGGAAAGCGATCATGTGTATCGGATCAGCATCTATCTACTGGACACGATGACATTACAGTTCCAACGATGGAGTTTTTTTTCACCCACTACTGCGCTCTATAACATTTATCTTCAACGACTCCTTAACCAGAAGTGTTTTCCCTGCAGACACCAGTGTAACATCTGCAACAGGACCACTTGTAGTAAAGCACTGTTAAAGTGCTTTTTTTTTTTTTTTTTTTTTTTTTACATAGCATGTGCTTAATAATGTAAGGCGAAATTAATGGCTGCAGCACTTTCATACAGATTAAACGCAGTGTCCATTGTAAATATAGCTTGGCAATGCAGGTAAAAGAAGTATTTAATTTCTACCATTTATGCTTATTAATCTGAAGACAAGCAAAACCGAAAAGTCTCACAAGAAAATAAATAGCTAATGAATACCGGGTGATCAAAAAGTCAGTATAATTTGAAAAGTGAATAAATCACGGAATAATGTAGATAGAGAGGTACAAATTGACACACATGCTTGGAATGACATGGGGTTTTATTAGAACCAAAAAAATACAAAAGTTTCAAAAAAAGGCGATCAGAATAGCAATAATTAGCGTAACAAAGTAAGACAAAATAAAGATGATGTTCTTTACAGGAAATGCTCAATATGTCCACCATCATTCCTCAAGAATAGCTGTAGTCGAGGAATAATGTTGTGAACAGCATTGCAAAGCATGTCCGGAGCTATGGTGAGGTATTGGCGTCGGATTTTGTCTTTAACCATCCCTAGAGATGTTGGTCGATCACGGTACACTTGTGACTTCGGGTAACCCCAAAGCCAATAATCGCACGGACTGAGGTCTGGGGACCTGGGAGGCCAAGCATGACGAAAGTGGTGGCTGAGCACACGATCATCACCAAACAACGTGCGCAAGAGATCTTTCACGCGTCTAGCAATATGGGGTGGAGCGCCGTCCTGCATAAACATCGTCCGTTCCAGCAGGTGTTTATCAGCCAGGCTGGAGATGATGCGATTCTGTAACATATAGGCGTATCTCTCACCAGTCACGGTAGCAGTTACAAAACCAGAGTCACGTATTTCCTCGAAGAAAAAAAGGCCCGATAACGGTAGATGTGGTAAATCCAACCCATACTGTGACTTTCTCGTCCTGCAATGGAGTTTCCACGACAGTTCTAGGATTTTCGGTAGCCCAAATTCTGCAGTTGTGGGCGTTGACAGACCCTCGGAGCGTGAAATGAGCTTCGTCGGTCCACAACACGTTATTCAACCAACTGTCATCTTCCGCCATCTTTTGAAACGCCCACACCGCAAATGCCCTCCGCTTCACTGACTCGCCAGGTAACAGTTCATGATGCCGATGCGTTTTGTACGGATAGCATCGGAGGGTACGCCTCAGTGCCAACCAAACAGTAGTGTATGGAATGCCGGTGCAGCTGCACGAGCGCTGACTCCCCCGTGCATAGACGAACCCGCTACAGTCTCCATTTCTTCCTGACCTGTCTCAGCAGCATTACGCCTTGTGCTCGGTCGGCCACTACAGGGTCTATCGTGTAAACAACCTGTGGCTTCGAACTTCGAAATCATTCTCGCCACAACGGACCTTTACCCGTTCGAATCCCCTTCCTATGGAGACAGGATCGTAACGCTGAACTAGCACATTCCCCATTCTGATAATACAGCTTCACTAAAAGCGCCTTTTTAAGTAACGTCAACATGCTGTGACTGCTCGCGTATCTGATTCTCTCTCTCATTACAGCTCATTTTATACACACTTCTCATGCGCAGTCACTGGCGTTTTGGCCGGCCGGTGTGGCCGTGCGGTTCTAGGCGCTTCAGTCTGGAGCCGCGTGACCGTTACGGTCGCAGGTTAGAATCCTGACTCGGGTATGGCTGTGTCTGATGTCCTTAGGTTAGTTAGGTTTAAGTAGTTCTAAGTTCTAGGGGACTAATGGCCACAGATGTTAAGTCCCATATTGCTCAGAGCATTTGAACCATTTGAACCACTGACGTTTTGCTGTCCAGCGCCATCTGTCGGACATTCTGTGAACTTTTTTAGGTTCTAATAAAACCCCTTGTCATTCCAAGCATGTGTGTCAATTTTTACCTCTCTATCTACATTATTCCGTGATTTATTAAGTTTTCAAATTTATGCTGACTTTGTGATCACCTGGTACATATTTATTACGTTTCCACAATTATTTGCATCTATTAGTGCAACTCAAACATGATTAATGTACAAAAATTTATAGATGTAAAGAGAAAGACCAATCAAATGTGTAATATGTAAATCTCTATTTACAGCTGGAGCACTGGATAAAGCAGATCATGAGGGTGTCAGCATTTCAAAGCGACACGCCCTCTACGGCTTGGGGCTGACTGATTCTGCCGCGCAGGCACAGGCCCAGGCACAGGCCGCTGGGCTCGGGGGTGGATACTATGGTGGGGGTGGAGCTGCACTGAGCCAGGCACAGGCACAGGCGCAGGCTGCTGGGCTGGGCGGCGGCTACCACGGCATCTGGAAGCGACACGCCCTCTACGGCTTGGGGTTGGGTGAGTCTGCTGCCCAGGCACAGGCCCAGGCACAGGCCGCTGGGATCGGGGGTGGATACTATGGTGGGGGTGGAGCTGCACTGAGCCAGGCACAGGCACAGGCGCAGGCTGCTGGGCTGGGCGGCGGCTACCACGGCATCTGGAAGCGACACGCCCTCTACGGCTTGGGGTTGGGTGAGTCTGCTGCCCAGGCACAGGCCCAGGCACAGGCCGCTGGGCTCGGGGGTGGATACTACGGTGGGGGTGGAGCTGCACTGAGCCAGGCACAGGCACAAGCGCAGGCTGCTGGGTTGGGTGGTGGCTACCATGGCATCTGGAAGAGACACGCCCTCTATGGCTTGGGGTTGGGTGAGTCTGCTGCCCAGGCACAGGCCCAGGCACAGGCTGCCGGGCTCGGGGGTGGATACTACGGTGGGGGCGGAGCTGCACTCAGCCAGGCACAAGCACAAGCGCAGGCTGCTGGGCTGGGTGGTGGCTACCACGGCATCTGGAAGCGACATGCCCCCTAAGGTTTTGGGCTAGCCGACTCCATCACCTAGGCACAGATCCAGTCACTGGATGCCATGCTGGGTGGTGGATACTGCAGTGTGGGTGGCGCCACCTCCAGTTTGGCTCAGGCACAGATACAGGCTGCCATCTTGAGACTCGACTGGTGGTGGCTGGCGTCCTGTTCCTTCACTGGCTCCTAACTGTGGGAGGCAAAATACATGAAATAAAAGAGAGTGCACTGCTACATCTGTCTTCCTTATTTCACTGACTCCTATATGTCTCAGCACCTGATACTGTTAAGTGAACAGCAACAATTTAACTGCCATTTTATATGCAAGATTTATACTCCTCTCTCTGCATTGAACAGGTAGGTCATTACCAAGTGCCATCTAAGTCACATACATTTAATTTATGGTGAGCTTCTTCTTCTTCTGTCACTATAGTGGTGTGGTGTTCAAGGAATGCTGTAAGGTACAGGAACTAGGCAACATTTGCATATTGAGGTAATGCCTGCTACTCTACTATTTAAAGTAACACACTGTTGGTGGAATTTGACCAATGTTCTTAAAAGTTAATATTCTTGGCTGCATTGCTCACATGCATGGATTAGAATCTTTCACACAGCCATATCACTTAAGTCTAGCAACTCATTCCTCAAGAGTGAATGATATTTGGTCTGTCATGATAGCCACTCATTTCAGCTTCAGGCATCTCAGCTTGCAATCAGTATACCTAGCACAACACAGACTTTTCACAATCAATCATCAGTTCACAGTGCAATACGTATTCACAAAGTCGACACACCATGAATGTAACTCACTCCACCCCTAACACACTCACAGAACAAGAAAATCTAAACACCAAAAAATAATTAATGTAGAGTAATGAAATTTCGAGGATATGTTTTCCTAGGTAACATACTTAAATGAGTAACATTGCAAGTTGACAGTTTAATGTAAGTGGGAGATAAGCCATTGTAAATACAAAATGTTGGTACATTAATAACAGGTGTCACCGCCAGAATGTTGAATGCAAGCTTGCAAAAGTGAGTCATTTTGTTGTGTAGGTATCGGATGTCAGTTTGTGGGATGGAGTTCCATGTCCGTTTCACTTTCTCAGTCAATACAGAGACAGTTAACCCTGTTTATAGATAATGCTGGTGTTCCATTCCGAAGATGTCGATGTGTGCTCGACTGGAGACAGACCTGATGACTGAGCAGATCAAGCCAACATGTCGATACTCTGTAAAGCATGTCAGGTTACAACAGTCACGTGTGGGCAAACGTTATCCTGTTCAAAAACACCCTCTGGAATGATGTTCAAGAAAGGCAGCACAACAGGTTGAAACACCAGACTGACGTACAAATTTGCAATAAGGATGCATGGGATAACCACGAGAGTGCTCAAGCTGTTGTAGGAAATCGTACTCCAGATCATAGCTCCAGGAGTAGGTACAATGTTTCTAGCATGCAGACAAGTTGGTTTCAGGCCCTTAGCTGGCCTCCTAACCAAGAAACAGCCACCACTGTCATCGAGGCTGTACCAGCTTTCATCACAAAACGCAAGAGACCTTTATCATGCCTCCCAATGGGCTCTAGATTGACACCGCTGAAGTCACAAATGGAGATGGTGTGGCGTCAGATGGTTCAAATGTCTCTGAGCACTATGGGTCTTAACATCTGAGGTCATCAGTCCCCTAGAACTTAGAACTACTTAAACCTAACTAACCTAAGGACATCACACACATCCATGCCCGAGGCAGGATTCGAACCTGCGACCGTAGCTGTCGCGCTGTTCCAGACTGAAGCGCCACACCGGCCGGCGTTTGGCGTCAGAGGAATGCTCGCTACAGGGCGTATGGCTCGTGGCATCGTTGAAGTAACCGTTTTGTAACGGGTTGTTATGTCATTGTATTTCCAACTGTTGCTGAAATTTTTGCTGCAGATGCAGTACGATGCATGAGTGCCATACGCTGAACGCAATTGTCTTCCCTCTCGCTAGTACCTTGTGGCCATTTGGAGTCCAGTCTTCTTGTCAAAGTACATTCCCGAGAGCACCGCTGCCAGCATCATGTCCAGTGGCTAAAATCCTGCCAAATTTTTCTGCAGTATCGCAGAATGAACATCCAACTCCTCATAGCCCTATTACATGATCTCGTTCAAACTCAGCGGGATGATAATGGCATCTTTGTAGCCATAAAGGCATTCTTGAATAATGTGAACTCACCACGTCCAATCTCAAAGTTAACTAACGCTCACGACCGTTACAGCGTGTATTTAAAGCAAACTTGGTTTGCATCGTCACAGTGGCGCAACTAGCGCCACTATTATGTGACTGGCGCGAAATCTGAATAGACATCATCTTTCAGAAGTAGAAACGCGCCTGAAAACTTTCGTTTATGTTGCACAACTCCTTCTTGGTGTTGTGATTTTTATTCGTCAGTGTATTTGATGTGTAATTTCTAGTGCTGAACAGTTCGACAGGTTATGAATACAGTTAAAGAAAAGAACCAATCATTCTTCAGTTATAAACATACTGACAGAAATGGAAAGTGTTACACCAAGAACACCTTGTTCAGAGGAAGTGCATGCGCAACTTATCTGACTTCGAAATAGCTCGAATATGGGGATATCATACCAAGAGATCACAGATGCAGTTGTCTGAATTGCAACGAGTGTTCAGCAAGTCGTGAAGTGATGAGTTCAAGTCAACAGTGTGGTAAGAACAGTAAGCATGGATCTTGAATGAAAAAGGCAGAATCCTGGGGAAATAATGGAATCAAACAATTTTACCACAACAAAGAAAATTAATCTATGTATCAGTGTGCCTGGAATTTATAAAATTCCTTGTGTATGCGATCGCATTTACTTTGGTGAGTCTAGACGTCCTGCATCAGAATAATGCACAGCGAACCAACGCCACCTTGAAGAACGCGACACTGACATGTCTGATGTTGCCGAACACAGTCTCATAAACAAACATATGATTACGTATCATGAAATGAAAATTTTGTCCCTCACATCTACTTGACACCAAAGGAAGCGTTGAGATCATAATGTGCAAGAATAACTTTCACCCGGCCAGCAGCTGTATCCTGAGTCGCTTATCGCAAACGAGCAGTTGATGCTGAAAGACTACAAAGAAATAAGCTGGGTTACTCATAGTATAACGGGATCAGATTCACTACGAATTCCATTGTTTCACCTGGCAATATCAGGGTCTTCAGGTCCTCTGTTATCTAACCCGACTTCTTCAGAGAGTATATACTAAATTTGTATAGTACCTGAGCAATATATACTTATATTGATGCTATTATCGTTGATAGTAATAATTATAATAATAAATGTAACAATGTCAATATGTATAGTAATGACTATATTAAATTTTAAGAATGAATTTGGTAAAGCTTTAAAGCTATAAAGATGGTAAAAATGTAAAGGTAAAAACTCGTAAAAGTGCAAAGCTATTAAGTGATAAAAGTGTAATGCTTTGAAGATGCTCACAGTGTAATGGTATAAAGTTGGTAATGACGGAAAAATATACAGATGCTAAAGGTGTAAATGTATAAAAGTGCTAAAGGTAAAAACTATGAAGGTGGTAAAAGTGTAACGGAATGAAAATGATTAAACTGCAAAGCTGTAAATGTATAAATGTGGTGAAGATGTAATGTTACAAATGTACAAAAGGAGTAGAGCAATTTCCTCATTACTTTTCTGTAGAAAGCGAATAGCGACACATAACATAAATGCATACCAACAGGACAGAATATAGCAATGTGGAGAGCAAGAAACTGTAGGGTAAAATCAGGAGACTAGTTGAGAAGAAGAAAACAGAAACAGAAGGGGATGAAAAAATGTAAATACTTTCTAATGTAACGGAGATACTGGTTCTTTCTTGAACAAAAAGCATCAGTTGTTATATGTCGATGACGAAACATAAAGCTTTAATTTCCTCTTGAATTCAGGTTACAGGGTAATTTGTTCCACATTTGTATGATTGAAATGGAGAAGGAAATATAAAAAGACTTAGTATTATACAATGGTCCAGCCAAGTTACTGGCCGTATCCGATCTGGTATTGCAAGTTATGGTACGAAGAAAGATATTCGATACGTGAGGAGAGGTATTGGAGGTGCAAGTGACTAACAAACCGATGAAGTGTGTGAAAAGCTCGCCTCCTGTCTGGCCCTGTCCTTTTCACTGTTTGTACCATGTAGAACCAAATATTGCGCATAAATCTTAAATAAAGATTCATCGCTCGCTCCAGTCTTCTGGAGTTTCAGTTCTTTGTGCTATGTA
The DNA here is from genome assembly GCF_021461395.2 of Schistocerca americana. Classification (NCBI taxonomy): domain Eukaryota; kingdom Metazoa; phylum Arthropoda; class Insecta; order Orthoptera; family Acrididae; genus Schistocerca; species Schistocerca americana. The sequence goes on along the minus strand of NC_060119.1, from coordinate 1,088,193,656 downwards.
GAATCAAATGTTGCGCACAAATCTTATGTAAGCATTTATCTCTAGCTCTAGTCATCTGTAGTTTTCACTGTTTGTGCTCTGTTGAACCGAAAGTTGCACATAAATCTAACTTAAACATTCAGCAGTAGCTCAACCATCTGGAGTTTTGACTGTTCGCGCTGTGTTGTACTAGAGAAGTGTAGCATGATAATAAAGATATGACAAGCAGGAAAGAATAGAGTAATTTTTGTTTAAGCTGGATATAATTCTCTTAGTTATAGACTGAATGTAGGCAGGAAAGAGATTTAGCGCATGCGTCAACAGCTTGTATAAATGTAAGCTAAAGTTCCGCATTCTGGGCATAGAAGTGCCAACTAGATCCAATCTTGAAGCCGCCAATAATCAATCTAGTAGTTTGTCAGTTAGACTTGCGAGTCTAAGTACAATGTGTACCAGTCCGCCAACTAAGGATAAATCCCTGGCAGTACCTGGAATCGAACATGGGATCCCCCATGGCAGTCACCCGTGCTAACTACTCAGCTATTCAGATGGTAACTGAGATAGTTTTTTCTTCCTAATTTAGATGCTCATCCAACAGTATGCCAAGGACAGTTGCTGTTTTTCGAAACGGCAATTGAGTGCCATTAAGTTATTGGAGGGACTGTTTCACGACATTTCCGACGATAAAGGATTGTCTGAGACTTCTTATGGTTTAGTTTCACAGCCGGGTTTTGTATCCGATGTGATACTCAACAAAGATCGTCATTCCTTTCTAATACTGCAGTAACGATGTTCTTTGGTACAAGTGGATGTCATCGGTACATACGTGATAGTTACAAGTGAGATGAAATATTACTGACGTACAACAAGAAAAGTAATGGACCTGAAATCGGTGGTGTTTTGGTATTGAGAGGCAAGGTACTGTACCAGAACAAGGTTATTCAAATTTGTTCAAACAAGCAGAAAACTTCACAAATGTAAACTATACCAGATAAGAACATCTCATATCCGTAACATTCATTAACGTGAATTTTCCAAAGAATACTGGAGGCGGAATTTACTAAACAAAAGCTCAAAACAGCAATTTAACGGCATCACTATTAAGTAACCTTCCAACAAAATTTATCATTACATTTCAAATGTTGACAGAATTTAAATAAAATGACCATTACAATAGCAACCGCCACCACGACTCACTATCAGAACTTCAGAAAACCACCTGTTAGTAGGATCTGATTAACGGTGTAATGAATGCAACTGCACAACAGTTGTGTTGTTACCACTTCAAGTAAGAAACTATTGACAAAATTAAGTAAAATGATTCAATCCAAAGAGTCAGACAGCCACTGACCATCATAATTCCTGTTGTAACAAAAAAGGGCATCTGGCAGCAGATCTTAATAGAATACAACTGCTCCTCTTTTCTGCAACACACAAAATACAGATGAGCCATCAAAATTTTTACAATCTACAAATACACACAACAGACCACCTTGAGATTAAGGGACTACTTCTCCTCGCTAGGTACAATAAGGCACAATAAATAAAGTTTAAGTACCCCATCATAAAAATTACGTAAATTGCAAATGGCTTAGTCTTTTGAACTGAGCCCACGCAGCCCGATTTCAGCTGGGATCCTCACTAATACTGCAATGCTAATAACAAACTAGTGGCAGGAATTCAGTCAGTAGCCGACCTAATAGTTCAGTGACGCTACTGTGCTACTGACAAGTTTCTGTGTGACCAGATCGTCGACCACTGAGATGGCCACATCATGTAACAAAATAAGAGTAATAAAAAAATTATTTACCTTCATTTCAACCATAATTAAGCAAGCTTTCGCCATGCAGCAGTCATACAGGGACCAACAGACCATAATCCACAGCCTGCTCCTATGATCAAAGATCGGAACTGAGTGACAGGTAGCGAGACCGCCACCACAGCTGACGTGGCGTTCCTTCAGATTCAGAACCTCAGGAAGGTCCAACTGTCACAGCAGAACAGTTTTCCCATCAGGCGATATTCACTGGCCAAACACCAACTGGCACATCGGAACAGCACAGATCAGTGTCTGAAGCGTAGATGCTGCCAAATCCTGCTACCAGACCCGAAGACACTGCCCTTGCTCGCAGCTCCCTGTTTGTCCGTAACTGACTGATGTCACTCACAGCGTGGCTGCTCTTAAATCGTACATCGCAACATGCGACATTCCCTGTAGTGGTGGAGCCATTCGCCCCACTGCTACGACCAGCGCTGCTGCCAACCTGAGGCATGAATCAATAGAGTGCGAAAAGAAAAGGTATCCCATACGGCACAAATATTCTCCTCCCCCCCCCCCCCACCCTCCCACATTCAGCTTGAACAGGTGGGAGTGGAGTGGGTGAACGGCCTGACTGTTCCCCAGCATCCTGGTTGCACGTACCAACTTCGACTCGTGTGGACCTTAATGAGTTTTCAGAAGAAGGATCCTGACTAGGGAAAGGGCTTTGACCAGTTTACAAGATCCCACAAATCTAGGTAGCATTTTCGAGGTGACCTTCTGGGCCCATTTACTTTGTACTCAGAAATTCATTAAGTGCGTCATGCTACCCACCCTAGCAAGACAGCCCGCCTCCCTTGATTATAGTAAGTGGGCTTCGTTCTATGTGCAAACTGAATGTTTTAGTTAACCCCCAATTATTTTATTTTCTCAGGATCACTATCCTCTGACAGTAAATCATTGATCCCCCATAAGTTGGAGAGGGGAATTCATTATGAATGTGAACACAAGCTAGCAGGAATTGTCTTGTGGGCCTCATGAATGCAATGCATAATTCGACCACCTAGTCGATTTATCCCATTTGGTCTGCGACTGTGAATGAGAGATGATAAGAGCGGACTTTAAATTTTGGTTCACCCACTCCGCGAAAGAGAAGTGAGAGTTGTAGGGAGTTGTGCTTATGTTGGATATCCCACGATATCCTACTAATGTAACAGAACCTTTTGAATTCCTTTCAAGGAAACGCCAACGCTTTATCGCTCATTAATACTCTTGAAGGGCCAAACACAACAAATACCTGAGTTATATGTTCAATTGCGGTTCCAGGAGCCCCCAACTTGCTCACCAACAGCAACACAAACCTAGACAAGCTATCGACTACTACAAATAAATAGTGTTTCCCATGCCTAGAGGGTGGTAAGGGACCAACAGAATCGACAAAAATTCAGTCCATCACATCTTCGTCCCAGGTTAAGCTACCTCTCCTCTAAATGTGGTGGGATTGTGTTTACGTTTATTACAGTCTTGGCACTAATTCACTAACTTCTGGCGTTCCCACTTAGAGTTGACCATGTTAGGTGTTGCTTTATTTTCATAATAGTATTATATATACCTAAAAGACCGCCAAACTACCATGACCAAGGAAAATGTTGGAACACAGTCGGTACTAATTCCTTGGGGAGACATAACATGTCTTTCCCATTGCACTAAGCTCAAAAGTAAAGTGTACCTTTTTTAAGAGAGTATCCCAGAACTTCTCTATCATGTCAGAGCTGCTGCTCAACCTGGTGTAACTGTAGTCTTCAACCTGCTGCTGCCCTACATCTCCAAACAAGGCCTAAATCTCCCCTGATGTTACGATGCTAACATGTCCCTGGATACATTCGTTGGGTTCCCTGGACTCGTCCTCCTCAGAAAACATTCTACTTTGGGCAACAGTTGCTTGATTTTCAGTACCCTCTATGTGATGTCCTGAAAACGGAATGCCAAAATCCTAACCGCCCATCTGAATAAACCTCCTAAACCTCCAGTTTTACAGGGGCAAGCCAGAATCCAAGGCAATGTTTAATTGCCTCTCTTCAGATAGAACTCATGCTCAAGGTAGAATTTAAAATATTACAAACCGAACAACACCGCCAGTGCCTCAAATCCCTATAAAGAATACTTCTTCTCTCCAGGACGCAAAGATCTAGATGCGTAAGCTATGGGTCGTCTTTCCCTTTCACTTTCCTGCAGGAGAATTGCGGCAGTTCCTGAAATGGAAGAATCAATTTGTAGGACGAACTCCATCTTAAAATCATGTATAGCTAACACTGGAGCGCTGGCTAGCGCCACTTTAAGACTATCAAAAGATGCTTGCTGATATTCACCCCATTTAAAACCTCTCTCTTTCATCTCAGTTGATTGCGAGAAGCTGCTAGCCATGTGTAGTTCTGGATGAATTTTGGAAATAAATTGGTCAAGTAGATAAATCTTGAAATTTCTTCCTTATTCTTTGGCTCCTAAAACTGTTCGATGACATTGGCGTGCTCTTGGCCTGTCATTACATCATTGGCTGAAGCTACATGACCTTGGTAGGTGATCTTCGTAACCGGGCTATCCTTTGACAGTTTAACAGTTAACCATGCCTCACATAGGCGACGTACCACCAGCTCTACATGGCCCAGGTGGTCTTCAAACATTTTTCTGTACATAACAACATCATCTAAATAGTTGTATATACTTCTGAACCTTGAACCCCACAACAGAATCTAAAGGTCGGGATAAGAATGTGGCCCCCATGCTCAATCTAAAAGGGATTCTAATGTACTGAAATAAATTCCAGTCCTTGCAAAAAGCAGTCAAGGGCTTGGACTCTTCCGCAAGTGGTATTTGATGCTACGCTTGGTTCAGATCAAGAACTGAGAAATACTGAGTCTCCAAAAAACAGGAGAAACAGTCGTGCAGATCTGGAAGTGGGACTGAGTTTGAGATCACCTTCTGATTCAACTGCTGGTAGTCTACCAATTGATGGTTTTGGAACGAAAAATATCGGAGACATGTAAGGCGACAATGAGGGATGGATTATACCACTGGCCAGTTGCTGATCTATTATCTTTATTAAGTTCCTTCATCTTCGTGGCTGACAGTCAGTATGGTAACCTAACCGTCAATTGAATATTATATTCCATTTTATTCATGACACCAAGCTTGTCTGTCAAAATCTCTGGATAGTGTTCCAAAAAGTCTAATAAGTCCCTAGCCTATTTCAGGTTCAAGACAAGCAACTGAAAAAGGAGGCCCTTTCGGTTCTCATTTTTTGGTTAAGTCCCAAACAGCAATCTGCGCACTTCTGGCATCAGCTTTTATTTCCTTTCTCTCGGGATATCGAACAATCACGCATCAAATGTCCCTCTTTATTGCATCGAAAACATGCTCCTCCCATGGTTGTGTATCCTGGTAGATGTTACCTGTCTGGAGCTTTCCTACCCACTATCCAAGCGTTAACACTAATTAAATTACTCTTCCTGTCACAAAAACAAAATCTCTCGATATTTGCCCTTAATACACATAAGTCAGAAAACCTTTACTGTTTATATGCAAAGAGCACCTGGGACCGATTCTCAGAAGGTATCCACTCTACAATAATGTCCACAATTTCCGCCTCAGGCGTCTTAAGATGTAAACTACTGAAGCCATTTTAATGTCGCCGAGGTTTCAAGCCAAGCTTTCCCCTTGCCAGTAGAAACGGTAAACATAATGATTAACAAGTTTATTACACAATCGACTGGATAAGTTACTTTCTAATAGCCTAAGCACAGCATGCTAAACGACATTTTTCAGAGTGGGTGTCAGCAGTCACTTTACTTAGTTTGCTCTGAGGAAAGGGATACGTGACCTCGTTATCTGTAACTTGCAACACCACAGACTGATTCTGCAATCAGACTGTTAACCGTAATAAATCAACAATTTGCTTGTTAGTGTCCATAGTTAACCTAGAAATCCCACAAATTACACTTAGAAGAATATTGGGCAGTTGATTAAAAAAATTCCAAGTAACCCATCCTCCTCTCCTACAGCAGTTGCTTTTAAATCACCATTTTCCATGGGAAGAAAACCCTATTCCTAACTTCATTAATCTGCCGGTTCAACGCACTTCCTTCGAGTAGCAAAATAATTACTTCGCCCCCTACTGTTTCAATTACTTATTTCTGCTTATGATCAGAGTTAATGACATTATATACCTGAGTGAAGCCACCTCAGTGTGAAGTCAGGAAAGCTGTTGGGAAACCTGTGGATCGTCAACGATACTGGTGAAACATCATTAGAGTGCAGTCATTTATTCCCAATGTTTACAAGATGTCATTCTTGATGTGTCTTTTGGGCAGTGTGGGTCCTCTGCTTCTGTGGCTGACTGTGTGACCTCTCTCCCCTTTTTGGCAGCAGTGCTGTGGTTCTGAACGTCTCCCATACCCCCACCATCTGCACGTGGTGCAATGCTATGAGTAGTACCAAGCTCCTGGGCTATACCCATCACACTTCGTCCTTCTTCCAGTTCCCCGATGATTCTTCCCGCTCTGAAGTCATCGAAATGCCGTCTCCGGGCCACGTTGTGACGATGAACACCACCACAGTGCACTGTATCTACTTGATTATTGGTACAAAAGTCTCTTCTCGTTCCTTCAGCTAGCTCGTGTTCCGTGGCTACACCCATTTGGAGCTATAGTCATGCTGATCTCACGCCATGTCGCGTCCAACATTCTGTGCACTACCGGGAGACCTTTAACAGCATGTTCTCGCACTTTCATTTACTTCCACCGAGTAGCTGACATGTCTTCGTTATCTACGTTCCCCCTAGGTTTTGAGGAGCAGTGTAATATCGACAACGTTTATAATCTAGCCTTACGCACTCCATCACTACCTGCAGCCTCAGAAATTATTCTCGTGACTGCTTCCCGCACTGTATGTGTAGAAACATATTTTAACAAAAATGCGGTTGTCAAGGAGGTGTTGTCTTGCGGCTGATGGTTGTGACAACTTGAGAAATCACTGCTGTTGAGAAAAAGTTGTTTAATTCGTCTACAGAGGCTTGACAAACAGTACCAGATTTCGGCCTTCCTATTCCAAAGCTGCGCAGGTTTTTCCACAGTGCTGCAAGATTCGGAATGCCTGATTTTGGTGTTGCGTACATTTTGCTTTTCTTTCTTTCGCAGCTTCCTACGTACTTCGTATAGTTCAAATGTAGGGTTTTGTCTGAATCTTCTATATGCCGAATCAAGTTTATTCACTATCTGACGCAGTTGCTTGGTCAGCCACGGAGCAGAGCTTTCTTTACTTTGACAGAACTTTTAGGGGCATGTTACTCACAAAATGCAGTAATCAGCGACTGAATATTCCAGGAGTTTACCGTCTAGCGTCACCTCATTATTTATATCCCGCCATGTAATATCTGAACAGTTCTTTCGTATGGCATCATGGTTGACTTGTTTCAAGTAACTGTAGGATATTGGGTGAAATTTTTCTTTGGTGTCTTCAATGAGTGCATTAAAAATATCTGATCAAGAGCAGAAAGTCCTCGGGTAGAAATCTTAATGGCGCGAGTTACGTCTTCCCTATTTGTTGCTGTTGTATCTATAAGCACGTGGCTGTGTCGCGTCTGATGGTTTGGGTTCAGAGGTATAATACGCAAACCGTTAGGGTGGAACAGTCTTTTTAGATCCTCTGCAGAGCGAAATTTTAATTTCGGGTCCATACTTATGTCTTCCAAATAATTACGTGCGTGTTCTTTGGCTCTAGCGAAGATCCTTGTCATGAAGTGTAGTGTACAAGTGCAGTGGGACGTAGAAAATATTTTGTACAACATGGGACGAAATGTTCAAACTGCGTCAGCCTTGGTGTGAGAATGATTATTTAGAAAAGTTATAATTAGCCTGGACTACTCAAAGAAATTATAGGTTCAAATGGTTCAAATGGCTCTGAGCACTATGGGACTTAACATCTGAGGTCATCAGTCCCCTAGAATTTAGAACTACTTAAACCTAACTAACCTAAGGACATCACACACATCCATGCCCGAGGCAGGATTCGAACCTGCGAGCGTAGCGATCGCACGGTTCGAGACTGAAGTGTCTAGAACCGCTCGGCCACAACAGCCAGCTTTAATAAGAGAAATCACGCATTTTGTACAAACAAACATAGGTAGAAGGAAGGTAACTGCGAAGGAACATAGGGTACTGGAAAAATATTTCAACTGGTCAACACAAGAAGGAAGTAAAAAATATTGAGAGAAAGACAGGAATACAACAATACAAATCGCTTAGCAATGAAATGAATAGGACGTTCAGGACACCGAAGGAAAAATGGCTGCAGGAACGATGTGAAAAAAAAGAAAAAGAAATGACCGACGGAAGGACTGGCCCAGCATAAAAGAAATTCGATTAAATTAAAAGCAATGTTGGTAACATTAAGAGTGCAGGGGGAATGCCTTTTTTGGATATGTGGAAAGAGCTGATTGAAGGCCTCATGTGGAGGAGGACTTGCCTGACGTGATAGACAAAGGAACTGGAGTCCATGTGGAAGACATAATAGATACGTTATTAGAGTCAGAATTTAAAAGAGTTCTGGAATACTTGAGATCAAAAAAGACAGAAGTGACGGTTGATGTTCCATCGGAATTTTTACATTCATTGGCGGAACTGACAGGCAAACAACTGTTCAAGTGGATGTGTAGAATCTATGAGACTGGCGACGTAACATCAGAGTTTCGAAAAATATAATCTGCACAATTTCGAAGATAGCAAGGGCAGATAAGCGCGAGAACTATCGCACAGTCAGCTTAACAGCTCTTGCACCCAAGCTGGTGACGAGAATAGTATAAAGAAGAATGGAAAAGAAAATTGAGGATCTGTTAGATGACGATCAGTTTGGTTTTAGGAAAGGTAAAGGCATCAGAAAGGCAGTTCTGACGTTGCTCTTGATTATGGAAGCAAGACTGAAATAAAATCAAGGCATGATCATAGACTTCCTGACCTATAAAATGCGTTCAACAGTATAAATGGTACAATATGTTCGATTATGAGAGAAATATGGGTAATCTGTAGGGAAATACGGGTAATATACAATATGTATAAGAAAAAAGAGTGAAGAGTAAGACTGGAAGACCAAGAGCGAAGTCCTCGGATTAAAAAACGGTGTAAGAGAGCGATTCAGTCTACGGTTTGATCTATAAATCGAAGAAGCAATGACGGAAATAAAAGAAAGATTCGCGAGTGCAATTAAAATTCGCAGTGAAAGGAAATCGATTATAAGATTCGCTGATGACATTGCTATCCTTATTAGAAGTGAGGAACAATTACAAGATCTTTCGAATGGAATGAACAGCCCGATGAGTGCAGAATGTGGAATGAGAGTAAACTGTAAAAGGCAAAACTAATGAGAAGTGGCAGATATGAGAATAGCGAGAAACTTAACATCAAAATCGGTGATCACGAAGTAAACCTGCTAGCTTGGAAGCTAAATAACCTATTATGGGTGAATTAAGGACGACATAGAAAGCAGAGTAGCACAGGCAAAAGAACATTTCTGGTCAAGAGAAATTTACTGGTATCAAACATAAGCCTTAATTTGAGGAAGAAATTCCCTAGAATGAATATTTGGAGGACAGTATTGTAAGGTGGCAGAATAAATGAAGGTCAGATCCGCAACTTATTACATAAGAGCTTTATGCGTCGGAACGAGAAGGTGAATATGACACCTAACGTGATTCGGTGGTTATGAGCAAATTTTCCTATCAGTATGTAATGCAAAGAGGGATGACAGTCAATCGACAGTAGTTAACACACCATTCCTATATAATGCATGTCTTTGAGCGGAAGGTAGAACAAGCAGCGCAAGTCGTTTGAGTTTGAAAGCCAGAGGGACAAGGGCAGCAGTGAGGGCTTGCCATAGGCGTTACCACAGAAACCATTTAAAGGGATGACAGTCGGAAAGTCAACGACCCGACCAGGTCACTCAGGCAGGAGAAACGCATGTAGTGGCGCATCTGCAGAGGGACAGAGAAAAAGCTTTAGAAAGCTGCATTTCGGAATTCCAGACGGATACGAACAAAACCAGTGACCCATTTTGATCAGGTGTTCAGCGAGCGCAAGGTCAGTGTACTTTAGACGTCTAGAATGGGCACAAAACGTCCGATTGGCGGAAACGCACTAGGAAGGAGAAAAATACAGAAGCTTTAATAGAATGGAATTGCAATTGGTAGAGTTTCCACAAAATAAGAGGAAGACTCCTATTGGTGGAAAAAGACCGTGACGTGAAGAACGAATGAACCCAGGTGCGGAGGCAGTATGGCCGTGAGTAAGACAAGAGAGAAATTTTCGGGGACTCTTCTCTGAACTGGCGTCAAGTGCAGAATGGAGCGCTTAACGCCTTGTGCGATGCAGAGAAGAAATTTGTGTAAACACTGCGTTCACAGCGGCTGAAATCCAGCTAGAAATTAGCTGTAGCAACCTTTAGCTCCAACTGTGGAGAAACGAAACAGCCAATTAGTTAATTGTTCTTGCACCTGCTCCAACCATGCGCATGTATACCGCCACATTCTAAGGCTAGGGCTGAGTACATGTTTTCTCGTATAACGAGAAACGCAGGGGAAAGTTTCTGCTAGAAAATTCAGCAAAGGTGTAATTATTTTTATAGGAATTTCAGCGGAAGAGAGCAGCCTAGCAGACGACAGCTCGTCGCAGACTAAGGTAAATACCGCGTGCAGAGTTGTACACTTTGTTGGTTCACCAGCTTGGGTCCACTGTAAACTCGAGCGGCGTTGGGTAATCTTTTGCTCAATTTGTCACATAACTAACCATCCACCTTAGACTTGATTGTCATCCTAAATAGTACTGAACTTTGAACAAGAATTAGACGATTTTTGTAGTACTGAACATCATAACGTATGTGTAGGAACAATTTTGTAAAGACACTTCTAATTAAACTTTTATATTTTTGTGTTTAGGATTAATATTCTGTCTGAGAGTTAATATTTAATATTTTTGTGTACAGGGTTATTTCACTTTTTGATGTTGGTGAGATGCGTTATCGTGACAACTGTTATTATGTTGTAAAATTGAAAATTGTAATTTTGTGCTAAAATTGCGACATTAAACATGTTGTTTCAACTTACACAGTTGTTCTCAATCATAGAATAAGTAACCACGTTACAGCATTGTATGGTAGTGAATCATGGTCACTGGCAAAACCGGGACAGCAGAGAAACGAAGTGTTTGCGATGTGGGGCTGTAGATAATTTGGGCAATCAGGTGGATAGACAAGGTAAGAAATGAGGAGGTTCTCCGCAGAATCGACGAAGGTAGGAACATTTGGAAAACATTGACAAAAAGAAGGGACAGGACGATAGGACACATATTAAGACGGCAAAGAATAACTTCAACGCTAGTAAAGGGAGCTTAGAAGGTGCTTGAGAGTATCTGGTTAAATATCAAGCTTTTCCCAGGAGATATCATGGAAAATTCGTGCCAAGCGCAAGCAGCCATCGATAAGAATTTATAGTGCTCTTAATTTTGAAAGTTCAGGTGAAACCATTATCTTCAGTTAATTTAAGTAGTAAATGTCCTGTGTTGATTGGCTGACATTTCATGTCTATAGGAGCAACAGCGCATTTCCAAAGAATGTTTGTTTGGTAAATTTTGCTCGACAATGTACTATCGTGAAATACCCCTGGGCTATCGTATGTGGTCATAGCGAAATAGTGATGGCTCTTTACTGACGTCTTATGTGTTCCGGCGTAATGACAAACGCCGGCACGAAGATGAAGAGCGCAAGAGCAGAGAAGGCTGCGAAGCGGCGTCAGCCAAAAGCCCGCTGACAAGGACCGCATCACGAGAGGAGAGGCTTCCACCAGAAGAGAATATAAGCGCCGCTCCTACCAGCCTCGGGAGGACAGTAGAAGACGGACACTAGCAGACCCAGACTAAAAAACCATATTGTATACAGCGAAAGACATTTATTGTTTGCATGTCGCCAATCACTTACGATACGTTCTTGTAAACCAAAGTTAATTATTGTCAATCTTCTTTATTGTAATAAAAACTATTAATGTGATTTGCTTGAATTGTTGTATAGCTATCCTAGAAGGTACTCTGTTAGAGACGAGTGAGGAGGACACAACAGTACGGCAACGTTTCAGACCCTTCAGTACCCCATTCCTGGTTAATGTCTCGTAAAATCTGTTCCGTAAATAACAGTCCACAACTGGTAAACGTAGGTGACACAAAAGGAGGTGCTCGAGTAAGAAAATGATTTGTCCATTTATGACAACTGTAATAAATCGCAAAATTTACAACATTCAAAAACGTTACTATATAAAAGTAAACAGTAGGACTAAAAGAAATGATAAAGGTAAAGGATGTGCTATCAGCTTTGTAATTCACTACAGTGACCGGAGGATGAGGAGTGACGAGTCCCTTGGCCTGGCCGCGTTAAACCCAAGGAAAGACCCCTCTTTGACAGCAGGCTGAGTGAACCTGGGGCAGTTCTGTAGCAACTGAAAGGAATACAGATTCACACCTGTGTCTGGGGTGAACCCAGGAGCTCCAGGACAGGAGTTTAGTGATTTATCCACCAGCTTATCATTGCCTCTAAAAGAAGTAATATAAATTAAAATTAAATATTGGTATGTTCAAAGATATGAACGAATTACATGTAGTGAAATGAAATCAATGAAGGTGTCAGTACTAGCCATTCGTATATTCTGAATCTGCGTTGTAAGAAACCTGTAATGGCAACTGAATATTTGTACCAGACCAGATGTAAGCCCACATATCCTGCTCTTTCCGAATAGTGGCCTTAACCAATATGTTAGCCGGCCGGGGTGGCCGAGCGATGCTGGGCACTAAAGTCTGGAACCGCACGACCGCTGCAGTCGCAGGTTCGAATCCTGCCTCGGGCATAGATGTGTGTGATGTCCTTAGGTTAGTTAGGTTTAAGTAGTTCTAAGTTCTATGGGACTGGTGACCTCAGAAGTTAAGTCCCATAGTGCTCAGAGCCATTTCAACCATCAATATGTTACATTATAAAAATTCAAGAACATTGTCATTTGAAAGCCTGCATACCAGACAATACATTAAACATCTGTCTGCTACCAGCAATTAATAAATTTGTCCATAACAGAGTGTTGGTTCGTTCTTATTATATTATTATACCAGCACTACTGTTCAGTGAAAAGATCTATATAAGAAAAATATTGCAGGATATATCTGAACCAACAGGATATATTGAAGGAGGAGTTCCAGGTGCTATGACGTATAGTAGGCAGTAAAATAAGGAAGACATATATAGCAGCATGTACTTGTTTATTTTGTTACTTTGCCCTCCATTAGTGTTCAGTGAAGCAACAGTAAGGAAAGCCACTAGAATTCAAGCCCGACAGCAGCAGCCTGGGCCTGTGCCTGTGCCTGGCTGAGGGCAGCGCCACCCTCGCTGTCGTCCCCGTCGCTGCCCAGCCCGACGGCCTGTGCTTGCGACTGTGACTGGCTCAGGGCAACACCATCCCCATCACTGCCCAGTCCAACGGCCTGTGCCTGTGACTGTGCTTGGGCGAGGGAGTCGGTCAGCTCCGAGCCGTATTCGGCTCGTCGTTTCCAGATGCCGTGGTAGCCACCGCCCAGCCCGGCAGCCTGGGCCTGTGCTTGTGCCTGGCTGAGGGCTGCACCACCACCGTGCAGTGCGGCAGCCTGTGCCTGGGCCTGTGCCTGGGCCAGAGAGTCAGTCAGCCCCAAGCCGTAGAGGGCGTGGCGCTTCCAGATGCCGTGGTAACCACTGCCCAGCCCGGCAGCCTGCGCCTGCGCTTGTGCCTGGCTCAGGGCCGCTCCACCTCCACCGTAGTATCCACCTCCCAGCCCGGCGGCCTGTGCCTGGGCCTGAGCCTGGGCGAGGGAGTCAGTCAGCCCCAAACCGTAGAGGGCGTGGCGCTTCCAGATGCCGTGGTGGCCGCCGCCCAGCCCGGCAGCCTGTGCCTGCGCCTGTGCCTGAGCAGCACTCAGCCCTGCTCCTCCACCCAGCAGCCCACTGCCGAGTCCCAACCCCACTGCCTGCGCCTGAGCTTGAGCTTGAGCCAGGCTCGTGTCTAGTCCTCGGTTGATGCCGAATCCTGTAAACACAGATGTAAAGCTTACACATTTTGTTTGTTTTTATCATCCCATCAATCACTGTACCCACAAAAATCGTGTTTACGAAACGTTGTAAAAGATTCATCCAATTGTCGAACCACAGTCACTAGGAATGTTGTAACTATGTATCTTTTCCCTCAGTCTTATTGGGCTTTCACACACATCCAGCTTAAACTTGCATGTGAGAAATAGCAGCTGCTTTGGCGACCCCTCTTTTAATACCTGCCGCACGGGATTAGCCGAGTGGTCTAAGGCGCTGCAGTCATGGACTGTGCGGATGGTCCCGGCTGAGGTTCGATTACTCCCTCGGGCATGGGAGTGTGTGTATGTCCTTAGGATACTTTAGGATAAGTAGTGTGTAAGCTTAGGAACTGATGACCTTAGCAGTTAAGTCCCATAAGATTTCACACACATTTGAACATTATTTTAATACCTTATTAATGCTGTTCAGTTGTGTGGAGCCAAAAGTTCCTTCCTGCAATTTTAATCATTTGCTCTACAGAGTACACATTTTGTTAATAACTTCTGGAAATTGCACTCTTTATAACAACAATAAATGTGTAACCGCTTTAACACAACTAAAGATAACCGAAAACCCAAATCTATCATTAGGAAACAGTCCAAAAAATTGACTCTGTGCTGCATTTCTTCATTTGGTTTTGTAGATCATTTGTGGCAAAATAAGACTACTGCCCAGATCAGAGCTACAGTTTACTACTGCAGCACCCAACTTGTGCTATTCTGATCTAACCACTAGAGCTTTCACAAGCCACCTTCAGATGTGAACTCACTGCTGTGTCGCCCACGTCCTATGACACTACTCTTCAGAGAGAAATCGAACTGTGTGGCTAAACTCTGTGACTCTAATGTCTTTGTAGGGCAAATTCTCCAACTGTGTGGTGTGTTTTCCCCAGCTTAAGGAATTATAGGACAGTAGTGTGCAAGAGAACGAGTCAATATACCGTTCACTTGGCCATCACATCGACCTCTCAAAACCGGAGTCACTAATTCTCCTTCAGGAAACTTCTCTTTTGTCCGTTAAAACGGCGACTGCTACCCATCTCAGGAAAAATTAATCATCCTTGAGACCAAGGAATTTAGCATACAGTTCCGTACAATCTATTATTACTCTCTGTTAATAAAGATGTTGGATGCGGCTGTGTTAGAAATACAGAGACTTCGTTTTCCCTTATAATATATAGGACAAACAACCATATTGGTAAGTGACAGAAAATCTCCAGCGCCAATATTGGGTGTAAAGAAAATCGTGAAACAAATATCAGCTACGCGGGAGGCTATAAATAACTGTACCTTACCCTCAGAGAAGAAGCTTAGGCTTACGTGGTTCCATTTTAGCAAATCTCCCAGAAGAGTATTTTAGAAGAAGAGCGTAAAAGCTTTACAACCACTTGTTAAGCGAGCGGTGACCACCTAAATAAAAACCACGTACACGTAGGTGAGCATATACACAAGTACATAAATAATCTGGTGGACAGGGTGAGCAGAAATCTGCACATGTCTGCTGATGATGCTGTGATTTATGGGAAGATGTCGTCGTTGACTGACTGTATGATGATATAAGATGACTTAGACAAAATTTCTAGTTGGTGTGATGAATGACAGCTAACTCTAAATGTAGAAAAATGCAAGGTAATGTAGATGAGTAGGAAAAACAAACCTGTAATATTGGTATGCAGTACTGGTGGTGT
The DNA here is from genome assembly GCF_021461395.2 of Schistocerca americana. NCBI lineage: Eukaryota > Metazoa > Arthropoda > Insecta > Orthoptera > Acrididae > Schistocerca > Schistocerca americana. The sequence goes on along the minus strand of NC_060119.1, from coordinate 1,088,178,057 downwards.
GTTGCTTGACACTGTCAATATCTAGGAGTAACGTTGAAAAGAAATATGAAATGGAATGAGGATGTAAGGACTGTAGTAGGGAAGGTGAATGGTCGACTTCGGTGGGAGGTGTAGGTTATCTGTAAAGGAGACCGCATATAGCATATTGATGAGTACCGTTGGAGTATTTCGGATCTGCACCAGGTGAGATTAAAGACAGACATCAGAATAATTAAGAGGCAGGCTGCAAGACTTAGTTCTGATAGGTTCGAACAACATGCAAGTATTACGAAGCTGCGTTGGGAACTAAAATGGGAATAACTGGAGGAAAGACGACGTTCGTATCGGGGAACACTGTTGAGAAAATTGAGAGAGCCTGCATTTGAGGCTGACTGCAGAACGATTCTACTGCCCCAGCGTACATCTCGCGTAAGGACGCTGAAGAATAAGATTAGAGAGATTAGTCCTGGTACGGAGGCATATAGACAGTCGTTTCCCTCGCACTATTTGCGAGTGGAACAGAAAAGGAAATGGCTAGTAGTGGTACCGGATACTCCGTCCCACGTAACATAGGTACGGTGGCTTGCGGAACATGTATGTAGAAGTAGATGAATACAGATCACTGGTTGCAAAGTAAAATTTGGTAGCCTGTGCACCGGTAAGGAGTTACATTTGGAAATATGAGGAGGTATTTTGATGTGCACAACGTTGTCATTACAGATAGGGAGCAAAGAATTTTTATACAGAGAACTCGGCTGCAATAATCCTGACGACATGAAAATTGCACATTATTAAGTACAACACTGTTTACGCACTATGGCTGGAAACTGGCATGAAATATTTTATTCAGACTGAATTTAGTTTTCATCTCGACCTCAGATGGAAAACCGTATAGCGTACAGTATAAATATTTAAAATCAAAGAAAATATTCTCCCCTAATAATATGATAGCAATTTTATCGAATCTTTTAAACAACGTACTACTCAGTTTGAGTACGTCGTGATTTTATAGTTTCGTAATCTCTGTATTACTCAGCAATTCGTGGGAATTAAAAGAATATACATATTTAATATGAATATCGAAAAGTGAAATCCAAGAACGAGTATTAGAAAAACTTAAATTTGGTATTTCAATGTGCTCCAGTTGTCCCCCTATTCCGAGAATAATGGTGTGATTGTCGTCTTTGTTGCACCTTATTTCAATGGCGTATACACGATCTAAACAGATGAGAAATAGATCCTACAATTTTGCTACAATAGATTGTAAGCCAGTAAATAAAGCAAGTGCATTTGCGGATACTGCTGTCTTTGAAACTAGTAATGAAGTAATGGACACCCACATAGTCTGTCATTTCCTTTCTCTAGTTTATGATTGTACTTTCTTGCAGCAGACCCTCCCCCAGTTTCGATTTCACTCTGATGCATTAGCACATATTAAAAACTGAATAACGACGTTGAAGTGTATAACTCTACTGAAGGATGTGTTATTATTCTTTTACAGCCAGCAGGTACTGACAACTACGTTATAAAGACACGAAACTTAACACCTTCTAGTGCATTAGCACGTTATTCAGGTCGCAGAGACCTAAAATTTCCATGACAGACACGCATTTGCTTCAGCCGCTACAGGAAAGCAGAATGAGAGGACACAGTGACCATCTGGAAGGGAGCAGAGGCAGCTTACCTTGCACAGCGACGGCGGTGGCCAACACGACTAAGATGGACCACATGGCTGTGGGCTGTGGGCTGTGGGTTGTGGATTCGGTGGCCGAAACGGACGCTGCTGGTCCTTATATTGGGAGCTCATGAGGAAGTCGGCGACCTTACGAGGAAAGTCGGTGCGCTCTCCTGCACAATCATTACTTGGATGGAGACAGGTGGGGGTGGCGCCACCGAACGTTTTCCCGTTCCTCGTGGACACTCATTAAATGTCGTCATACCGTATCATGAGAGTATGCAAGCAACAAAATACTTCAATGTTAATTTCTCACAAGCGTTATCAGTGCAAGGTGGTAGTAAACAACGCTACCTGCTGGCTTGTACACTCATCGGCATATTCTTCTATTTGCTTCTGAAGACAACATTTGTAGACTATAGTAGTTGTGTATTTGCACATAAGAGACGACGGAAAGCTTTACAGCACCAATCAGTTTAAAGCAAAAACAAAACTGACTAAGTTATAAGTACACAAGCTCCTGTATCGTGACTGTGCTTGTTTGGCAGTCCACATTGAATTATAGTAACAATAGCAGCAGTTTTACTCATACGTGGATTGCTTTTACAAAGATATTAGACAATCGTGATATCCCATTTTAAGAATAAAAATCACAAGTCATATACACGGCGATTCTGAACTACAATGGCCGGCCGGGGTGGCCGAGCGGTTCTAGGCGCTATACTCTGGAACCGCGCGACCGCTACGGTCGCAGGTTCGAATCCTGCCTCGAGCATGGATGTGTGTGATGTCCTTAGGTTAGTTAGGTTTAAGTAGTTCTAAGTTCTATGGGACTGGTGACCTCAGAAGTTAAGTCCCATAGTGCTCCGAGCCATTTGAACTACAATGAAAAAATTTCGGAAGTTGTTCAGTGATATTTTCTGAATAGCTTGATACAAGGGACACGTGGCCCTCGGTGGCGCGTTACTGAATAATTGTACTTCTTTCCCCCCATTTGTCTTTGTGTCGATGTTGTACTGAAAACATCTCCACAAGATTGCAAAAGTCGACGGTATGCGCTGCGTCTCTTGGCAACAAAGATAATTCAGTCTCCCATGGTACTTACTTGCTGTTGTCAGCTCTAATGAACGCTTTACCCTTTACAGATCACTTGGTATGAAGGGCGACCACAGCTGTGATGATACATTTCAAATTATAAAAACCGTAACAGCAGCATCAAAATGGTTTATTAATCACGACTTGTTTCATGACGCTATAGTCACATGTTCAGGTAACAAACTGTTGACCGAAAGAAAGTACAAAACAGTGGTTAGATCTATCTTAAAACAGGAACTACCGAATTAACACAATGTTGATTCAATACAGAATGTCCTTAAAACGTCCGTAAGGGTGAATAATATAAATCCCTTACCTTCCTGTACCAAACTGAAGTCGTAAAACACTAAACTGTATTGAATGAAATATCCAGTGGAACTGGAGAATAACGTTACTCCGGAATCAAAAACTGTTGAATAAGAACGGACATAATAAACAATTTTTTCTACGGTTATGTCTTTCTCTAGTTCCACTAGCTATTTTTTTCATGACGGTTGCTTACTGTATGACACCAGTTTTGCGCAGAAAGATAGGGGATTTCTATTATTCGTCCTTAAGGAGATTTTAAGGGCCTTAAGTATCGAAAGGTCCGCGTATCTCACTCGCTAAGCAACATTGTATTAATTCGGTAGTTCCTGTTTAAGGCAGTTCTATTCACGATTTTTCTATCTTATTTAGGCCAACAGTTTCTTACCCGATGATGTGACTACAATGTCACGAAACTAGTCATGATTAATAAATCATCTCGTCGCTCCTGTTGTTGTTTTTATCATTCTAAGCTTTACTCTTTGTTCTCAAGCTTGGTACTCTTCTGTGATTGCTTTCCTGACAAAGTTATTTGTGCATTAACTGTGAAACACAGAGGGATGGAATTCTGTTGATTGAATATTACAGACTTTTTCACTTTTGTGAAGTTTCTCTTTTGTGGCGCAGAAACATAAGTTGGTGGGTAACAAACTAGCATAAAAGGTAACTGAGGTCTCCGAATAATACATAACTATGCAAGGTGCTTGTAAATTATCTTTACAACTTAGGATTTACAAAACTTTAAAACTATACCAGATAGTTAAAAAATGGTTTTCAATATGCGGTAAGATAATTCATAAGTTTTTTTACCTTCCAGGTGACGCAGTATTGATGCAAGATGTCCATCAATTTCTAGATGAAAGATGTCCTTAAAGTTGCGTTGGACGAGATGGTCCACTTCGATGGCCGCCGCTATACTCTGCCCTCACCACCAGTAGACGTCTTCCTGTGGAGTTTTGTAGAGGATCTGGTGTACCAAATCAAAGTCTGGATTCGTAGTGCATTTGAACATGTCGCTGTGATAATCTTGAATCGTACGTGGAGACAAATAGAAGTACGACTGGACATTATCCGTGCCACTGAGGGTGCACATACTGATGACTATGAATGAGGAAACAAAACTTTATGAGTTATCTTACCACATGTTGAAAATCATTTGTTTAACATCTACTGTAGTTGTAAAGATATTCAGTTTTTAAGTTACCAAGATAATTTATGGACACCCTGTATTATTACTCTGTTTCAAGACTTAGGAGACATGTGCGTCTTGTACCAACGTACTCAGAAATTATCACTGATTTCTGAGCAACTCTCAGATTTTGTCACGAGTTCGGTTTCAGCATGCATGCAGGGATTTACAAATGTACTGGTCTAGTTTCACAAGGAATGGGCAGGTAGAGGTCGGTAGTAGAAAGCATCCCATCATATACCAGAAGTCAATTTAGGGAAAACAGAGAAAATTTTAATCAAAATGACCAGAGGGCCACTAGAGCCTCCATCCTCCTGAACAGACGGGAAATCTATTAAAAAAGGCTATTCAAGCGAAACTTCCCATTTGCTGGCCTGATAGATTGAGTCGGAGGATAATATTTTACTACTATCCATTGAAGAGCTTCGGTGTAAGCGTTTGCACAAAAATTAACACCGGCGTCAGAAAGTGTGTTGTGAAGTGTTTATCAAGCCTCTACTGCGTGTTACCTAAGAAATGTTTCGCTGTGTGGCATGCATGAATTAACATGTATTTTCAACTGCCTTCTAAATACGTTGTACATAACTGTTTCATCACCGTAGTAATTTGTTGTATAATTTTATTTCTCTCTTTCATGGTTAATAGAAGTTTAGTCTAGACCTTGTTCCATGGTTATGAACAACGTGTTTCTCCCGTAAATATCTAGGTTTTTGTATCTGCATAAATGACTAGTCAAATTGCTCACACGGTGTAGCTAAAATGCCCATTGTTTTGAACATATCTTTACGACAAGTTATTATACAATTTTTGCTATTATTCTTAGTGAAATTTTTCTGTAGTTGAAAAAGTGTACACATATTTTGTGTATTTGTTCATCCGAAAAATATTTCATACCTATGAACTGGGTGTACATTTGAATGCCAAATGCCCTGGTAGTTGTGTGTTGATGTCAGGATCGTAACGGTATAAAATCTTTATGAATTCTCGCAGCTTCTACTGACAATCAGTTTTCAACCCAGAAATTTTGTAATTGTTACGCTCCGTCTACATATAAAATGTCAGTTTCCCCCTTCTAATCTAAAATTACATTTATGTCATTTGTTTTATTTACGTTCAGTGCTACTTATTCAGCTATTGCCCAACTGTAGACTTCCTTAAGGGCGTCTTTTCTTTCACATTTTCTGCAAGGAGTTCTCTTCTTTTCCAGAGACTCTAAAGTTGTTATTATCATCACAGAGAAATTTACGCCATGACTACCGTGGTTGAGAAAGTCGTCGATACATATCAGGAACAGTAATGGCCCCGATACGATACGTGAAATCCCTCTATATTAGTAAGTGTTCGAGGTTTGTATTGCCTCCATCTCTGCTTCCTCTCTGCTAGATACATGTTTTTGACAAGTGCCTCAGTCTACAGCTTCCGGGAATTTAAATTTCTGTGCTCTTCGCACTCCTTTCTTATCTGGAAGTGGAAGAAGTAATAATACAGTTGTAGAAGAGGCGGAAAAGTGAAAAGACAGTCGAAACTAAGGGTGAGAAAAATACAGGGGAAAATCAGTTAAGTGATTAAGAAGATATTTCAAATATCACTAGCATTATTTAACTAATTTTGTAGATGAAACAATTAGCCACTAAATTTTCAAGAAGGAAAAGATCGGTACGGTAAGAGACAGCAATGTTATTTACACAGAGGACATTAACTTTCCGGCTAAACGCAATGAAGAAGACTATCAGATAAATGGAACGGGTAAGACCATAACACAGAACTGGCGTGACCGATAAAGGTCTCCCTCGAACTTCTGCATTTGCGAAGAGTAGTCATAATGTTTTAATTATCAGCTGTAAAAAATCAGACAGCAATCATTAAACTTGATGATCGTGTTCTGCATACACTCACCCTTTAATACGACCCGCTGTTCCCAACTGGACGGAGATCGCTTACTTGTACTGTGAAACTTATTTTCATACCACGTTTCATATTTCTAGGTCAATGGAAGTGCCCTACAGGTTTTGATCCGTAATTGTAGAATTCTGCATTTTGGCTGGTCAGGAAACGTTTCACCTCGAAAATCACTCGGCGTCAATTAGAATATGGCTGCCACGCAATGGTTTTTTCATGCGCAGTAGGAGGACGGAAGATGAATCAAAATTTGATACACAGAAGAAGCAGATGTGTGAACGTGACCCGTGCAGAACGTGGTGGAGTGCCGTCGTCGAGCAAAAACTACCCCTTGGACAGTTTTCCGCCATGCTTCGTCTTGTAACATTATGGATACGGAATCGATATATTCATTAGAGCTCTCTATTCCATCTTTACGATCTTGAATGTATATAGATCTTACCACTTAATTTTTTCATACACTATTTCGGTAGGTAACGTTTGTGTGCGCTCCACTCCATAATGTCAATATTCAAGAAATACAGTACCAGTTAAATAAGATTTTTTCGGTTATCGAAAATTATCGTCAGTGTAGGCTTACAACGAAACTTGCAAATATATAACTATCTAGAAAGAATAAATTTTGTAACAGACATGATACGGATTACCTGTAAACAAACCTCTGGGCGTTAACAACGTGGAAAAGGCCATGATAAATTCAATAAAAAACCAAAATACCAAAGCTAAGAATTGCGCAATTATGTTAAATCATTAGTTTAATTACGTTTTGGAACTTTATATCACATCCCAAAGTTTAGGAGCCAGAGTCACTGAAACTCTTCCTAGCTTTCGTCAGCTCTGTCCCAAACGGAAAATACTTAAATTTTAAATATGGAAATTGTGTCGTAATTTTGAGTTCAGAGGCATAGTTAATCCACGAAACTGTTCACACCAAAATTCCTTTTACTATTTGTTAATCCTGATACTGAACACAAAACATGTGTAAATCATTCGCAGAAAAACAAAACTGCAAAACACCTGGTTGACGATCAGAGTGGAGAAAACGCCCTAGTCAAACTAAGCTTACCATTGAAATCACAACAAAGAAATTCACATTCTCATAAATAAATATCAATACCGACTGTGAGCATTATTCACAACTTATATGTTCCGAACGTTACTAATTTTTAAAACGTTATCAACTGTCTCAAAAATGTGTAAACAAAAACGGGAATAATAACTCCAGTTTGAAACTGTAGGTTTTATAAGGTCTTTGACTTATCGAAACAGACGCTTCACTTGATTTCAGATATGTTAGGAAGCAGATGTGTGTTGAGAACAATTAAATCATCAGTAATATATGTGTAGATTATTACCAACTGTCTAAATGTATCGAAATCTGAAATTAAACTATCTGGTCAAACACGAAATCATGGGGAAGACTACTTATTTAAAGCGAACGTCAAGCGTGCACATGCTACCAGAACATATTTTCCCAAGCTTGCACAAGAAGAAACAACCTGGAGATTATCTTCAAAGACTTGGTTTTCATCAAGTTAAGTACAATTAGTTCATCTATTCCTTCTTCACTGTGTTCGCATTTAGGTACTTAAGAGTAGAAGACAAGTCGGATAATTCTGTCACACCCAAAAAGTATTAGGATAGGTGAATGAAGCGACGTTAGAGTCTTCACAGTCTCCATTAATCTCGTTAGGAGTTGTCGGTAGTACGCTCCTTTGTCGATATGCCCCTTACCAGCATAATTTGTTTGCACCACAATATGATAGTTCCAGATCACTCAGCATCACTTTGCTCGATAACGGCCGGGTCTTAGTCATTTTTGGCGATGAATAATTCACGTGTTTTCGCTGCCTACTTTGCTTCTTTGTCTAGAGGCTATAGTGACAAAACTCAGCACTCGCCCATGGTGAATAGCCGGCTGAAGAAGTCATCTCGTTTGGCCTGACACAGCAGCAATAATTCCGCTTCTGTCTCGATGCAGCGGGCTTTTTGGATCGGTGCGAACAGTCATCGAACCCATCGGCTTTATTCTTAACTGGTTTTCACCTTTTCCACTACCTTCTCCCTTTCATGTTATACACGGGTCTCGGAGCACCAGGTTCTCCACTTCTCTCGCGATTCCCGCTTCTGCACAGAGATGGCCAGCCACTTAACTCTCCATCTTTCACAATTGTTTGACCACGCTGGAAGCGGTCGCACACCTACCGTTGGGGTCATGTGTTGGTGAGCTGTTGCCGCTCACGTCCATCAACTTAGTGTGGTTGTTGCAGCGTAATCACCTTGAAATGCAGTAAATGTATTACCTGCTGATATCCCAATTCATTAATGGATTACGACATACTGTTTTCGCTACTCTATCGGCATGCAACAGTAGTTTGGCGCGGGATTTAAAGTCTGTGCCAGGACTTCAAACAGGCATCTAAAAACAAACAAACAAAATTCGTTTCGTAACTTTATTTTCTCGAAGTGACAGAACTTCATGATTACCTCTCGCATTACGGCCTTTAGCCATGTGCAACCACGCTGCTTCTAAATCTTTTCTAATTCATTTTCCAATCTTTCATTAGGTTATTGTGTCACTCTCTCCACTCTCCCTGTATTAAACAGCTTCCTCAGTCCATCTATTGGCCATTCTCCTGCCTTCATCCCCCGACCATCCATTTCACTGCCATTGCAGTTTTTATTATGTCATCCACTGTAGTTTATTCCCTGATTCTCCTAGTATTTTCCATTATACAACACTCCGCTGTTCATGAACACCCCTCAGCTTTTAAATGCGACTAGTCAAATCTGTCAATATGTGTTAACTGATTATTCCGTCGGTTATTGGTAGGACAACATTATACTAAACAAAAAAAAGCGTTGAACTGCTTATACGCTAAAGGATTAATTTATTTTAACCGGTTTTCAACTTACAAGAACATCTTCAGATTAACTGACTATCTTAGCCAAAGAAATTACAACGTTTGTAAACAATATTGAAAAAGACGTTCAGCATATAGACATCTTTGACAGCGTGGTGGTAGTGCAATTTAAAAGGTAAAAAGCTGAACAAGAAATAAATGTAAAGGGAGCTAAACACAGTTAAAAATAAATGAACAGAGCAGAAAAATGGTGGAATATGAGGGAACACACATTAAATGTCATCTTTGACGCTGTGGTGATACTGCAATTTTCAAGTTGAACGATAGATAAATATAAAGGAAGCAAACAGGAAAAACATTAACACTATGCTCGAAAACCGTGCCTATATAACTGTTTGCATTAAATAAAAAAACAAAATAAAATAAGTAGCTGACAAAGCTACGTCAGGAGGTGATAAGCATGGAAAAAGATACAAGAACCAATGAAAAGAAAGATTTAACAATTGTAATTACAGAATATGTGGAGCACATAGGCATTTTCAATAAAATAAAGGACACCAATAAATACAGGAAAATCAAGTAATATGAAGGAACAGAGCAGCAAATAATGGAATACAGAGGGTTATGTGAAGTTTAGAACAAGGGAAGTATGAAGCTGTGTTTGGTCATTTAAGATTAAATCAGGACTGTGGGCTAGATATTTGTTGATTTCCAGAACTTCCAGTTAGTTATCGTTCAACTTTTTACATTTTAAATTGCATCATCACTGCACTGTCAAGATGTATTTATTGTGATGTATTTACTGTGTTTTTGTGCCTAAAGTTAGATGTGTAACAGCTTTTCCAATGTCGTTTACAAACGTTGTAACGTTTGATGACAATATTCAGTTAAAGCCTGATTATGACCTAGTAAACCGAAAAGCGGTTAACTCAATAAATTAATCCTGTAGAACATAAGCCATACAGTGCTTCCCATTTATCTGCCAACACACAGTGATTGCAAACTTCCCATTTCAGATACGTTGGAATCATGGCATTCAGAACTCTCTTTAGTTTACAAAAAGAACTCCAAGACACTTTTACTTTTATGTTTATTTCTGTATTTGTCCACCCGTCCGTTGTCTTCATAAACTGCTTCTGTAACTTCTTTGTTAATCCGCATTTTTTCTAAATATAGTTATATATTACTTTACTCTTATAGTAGTTTGATTCTCTGGTGCACATCTAAATTTGTTCCTTAAGTTTTTCCTACCGTTTTGAAGGTATTCTACACTACAGATTAACAGAACATTGTCAGCAGCAGAACTGTGGTTCAACTATGTTCCATTAACTCGTATTTCCGATTTATTTTCCCAAGATGGAAAACTGGGAACTACTTCTAGGGCTAGCTAAGAATCTCCTTGGGAGATTTTCCTTCACTACAGAATTTCTCACTAGCCTAAGAATTGTAACTGAATCTGAAACTGTTACAGACTTATTATAATCAAACAGACATAGAAGCGAGTAAATTTAGTAGTAACTTGTTGTATGTACCGTGCCTTTGAACTGTAACACCGAGTCGTAAAAGTATATAACGATAACAAAACATTCCTATTCACGTATACTGCAATCATTGACATCACATCCACTATCGGCAAGGGTAAGGGAAAAAATAAAAAATGATTTAGTAACTCTCCAGAATTCGCAGAACACGGCATCAACCCGCTTATCACTAACTACACCTTCCAGTACCTCGTCAATAATGGTTTCTGTACAGGAGTAGTTGACTTTTCGAAAAGTAAAAACATACAATCTGTTATCTAATTCTACTATAAATTGACATCTGCGAAACTGGCCTGCATCATTTAGAATCCCTCTTGCGAGACGAAGAGTCACTATCCAAGTCCCTCTGTTGCTCTGGGAGGCTTAGGAAGTTTGCTGATATGAAATGAAGCAATCCTATAGGGTAATACATGCAGATTCTGACATACACGCCAGTTCTGTCTACCATAAGTGACTTTAACTGACTTTAGACTCAACAGTCACGTATATACGAAATTTGTGTTACGCAATATATACCGCCATCGGCGATGTAACACGTTCGTACAGAAGATTCAAAATTTGACCCTTAATCGTCTTTCTCTTGACTTTTCTACAGTAAGTGGGTGGCAGTGAGGTGATTTCTAATTCTTAATTGATTGCAGTTGCAAAATTTCTTGTTAGCTCGGAGATATCTACATCTGTATTCAGCAAGGCGCTAAAAAGTGTGTGGTGAAGGGCAGGAAGGACTGCATTGTCAGCCGTCTTTGTGTTCTGTTTGATACCTGCCAGCTCTTGCTTCTAATTAAGACTACGCAGTCTTTTGAAACTGCCGACCAGTTGACCATAATTTTTTAGTAACCTTACAAAATTTACATTAAAGCTTGCGGGGAGAATTCCCCGACAGTCAGTGATGGATGGTACATGCTTCTCGAACGGCCATCTTACAACACGTTAGTTTTTCTCCCGACTAAGGGCAAATATCACAGTTCTCAATGTTATAACAAGTTCCAATAAATAACAAAAATGGTTCAAATGGGTCTGAGCACTATGGGACTTAACATTTGAGGTCATCAGTTCCCTACAACTTAGAACTACTTAAACCCAACTAACCTAAGGACATCACACACATCCATGCCCGAGGCAGGATTCTAACCTGCGACCGTAGCGGTCGCGCGGTTCCAGACTGAAGGGCATAGAACAGCTCGACCACACCGGCCGGCAATAAATAACAGGGAATATAAAACAAACGAGACAAAGGGCTAAAATGAAAAGTAAAGAAAAAGTGGCATTTAACTGCTAAGACCTCTACAATAGGGATTTTCTCTGCCTCGTGATGACTGGGTGTTGTGTGATGTCCTTAGGTTAGTTAGGTTTAAGTAGTTCTAAGTTCTAGGGGACTGATGACCTTAGAAGTTAAGTCCCATAGTGCTCAGAGCCATTTTTTTCTTGTCCACTCCCAGCTACGCCTTCTTCTAATGAGATGCAGCCCTGTCTAAACAACGGTGTCACCGCACGTAAGAGGATAGTACGACACTTTGCACGGTGGTCTCGTTAGCTGATACAGCCATGGTTGCATCGCCATGAAATCTCACATGCCCTAGTGCCAAGCAGAATATCATACACTTCGCTAGTTACTGCAAACGAATGAGGGTGACATGGGTACAATGAAGTGATTGCTCTGCAGGGTGCAAGCAGCGGATTCCTTGAAGTGCGTTTAGGAAGACGGAGCAGACCTCCATTTACTTCACTGTCCTCAATTCTATGTACCACCTGCTTCTCATGGACTGTAAATTCATCCAGTGATTATTTCTAAAAGACACAATCGGAGCAAAGCATAGAATAAGCGAAGGTAGTCTTCTTGCTTAGAGCCATCATTATGTTCACATAAGATGTTGTGGATTAGTGTAGCGAGAACATCGTTTCCAGTGCAGATACTTCAGTAGTTTTAAGATCATACGGGTCATCTTCAGCATCCCGGCTAGCTGCCTGCGTTGCCCTGTACTTTGCATCGAATGCTCTAATTTCACGTGGATTCGAGACGGTTTTAAGACTCTCGGGCAGTTTACGTGTGGCGCCGGACGAGGAAATACTTCAGACATTCGAGATGTCTTTGTTTTGGGTTTCAGCAGGCCTAGAGTTACTTGTGGAGAAAGTCGAGTGGATACTACAACAAAGAAAATGTTAGATCATTTTATTAAAACTTGAACGATATGAAAAACTTAACTTGGATGTAATCCATCTCCATGGGAATGTCTATGTATCTGTTACTGTCGCTGGGTTGTATAACTCATCACTTGATACAGTATAGAATGATAGTCTCATCTCAAAGTATAGCTGACTATAAACTTCGATTCTGTTCTGACTCCTTATACAACTCGGGCTGCTGGACCTGAAGTAAGAAGATGCTGTTGTCGTAAACAATGATTTCAGACTGAAGTAGAGTGGCAATGCGCTCTACCGTATGTACTGTTCCAGGTGCGACGGCCTACGGAACCTCCCGATGATGCATCAGCGCTGGCCGGAGTGGCCGAGCGGTTCTAGGCGCTTCAGTCTGGAACCGCGCTGCTGCTACGGTCGCAGGTTCGAATCCTGCCTCGGGCATGGATGTATGTGATGTCCTTAGATTAGTTAGGTTTAAGTAGTTCTAATTCTAGGGGACTGATGACCAAAGATGTTGAGTCCCATAGTGTTCAGAGCCATTTGATGCGTCAGCGCCGACTTCTCTATGTCGTTGCTGCGTCAAGCAGCGACTGTCCTTACTTGAGGTTCCATCGTGAGATACCAGCTTTGGCATGGTGCCTCGTTCTTAGGACGACACAACATTAAGCACCTTGAATTGGTAATCACCCTGCTTCATGTCAATTTGCAATAGAAAGACTCGAAATTCTTCCATTTTTAGAACTGCGTTGCTTATGAACACAGGTAGGAATGTACACACACAGTTATTTCTATTGGAACTTGAATCCTGAACCAACAGTCAGATACGCAGATCTCTTAATAGTTAGCTGCAACTGACGTACTATGAGAAATAAAGTGAGTATATTCTGACTTTAGAGCGCAAATGGAATGTCACATCAAGTTCTTCCTGGTCTGTAAGAACAGTAACAAGTGTTGAGTGCAGTCACTGCTCCAAAAACAGTGCCTCTTTATACATTCCTCAAAAGGTCGTCTTTACTGGAGCTGCTATAATTCCTTATCACAAGAATATCTGAATACTTGAAGTGCATCTCTTGCGAACTCCTGCATTGTCCGGGTTCCCGGGTTCGATTTCCGGCGGGGTCAGGGATTTTCTCTGCCTCGTGATGACTGGGTGTTGTGTGATGTCCTTAGGTTAGTTAGGTTTAAGTAGTTCTAAGTTGTAGGGGACTGATGACCATAGCTGTTAAGTCCCATAGTGCTCAGAGCCATTTGAACCATTTTTGAACCTGCACTGGAGTTACCGCTGCGTCAGGGATTCGATGTTCTCCATGTGTGTCCATTCTTTCCCTGGCATTCGGTAATTGCTTTGCTCAACGAGCTGTCTGTTTTTCTTAGTAAGGTGCCATTCCGTATCCTTACTACATATTTCAGTGTTTAAGATAAGTGTGCAAGCACTTGCTCAATATAAAATGAAAAACGAGTCGTCCTCCATTTTTAAAACGATTAACACGTTCAACATTACAGAATGTGTACTCTTAGCGCTATTTTCTATCAATATGCTCCGGCCTTCAGTTTTGTGGGTGTTGATGTTTTGTAGAAGTCCACCCGAACTGCCCGGACGTAAGCTGATGTGAATCAGTGAGAGCCATCCCATTCCCACGAGTAGCTACCTGTGGAAACGAAGGTCGAATCATAAAAATCCTTGCCGTACAACGGGGATGTAGAAGCCAAAGAGGCTGCCTGTTAACGACTCTTCCATCTTAATAGCGATTCATATACTCGGCTTGCAGCTCACCTTGAGTTTCTTTATAGATGCTTTTACGGTAGTCACGAGCCAGACAACTAACCTAAGGTCCCCTCCCTCCGCGACATGCAACGTCCCACCGTCACGACCAACGGTGGCCGCTGAAGCAAGCGCAGGGTTCGCTGCAGAAGGCGACTCTTCGCCTCCGTCAGCTCCCAGCATGACCAACCCGACTGCACCAAACCCACACGCAGTCGAGACAACGTCACAGTAAACTTCCGTTTCAATCACAGATTCTGCAGGAAAGACATTAAACTGAGATTAAAAATATGCAGGCAGGACCAAAGCACACAGTTTAGGAATAGGTTATGCATGAAACAGAAAGTGATTCTTCCTTGTGTGATTAAGCAATCTGCTGATTAAATATTATTGTACCCATAGACGCTGTAAACGTATTACAGGGAGCCTTTTCCCTGCCTAGGCTGTTCTTTTATTGTGAAACCTCAGCTGGTTGTATCACAACGGAAGGCGTTATGCGTAAATCATTCCACGTATCACTGTGAGAGAAAATGCAATTCTTTTTTCCTTTTTATTGTTATTTCACTCCCCTGTCTCAATGGGGTGAGAGTGGACTGCCAGCGAAATAATACTCTACTCTTCAGCCAAAAGAGTTTAAAAGATACAAAGACTGGATAAAGATTTTAAAAGGATGAATTGTATACAAAGACTGAATAAAGATTTTAAAAGAGTGAATTGTATACAAATGTGTTTAAAGTATATTAAAAGTCAAATGATTTTGAAATATGTTAAAAGACACTTCTAACCCGCGATATTTAAAATAACACGCTGGGAAACGTTGTCCGATGTTTAAAACAGTGATAATGAGTTGCGAGAAAGTTAAAAGAAACAGCGCACTGCAGCACTTAACTACCACCTGATGGAACGGACATGTGTTTAGTAGGGGTAATGATGAGAGGGAAGCTGGATGCGTTAATTTTTTATGGACAAATGTAGTTCAGGTGATAACAGGTATAATGTGGGAGGTAGGCGGGAGGAGCACACGGAAATCGGCCTACAGGAAGCTTGAATGGAAGCTAGTTCAAATAGGTCAGCAGGAGGAGAGAAAAGGGAGGGATGGGGAAGGAAAAGAGCCTGGAAATCGGAAAGGAATGCGGAGGAATGTATTAAATCTGATAGAAGGGATGGATGTGAGGACGGATTTCGTTGTCAGGGAGTGGTTGTCTGTTAAATTTGGGCTGCGAGGGGATATGGAGAGTACGTAAGTGGAGATAGGTGTCATGTGACGTGTAGACGCCGCAGAACACCAGGATTTGCGATTAGGGAATGGGTAGCAACATCTTTTCCTTTATTAATATTTCATCCCTCGTGCCCCATACGACCAGTCGGTGCAACATTCTTCCCCGGAAAGCTTTAAAAATGTAAACAAAGACGAAACAAGTATGTTTAAAAGGTGAAAAGTTGAAACTTCCTGGCAGAGTAAAAACTATGTGCCGGACCGCGACTCGAACTCAGGACCTTTGCCCTTCGCGGGCAAGTGCTCTACCAAGGGAGCTGCCAAAGCTTATGTGCAGTTTGGAAGGTAGGAGATGAGGTACTGGCAGAATTGAAGCTGTTATGGAGGGGACGGGAGACAACCACAGATAAATTCAACAGATCAGGAATATGTGAGCTCACATGCAACAGGTTTAAATCAGTATACATGGGACAAACATGCAGGAACTTTAAAACAAGATACTCAGAACACTTGAGAGCACTAAAAAGTAACAGCACCCACAGCACATTTGCTGACCACCGCCGGCCGAAGTGGCCGTGCGGTTAAAGGCGCTGCAGTCTGGAACCGCGAGACCGCTACGGTCGCAGGTTCGAATCCTGCCTCGGGCATGGATGTTTGTGATGTCCTTAGGTTAGTTAGGTTTAACTAGTTCTAAGTTCTAGGGGACTAATGACCTCAGCAGTTGAGTCCCATAGTGCTCAGAGCCATTTGAACCATTTGCTGACCACCTGATAGCCTATAACCACCACCCAACTGCAACAGCAACAAATTTAAAAATACTGAAATCCAGCCACTGTATACACCACAAACTGAAAATAGAAGAGAACTTCCACATACAGAAGTCTATAGTAGCAGGCAAACAAGTTCTAAATGAAAACACTACGCTCTGTGAAGGCACATTATTTAAAACATTAAAGGAGCTTTACAGAAAATGCAACACAAATAGCTAAAGGAGCTTAGACACACACACATACATACACACACACACACACACACACACACACACACACACACACACAGTTTCAAATGGTTCAAATGGCTCTGAGCACTATGGGACTTAACATCTGTGGTCATCAGTCCCCTAGAACTTAGAACTACTTAAACCTAACTAACCTAAGGACATCACACACATCCATGCCCGAGGCAGGATTCGAACCTGTGACCGTAGCGGTCACGCGGTTCCAGACTGGAGCACCTAGAACCGCACGGCCACATCAGCCGGCCACACACACAGGGATAGAGAGAGAGAGAGAAAGGTAAACAAATTCCTAAATCGGATCCAAATTCTCTCTCGAACAAATGAACTTCAACGTAGTTAGAACACACAACGACATAGTGCTCAGCTCTTTTTGCGAAGTAAAAAGGCGTTTAAAAGAAAGCAACTACACAAAGTACTTTAATATGCGTGTGCAGTATCCTTGGAACCTAAAAGAAGAAGGATCAGTCACAACAAAACTTGAGTAGTAAGAGTTGTTTATGCAAAAAATTTTGGCACGCCAAAATTACGTTTTGAAAAATACAGAAATGTTTCAATTCACCATCGAAATTTGCATTTACATCATTCGGTTTTCAGATGCAATTTATCAG
This sequence comes from Schistocerca americana, assembly GCF_021461395.2. NCBI lineage: Eukaryota > Metazoa > Arthropoda > Insecta > Orthoptera > Acrididae > Schistocerca > Schistocerca americana. The sequence goes on along the minus strand of NC_060119.1, from coordinate 1,088,160,766 downwards.
TGCAGGACACCATACAGTTGGTCCTGCAAAACCACATAATATAAAATCACGTTAAGAAGCAAAACGAGCAAAAACGTCCTTTAGGCCTCACTTTGTTAAATCAGTTATAACCTAAACTACTTTCATTTTTTACAGCTTTCAATAAACAAAAACCCATTGATGACGGTTTAGAGGTGCTGAAACATGTTTGGATAAAAAAAACAGTGTGTTTGCAAAAGGTGGAACCCATACCCCAAAATCCATGCAACATGTGCATAGCAGCGGATACATCGGATCAACCTGTTGTAGGTACGGTAGATTCATTCCACTGTGGCCTTTCCGCTGAATGATTAGTAGGTAAGAGTTTCACGTTAGTTGACGGTCGAGTATTTGTCCAAAGTATTTTAGTGAAGTACTTAACTGGTTAGGGCGGTTGTAATTGGCAAGACAGAAGTATAGAAGCGAAAGCTGCGGGTAGGGAAACCTTCAAGTGATGGCGTTTTAATAGAGTTTCGCACAACTATGTTAGGCACATGTACAACCTGTATATACATTAACATTTGACATTATTCACAATAAAAACATAAAATTAAAGGACTCATATGGTAGTGCCAACCAATTACTGCTAACTTACAATCGCAAATGTGACGTCCACATGCAAAAAGGGGAAATTCGGCCATTTGTCACTGTGCCAGCACACACAACCCAATCAAATCACTATTCAACTAAAACCATATTTGAAGGTCAACGTCTTAAAACTGTCTCGTTAGAGATATAAAGAGGCCTACAGGATAACAAATACAATACTGGTCAACGACATTATTGCGTAAATATGGCTAATCTAGAAGTATACAGTAAATAATAAATCTCTCAAGTATTTTTCCCACGCCTAAGAGCGGAGTGGTCTCTTTAATATCCGGTCCATTAAAGAGCGAGTGAATCCCATTTTTGGCATCTAAACGTTATGGATATTCGCTCACAGAAACTGAGGTTACTTTATTCCTGCACATAGATTTTCTTCATGTCTCAGCATCGTCATTAACGTGAGATTTGTGACGCCTCCAGTTGCTGCCTGCTGGCATTTTCACGATCAGCGAAAGTGTAATGTCCTTTCTATGGTCAGCCAGTATTCTTCACCTGGTCGTGATACGTGAAAACGAGGCGACACAACACTATCTGTAATTTCAGTCAATATTTGTTGATAATGTCCGCTGTTTACACTAATTTGAGTCTATATTCAGCGTTACACAAATTTTTTAAAGACTCTTTGGTTAATAAGTTTAGATTCAAATTATTACTACTGACTACGTGCGTTGTTTAGCGGTTGTCACCAAAGATTCATTAACAGTTACTAGACGGCCGATTCGATTTTCAAAATTAACTGATATCTTTGATCAGAGTAGCACATGCGTACCGAATTAATTTCTTCAAAAGACACAGTGTTCATTTAACACAGCTCGATGGTTTGTCCGTTGAAAATTATTCCCTTTAATATCAATGTGGAATAAACTGTTATTTTTATTATTATTGTCCAGAGATAATCCAACACACGGTTCACTTCTCGTGATACTCTGTTCGAAATCGTAGGACACTACTGTTTTTCCTTAACTCGTTTCGTATTAACAGTTTCTTTGATATGAGTCACAACTATGAATGATCACACCATAGCTCGATAATATATGTTTAAAGAGGGTCTGTGTCCACCTCCGGTAGCTGAGTGGTCAGCGCGACAAGATGTCAATACTAAGGGCCCGGTTTCGGTTCCCGGCTGGGTCGGAGATTTTCTCCACTCAGGAACTGGGTGTTGTGTTGTCCTAATCATCATCATTTCATCCCCATCGACGAGCAAGTCACCGAAGTGGCGTAAAATCGAAAGACTTGCACCCGGCGAACGGTCTACCCGACGGGAGGTCCTAGTCACACGACAACGGGGTCTATAATCGAAAATCAAGTTGCGACGCGATGTTTGAATAGTACCTTCGGCAACAACTGAAGTTCTTAAATTGGAATTAATGATGTAGATCTTTTATCGACTGAGATGTTCGTTGGAAGTTAGCGTTATCTCAATTTTGTTAGTTTTCGCACTTTTGACGGTAAATTGAACGAACATAAATTTACTTTTAATGAACCCGGCTTCCAAAGAATTTAACTATTTCAGGCTGTGGCGCGTGAACTTAAGAGACACGAGTATTCCGGACTGAAACCTCAGACATTAAAGTCTCGAGCACAAAGACTCCCAGCTGATAAGGACTCCTAGAAACTAAGGACTCCCAGACGCTACAGACGTTAACAATACGTACGTTGTGTTTATATAGCAGTTGTGAAACAAAAGGGACTTTCGTTAGAAACTCTTTGAATAAAGCCCCTTGCTACTTTGCATATACTGCTCTATTCCATTGGCTCTTATTATTCTTTTATTTAATTTTCTCTACTTTAAATCGAGAATTCATGATCTTATATGAAATACGGGAGTTGTTCACGGCCAGTTCGAATAAGTTTCAGTGTCAAAAAACACCAGATGTATAACGAGCAGTTACAGATGTGAAGGAAACCATGCCATACCGGTGTGCAAATCATGTCACCGTTATCATGTGTAGCTTTATATTTCAATTGTTTGTATGTTCTGTAAAGAAAGTGAGATGGGAATAGCTTATTATTCACCTAGAAGGGAAACCATATAAAACTCAGAACTTTTTCAGTGTGTGAAGTAAACCTTCGTGTTTCAGTCATATCAGTGATAAGACCCTATCTAAGATTATGAAATTTATTTCAGTGTCATAATCATCTGTGTTAATTTCGATGTTGTTCTGTTCAAAAATACGAAGAGGATATTGTCGTCGTTTTCGTTCTTCTTCCTCCAGCGTCGTAAATAAAATGTAGTAAAATTTCTATCCTGTAAATGATACTGCGAAATAATAACTCACATTTAATTTGTTTATGCCTTTATTTAGAAATACTGTGTTTACTCCTGTTATCCACTTAATAAAGACTTTTATATAATTTTGAGCCTTTTAAATTCGTTGAAAGTGCTTGGTTTGGCGTCACAACGATCACACACCATAAGCACATTTCAGTACTTGCAAATCTAGCCTCTAATCCATGTTCTTAAGGAAGTCCGACCACTATTATTGTTACTGTTATTATTACTGTTATTGTTATTAAATTATTATTATTATCTTGCAAATCATTTATTTCGGGTGAAATCTCACAATAATACTGTCTTGTGTCCCCACACTCGGCTGCTCTCAAACCACGCCATCTGTTCCTGAGGCTGTCAGTTCATTGGATAAAAGAAAGGTATTTTGCAAAACTTTTATGTAACAAGAAGGGAGAAAAGGCAATTCTCACCTTTTTTCAGTCTTTAATTAAACGTGTCCTATCTCTCTTCTTGCCAGCAACATACTGCAATCACACATCAGCAACACTTTATTTTCTTACTTAAATTTCAAAAACCAACACTGAAAGAAGCATTACACTTTTGGTCATTTTAATGACCATTTGATAAATCTTCTGTCTACGAAATTTTATTTTCATTGCTTCATTACAAATTTTTTGTATGTGTTTCATGTACAATGAAAATAGCAATCGACTATAAGGAAAATTGTTGGAAGTACCAAAAGGACTTATGGAAATTTATAAAACAAAGTACTGAGATTTTGTTAAATTGATGTTACTCATGACACAACAGATAAGGTAAGGACATCATTTATTGTCATTTGCCTGTGTGTATCACAACTGTTGCCAGTCAATTTGTTATTCAAAATATGGTCACCTTAAGTTTTAGTAATTACTTACAATGCACAAGGTAGCTGACTTTTCACCGCGTGTGCCCAGCATGGTGCAATTCAGCTACATTTTTTCACCAAGTTTGTGTCTCCCTTCTGGAACTTTCGTGTTCTGGAATATTATATTTGTGAGTTCTTATTAATCTAAAATACATATATATACACTCACATAATTCTAGCCATGTTTATGTTGTGGCAAAGATATGGGAGTCAATAAAAACGGAATCTGAAACATATGATGCCGAAGCTAATAAATCCGCCGATGCAGCTGTTGAAAATATTGACGCTTCAGCACACGAAATAGAGTCGCAAGCTGAGAACGAAGAAATTGTCCAATCTACCACCCCCTCTCAAGATCCACTGACATGATTATATTGTAGTCCAGAGGCAACGATAAAAACGAATTTTTGTAGTTATCATTACAGCAAATGGAAATGTCATCTGAAATGTCGTCTAAACTGAGAAACGTGTCAACGGATGTAACAAATTCGTCATTACAACAAAATGAAATGTCAGCTAAGCGAAATGAAATGTCGTCTAAATTGACAAATCTATCTTCACAACAGGATGCTTTATCAACCGAAATCTGGAAATTGAAAGTAGCATAGCAAGGCATTCCTGATACCATACGAACTGATGAACAAATTCTTATAAAAGATTCGTTACGAGAGCTAAATGAAAAGGTATATAATTTTACTGCTGAGCAAGAGATTCCCTTCACTGAGGGAAGGTTTTTTGCAGGGTTTCTCAAAATGGATATTGTATAATGACACATAGATCAATGAAAGATTAGATTTTGAATTACATGTTGTTATACAACGATCTTTTACTGAAGCGTTTTCTCAGAGAGGCACTTCAGAAGAATCTGTTACAACAAATAGTAGTATGAAGCATGAGTTATCCACTCTTAAACAGATGACATACCACCCTCTGTTAAAAGTACAAGTGGTGAATACAATAGCCACCTGCCGTATGACAGAACGTGTAGAGACGAAGTAGATCATACTGGTCTGTCACTTAATCACGTACCCTGTGGGATAGGGTCAAGCACTTCTTTGTCACCTGTGTTGCTACAATAAACCTCAATGAAACAAAGTTTCAGGTTTTCACACCTGATAAGAAAAATATTCATCCTGTCATGTTGATAAAATCTTTTAAGGGAATGTTGCCTACAGCTAGATCGGATCAAAGAAAAAATTCATTTCACTACATCTTTCATTCAGGGAGAGGCCTCCTTTGGGCAACTTAAATGGCTGAAACCTACAAACTTATGAACAAGTAGAGAAGGCGTTCTTGTCTGGTCAAATTGTACACAGGGAAAATTCTACAAAGAGGTGTTTAACTGAGAGCCATTCCACAGCAATGGGAAAGCCTTTGAAAATTCATCGAAAAGTGTTTAAATAAGACCAGGTATTGGGATGGACCTGTTTCGCACACAGACGAGTCGCGAATACTGAAAGTGAAGTTGCCTCAGGACAGCGATAAATTAGTACACGTTCCAGAGACAAGTTTCATATCCTCAACAGACTAGCGATGTAATACGTGAAGATACTAAGATGAATAATAACAATAACTATGGTAGCACAGATCAGTTCGCCCCACTGTGTGCACCGCTTTACAATCATGGAAGATCAAAACACTGTCACGTTACGTTAACTTTGTGATGCAGTCCGCACCGCCTCAATTGCACAATGTTCCACCTCCTGACCGAGGTCCGCCGAACTGCAACAAACGGAGAAGAGCTAATAATAGACACCACCGTGGATAGTAACAGATTAGGTCAATGGCAATACAGTAACACTAATAACCAGTGGAATTCAAACACGGGAGACCACAGGCAGTCTAATGTAAACAGTACTCACTAGCGAGGTTATTCAGTACAAAGCCATGCTGTTGACACGAACTGAGGAGCATAGAATGTTACTGAATTAACTGAGGAATCCGACCCGGCTATGAATCACTCAACGAACTAGATCCAGCTTCAGTACGACCTCCGATTACTATCTTGAAATGGAGAGAGGGCAGAGAGCATAATGTGTTGAAGTATAATAATGGCACGGACATTAGAAAACAGGCTACTACTAGGGCTACGGTGTAAAAGATTCCAGCTACAGTTGGATGACGACATTTCAAAGTGCAGATGCAGGTTGAGTTAGTTACAGAAAATGGAGCTAATGGCTGCCTGTTCCTTACTGTGAATGGTTTAATTACAAAATGCATTTTCATCGTGGAGTTTCTGAGGGAGAGGAATGCAAGGATCGACTTACCCTTCTGGTTGCATATTTAATAAAAAACAAGGCCGAACATGGTAAATACTAACCGGTCGTAAAATCAAGTATATTAAGGCAAGAGCTGCACACATCAGTAGTCAATCTCTACACTGTAGTTCTGCAAGGAATGAAGATCACATTGATGACAAAAAAATGACTCAAATGGCTCTAAGCACTACGGGACTTAACATCTGAGGTCATCAGTCCATTAGACTTAGAACTACTTAAACCTAACTAATCTAAGAACATCACGCACATCCATGCGAGCCGCGCGACTGCTACGGTCGCAGGTTCGAATCCTGCCTCGGGCATGGATGTGTGTGATGTCCTTAGGTTAGTTAGGATTAAGTAGTTCTAAGTCTAGTGGACTGATGACCATAGATGTTAAGTCCCATAGTGCTCAGAGCCATTTGAACCATTTGAACCACATCCATGCCCGAGGCAGGATTCGAACCTGCGACCGTAGCAGCAGTGCGGTTCCAGACTGAAGTGCCTAGAACCGCTCGGCCACAGAGGCCGGCGATGATGACAGGTCTAGAATCGTCCACTTTTAACTTCCAACAACAGGCCGAGTTAAAAGATTTATTATTGAAATATATACATGTTTTTGATAAAAATCCATGTATTTTAATTATTTATCATTATCACAGGGAAGTACACTTTAACAAAATTTACTGCCAAAACACGTACTGGGTCCCATGGACGAAACGAAAAGCAGTCGCCACGGAAATACGACAATTATTGAAGTGGAGGATTGTAGAACCATCACTGTCAATTTATGCAGCTAACCAAGAAAGACGTTGGATAGAGTATCTTGAAGTACTCGAACAAACAGTAAACAATCTGCCACTGTTCACCACATAGCACACACCTGCTGAACTAGTACGTGAGCTACAAGAAAGAAATGAATGGGTAGATCCTCTTCCTTGGCTCAAGAGAAGAACGCTCTTGGGAACATAAGGTAATGTAAATTTTATTCAACTTACAAAATAAGCACACTTTTTCTCAGTCATCAATCTTATGACTGAGTTGATAATTATTATGATGAGAAGTTTAGTTAGATATAAAGATATCAGGTAAGAGACTGCATACTTTTGAAAAACTCAGCCAAATTCTTCTCTTCTACACTGGAAGCACTGCAAATGGCAACTACTTTACGCATGTCCTTAAAATATTATCATGGTGGGTCAAGAACGGAGATACTGTTGACTATCCTAGAACAAATAAAATAGATTGTATTCGCATCTTACGATGTATCTACGTTGATGATTAGTACTATTTGACTTTTACTAAAGTTTGTAAATACATAACTAATTTGTTGCGTGTTAGTAACTACCTTAACTGGTGAAATGAGAAGAAAATATTGGAACCATATATATATGGAATACACATACACTGAGAGAAGCCTATATCATTGTCGCTAATGGCACTGAAGCACTTGTTACGGGTGGAGAATTTGGATGACCTGAACTCAGATTAAGAAACCTCTGCCTCACTATTTGTACTTATTAATCTGAATACTAGGCACTGCACTGGCTGTGTACGGAATGACTAACTGGAATGTATGTATGTAAACAGCAGCTGTTAGAAAGACAAACCGAAGAGACATTTTAGCATTAGAGTGTATCTTGTATGAAGTGTGAACTAAGGCAATGAAAAGTACTTGTTGTGTTACTGCGCAAAGCATCTGCACAGAGTCGTGAATTTAGTAAAATTTTCCACTACCTCTGTTGGTTTAGTATAAATAATGCGAGGTTATCCTATTTAAGATTACTTTGTGTGCATAAAGCAAGACCCGTCAGAGACTGGTATATGAAGGAAACGCCTTCATTACTAATTATTTGTAAACATACGGGGTAAATTGTTGCTATAATGTAAAGATGAAGATTTGATTTTGTATTAATAGAATTCACAACCTTGTGGATGGTGACGTTACTACATATAAACAGGCTATGAATGATTACTTTTTTTTTAACACTTCGCGAATTCTCAGTAAATATTCTGCTCTGATTTTAACCTTCCTTTCTGTTCTTTTTGTGTTTCCTCAAGCTTTCGGGTTTGGATTTGACTTAAAGTAAAAACGCAAAGCTTAATTTTGTGCTATGAATGAATAAATGGTGGTGTCATGGTCTACATGAATGAAGAAACACAGAATAATTTTGAGGATCCACTAGCTCAGGTTAAAGTCGTGTAAAAACTATCCCATGGTATCGAATTTGTTTTCTGTTACGAATTATGGGTGTGGCTAGCACTGAAATATGAACATATTTATTTTTTAAATACACTGAGGTGACAAAAGCCATAGGACAGCGATATCCGTATATACAGATGGTGGTAGCATCGCTTACACAAGATATAAAAAGGCGGTGCGGTGGTGTAGCTGTCATTTGTATTCACGTGACTCATATGAAAAGATTTCGAATTATGACGGCGCGACGGGAATTAACACACTTTGAACGCGGAATGGTAGTTGGAGATAGACATCCACTTCGGAAATCGATAGGGGAATTCAATATTCCGAATCCACAAAGTCAAGAGTGTGCCAAGAATACATTTCAGGCATTACATTTCACCATGGACCACGTTGTAGCAGACGGCCTTCACTTAACGAGCGAGAGCAGCGGCATTTATGTAGAGATGTCATTGCTAACAAGCAAGCAACACTGAGTGCAATAACAGGTCAAATCAATGTGAGACGTACAACGAACATATCTGTGGGGAGAAATTTGGTGTTAATGGACTATGGCAGCAGCGCCTCTCCTCGGCTCGTGATCATCTCGTTTGGACTCTTAGACGACTCTCAAACTGTGATATCGTTAGATGAGTCCCGATTTCAATTGGTAAGAGCTGTTGGTAGGGATCGAGTGTGGCGCAGACCCCATGAGGCCTTGGACCCAGGTTGTCAACAAGGCACTGTGCAAGCTGGTGATGGATCCATTATGACGTGAGCTGTGTTTACACGGAATGGACTGGGTCCTCTGGCCCAACTGAACCGGTCACTGGGGAGTGGAGGATGAGGCTTATATGTGGCGTGGTTGATATCTTCAACAGACCAAATATTTTACACCTGATGGGAACTAAGCTACTTGTACGGGCAGGTAATGTCGCTCGGATGAAGGAACTTTGAGGCCTTTGAAATCCAATGGATTTTACTCCCCACAGAAGAAGACCACTACGTAGACCAAAGAAAAGATGGAAATTTGGAATTCATGACGACTTGCTGCAGATCAGCGTAGAAGGTGATTGGCGGCAGAAGGAAGGAAACCGAATTCATTATCAGAGGACCGTAGTCGCTGCGCGCGGTCCTCTTCCCGTTGAAAACTTTTATTTCAGATATTTCTAATTATTATTGTTCTGATGAAAGACGAACAGAAATGTGTAAAGCTCCACCTCTGACAATATTAGTACTTTGTCTGAGAAGAATAAAAGACAAAAATTTATTACTCATCCTATAAATCATGAAAAAATCTAATTCTCTTGTATCTGACTCCGATTATAAAAATATTCTCTAACTGCTCCTGACATTTCATACAATAATGCTCCTGCACGCTACAGACAACTTACCTCGTATTGCCGCTGCAACTGCGTGAATATTCAGCATCCAGGAACGTGCTAAACTAATTCAAAAGAAATACTGCGATCCATGCAGAACGCAATGCTTGGTCACAACTACTGATAAAACAACTGGCACTTTTTTTATATAGATACTGAATTATCGGGAAGGGTTTGGTCAACAAGCTTTAAGAGGTGTAAAATGAAAGAAACCAATAAAACTTTTAATTTACTACGATAACAGATAATTTAAACACTGACAAACTTTACTTGAACATTTCATGTATTTCAAGAGTTTAAATAGCAACAAGTTTAATTATTCCACAATGTCTACAGTCAATAATCACGCACCTGGTCACAACAAAGGTACCATATTACTCTCAATGTATGCATACACAAATCTGACAAAATCCCTCGAGTGCGCAAGCAAGCAACAATTAACAACAGTAAAAAAGTAAATTACCAAAAATCCTCAGTTAATACCAAGGTCTCCTCCGGCGCTACTAGCACGGTCAGGACAAGCTGCGACCTCATCTGTCGCGCGGCTTCTCCCCACCGTAGGCTGCGTCCGACTACTCTGAGCAACGCACCCACACAGAACAGCCAAACCATCTTAACTGGAGGCCCTGTAGAAAAATACTGCCATATCACAATTTAAGCTTTAGTGAAAAAAAATGAAAATCAGCCATGAACCACCTTATAGTACATTCCGAACACGACAACGTCACCTGCCCGATAGGTTTTGCCACTGTTCACATCCATTAAGAAAGGCCGCCCGACTGAGGTATCACTGAAAATGTTGCTTCTGTCACCAAAACCAAGATGACTTCTTAATTTGCCTTATCATCAAGACGAGTGCTGCCCGTACCACTATGTCCCTGGTAAAGACTATCAAGGCAAGTATGGATACCTGCGAAATCACCAACGCCGAAAAAGAGAGAATTTGGCAAAGGAAAACTGGGCTGAAAAATGTGACGCTAAGAATTACGACCATGAGGGACAATCTATCACAGCAGCGTACTACTCGTCAAAAGGAAGTTATTAAACGTTGCTGTCTCCTCCGACCCTCCGCCTAATCCTACGTATTCTCCCGACGTGGCATCCATGACTTCTTTCTCTTAACTTGGATGAAGAAAACATGGTGTGGCAGGTACGAGGGGCGTTCAAAATGAGTGCAACACTTTTTTTCTGGATGCAGGTGGTTTTATTCAGGATTACAATACAACGTATTATTCTCTACTTTTTTGGCTGCAAAACTCTCTTTTTCAACGTAATCTCCGTTCAATACGACAGCCTTACGCAGCCTTACTGGAAAAGCCAGTGCCTCCTTGATGCCACTCTACTGACCAACGTCGGAGTCAACGTCTTGCCGCATTAGTAACCTCCACATAATCCACGTACTGCTTCCCACGGAGTGTGTCCCTCTTTGGACCAAAAAGATGAAAATCGCAAGGTGTGAAATACGGGCTGTAGAGTGGATGAGGAAGAACAACCCAATGACGTTTCTCTCGGGTGCACAGATTTGTCACAGTCAGCTTCGTAGCATGCAACAAGTTCCGCGCAGAAGGTCCTCTGTTACTCTTTATGATTTTCTATGAGGCGGCGAGGAACCCAGTGGGTACAAACCTTTCAGCATTCCAACTGGTGTGTCAGCACTACTAACAGAGACGTCCACTTGTGCGGCGAGGTGTTTGTTTGTGATACGTCCATTACCTCGAATGAGAATGTCGGCATCACTGCATGAGTCGCAACTGGGGCCGGCCGTGGTGGCCGGTCCGTTCTAGGCGCTCAGTCCGGTCGTAGGTTCGAATCTTGCCGCGGGCATGGTTGTGTGTGATGTTCTTAGGTTACTTAGGTCTAAGCAGTTCTAAGTTCTAGGGGACTGATGGCTCTGAGCACTATGGGACTTAACTTCTGAGGTCATCAGTCCCCAAGAACTTAGAACTACTAACTAACCTAAGGACATCACACACACCCATGCCCGAGGCAGGATTCGAACCTGCGACCGTAACGGTCGCGCGGCTCCAGACTGTAGCGCCTAGAACCTCTCGGCCACTCCGGCCGGCAGGGACTGATGACCACAGATGTTAAGTCCCATAGCTCTCAGAGCCATTTGAACCACTCACAGCTGGGTGCGGCCGCCCAGCACGCGGGAGATCGCCCAGGCTTCCGCGACCTTGTTGCGATTATGACAGACGGCTTGCCCAAGCTCGCCGTGCTTTTGTTCACTGCCAGGTCTGCTTAGATTGCAAGCGCCTATGAATTCTGCGATGCTCTGGTTTTCCGCCAAAAGTAACTCAATGACAGCTCTCTGTTTAGAAAGCAATCCATTACAGACTCTTGAAGACTACGTATAGCACCACCAGCTATAGGAATTTCTTGAAACTATAGGGAATGAAGCCGCAATATTCAACAATGTCCTGCAAAAAATTCCGCATTTTTTTTTCAACCCAAACTCAATGAGAAAAGGAGTATTTCATTACTTATTGAAGGCCCCTCGTATTTCAAAAATGATGACGAGGGTTGTTTTTGAGATAGAACGTTTCCTTTACAGTCAAAATACCTGAGTTGTACAACCAATTTTTCCATCAAATGATCCACTGCTGGAAAAATATGTCGCGTTGAAAAGGGAATATGTAGAGATGAACAAACAGTATCACCAAGTCTCATGGTCGCCGTTTGATTCTTTTGGTTGTCCTCGTACAAGCTCGTGATTCCCTTTTAATAACAGTGTCACCTTTAACAGTATCTCCTTATCTTTCAAATCCATACTGTTGCCAGTATGTCGTTATGGAACATCGGCAGTCACTTCTTTCATTTTTGATACGTTTTCGGCTATGTTTAGTTTATTTGTCGTGTTCAAGAAGTTATCCGGTCTCCCACTGTAAATTAATGGTCAAAATCATAATTTGTACTACTTTGTGTTACCTACAAGTGCCATTTCGCTACAGATTATCCTTTGTTACAGTAATTTGCTCAAGCACGTATCCATTACACTGAAAACGAAACAGCTCTTCTGGCGATGTCTTTTTCTGTAATTGTGTTTATTGCCATTCCTGGTGCATGCTCTGAGATACAGGAGTTGGACAAAAATATGGGAACACGGTGAGATATGCGTGCTGGAACAAAAAATGGAGGTGCTAGGCAAGCCTCCAGGTTATACTGTTTTATGTCACCACCAACAGCACCTGTACACTGTCCTCAATACATTGATAGTGTAAGCCGTTGTGTGCATGTATGAGCTGAACGAATTCGAATGTGGGCAAACTTTTGGTGCTCGTATGGTGTGTGTTTCCGTGACCAAGTGGGCGTAGTGTTTGGTGCTTCAAAAGGCACCGTACTAAATGTTTATGCCACATGCAGAGTAAGCGGAGAAACATCACCCGCTGAGTCACAACACGAACGAAACTGTGTGTTGATTGGTCGTGACAGACGGTTATTGAAGAGGATCGTGACGAAAAATAAAAGGGCGACAGATTCAAAAGTCACTGCAGAACTGAAAAACTGAAAGTCGCCCTCGCAAGCCCCGTTAGTACCAAAACAACACGAAGGGACCTCCAAAAACAGGGAATTACAGGACGAGGTGGTATTACAAAAACCACCCATCAGTGACGCAAATGCCCGTAACAGGAAAACGTGTTGCCGACGCTGTAAATACTGGAGTATGGAGCAACGGAAGAAAGTAATTTGGAAGGATGAGGCTTCTGTTACACTTTTTCGAACTTATGGCCGAGTCTACGTCCCAAGAATGAAATATCGCGGGAGTTCCGTGACGAACTGGGCAGCCATATAGCCGTAGTGTTATTCCATGGGCCCCATGGTTACTCTGTGACGTCGAATTAGTGTCACGAATCATGTGACCATTTTGGCGATTGGTACGATTGTTCCCCAACGATAATGCAGTATTCCAAGACGACAAGGCCTCGGTCCAGCCAGCTTACATAAGCTAGAACTGATTTTGTGAGGACGAGGAAGAGTTTTAGCATGTCTCCTGGTCGTCACAGTCACCAGATCTCAATATTATTGAGACTTTGTGGTCCATTTATGACTATCCACTTCCATCATTTTTACCTGAACTCGTCACTCATCTGCTAGAGATCGGTATAAGATTCCCTCGAAAACCATAAAGGACCAATATTTATCCACTCCGAGGCGACTGTATTTCCTACGCCGTATTAAGTGCGATAATGTGTTGTGCTTTTCGGTGTTTCCATATTTTTGCCCACCCCTTGTATACCATACTAACAGTACCGAACGACAAAATGTTTTGTAACAGTTTATTTTGAAACCGATTTCTCTGCAGAATCCACCGAAATTTGCCAACAGACGCTCAGCTCTGCAAGGAAATCAACATTCCGGTAATGGTGAGATCATAACAGATTGAATCTGAGCTCAGTTTGACCTGACATCTAGAAGTAATTAAGACTCATAGCTGGTGTAGATTAAATTCAGAGGATAACATTTGACTTGTTTCTCTAGTTATTCATGCACCATCTGTCTTTTTCCGGATTTTTTTTTCCCGAGTTAAGAGCTCAAACATCACGAAGTCGCTTATCGATCTTTACCTCGACGATTATTAATCTTTCGGCGAGGCAGCTGTAGTATTTTATTTCTCCTACCAGACCTCATCAATTATAAAGGCAACAGCTGCCGCTACATGACGTTCTAAGTGAGTTTCTGTGTTTATCTTCGTGAAAGGTCACAAGTATTGGGCATTTTATCGCTAATCCGTTGTTTTCTTTACTGCTGTGACGTCAGTCCGTTTTCTTATAGATACTTGTGGAAGTTCTCTCTGTCAGTTGTAAATCTCCTCTGAAATTTGAACTTTGTAATTTACAATTAATCAGCGTCCATTCTCTTGAAAGGGAACGTGTTAGATTCCTTGTGTGTCTAATATTTTCTTGCTTTTCAAGTAATAGGATGTCTCTCAGGGGTAAGGGCTGGAACACTGGAGGCTTTCTTCATTTCTAAGTTCCTTTCCCGCTTCTCTTCCTATTCTGTACCAACACAAACGTCATCTTTCTGTGAGATACAAGTGGTCAGGTCATCGGTTTACCATTTGCGCATTTCGGGTGTAACACACTATTCAGCTATAGCAATGCTTCACTTTTACCGTGACAGATGAGTAAGATTTTATACGTTCGGATTTCTCCAGAAGTGACAAGGCTTTATTCACCTAAATGTAGCAATACCTTAAAATCTGGGCGGCTGTTGGATTTCAGAGATATGCTCATGAGATTTGGCTAGAACGAGTATGAAAATGCGTGAGCATCAATAAGGACCAAGCACACGGTAGTAGCAGTAACATAAACGATTTGTTTTGTGAAGTTTGAAGTCTTACCTTGTATGCGTTGTAGAGCAAAAAAGTGAACCGTGTTTCTGAGCGTATATCTACAACAGTTGAGCGTGCAGGTTCAAATGGTTCAAATGGCTCTGAGCACTATGGAACTTAACTTCTGAGGTCATCAGTCCCCTAGAACTTAGAACTACTTAAACCTAACTAACCTAAGGACATCACATACATCCATGCCTGAGACAGGTTTCGAACCTGCGACCACAGCAGTCGCACGGTTCCAGACTGTAGCGCCTAGAACCGCTCGGCTACCCTGGCTGACGAGCGTGCAGTTAAGGATAGGTACCACGAAAATAACTCGCCAAATTAGAATCTAAACAAGGTCCTACAGAACTGGAAATTGTGGAGAATAAGACGTAACTAAAAGTATCTACTGATGGCATAGGTATGTCGAATCATGTTTTGGCATTGTAAAGAAAAGTTGTTTGCTTAATTTAATCTGCAAATATGCTGCTATTAGAGATTCATCATCAAACAATGATGGTAATTACTACAGTTCTCACCGAAGTCGGTTTCATTTGTGAGAAACTGCCCTTCCATTGTCATGAATACATTCTTACATAATGTATAGAACGTCTTGTGACATCGAAATGTATGGGAAGATCCTTTTATCACTTTTTTACGCGTGAGTACCACATAGTAGGGAACTGCAACGCTGATATTGATTTTACCTGTGGAAATATAAACTGAAATTGTAAATGAAGAGATGTAAATTGATTTCCATTCAGTTTTTTTTATTTTTTATTTATTTATTTATTTTTTGCTCACGTTGAAAACTTCTTTAACAACCGTGTATGTAAGAAATCTCTGGAGATTATTGCAAGACACTTCATGAACCGCTAAACTCAGGTGCGGCCATCGCTTACTGCTTACAACCGAGTAGGATGACGGTTCAGATCTCATTCGGCAATGCAGACAGAAGTTTCTCGTTTCTCCGTAAGTCATTTAAGGCAAATACTGGAATATTTTATTTAAAAAAGTATTTCTCCATACCGTTGTTGTTTTCCACCTGAGCCACATAATTTAAGCGTTTGTTTATTATACATACTTAATAATTAGTCAATTATAATTTGGAACTAATTACGAAACGGTTATTCTGCTCTTGTTTCATGTTGAACGAGTTGGGATCGGAGCAGCAGAGCTTCGTATACTTCGTTAGAGTAGTGCCCTTCAAAACGAAGCGTCATTTCAGCCGATAAACAGTGATTACGAGAAGATAGTGCATTGTTTTTCTCTTTCCCTGTGATCGTTATTGAAACACTGTGTAACTGTGAAACAAAAATATATTGTAAGCGACTTCTGCTAAACATATTCTAGTTATTTACCATTTGTATCTCCTCCTGAAACACTGTCACATTCCTCACGATGCAACACAGTGTAACTTGTAATTCCACAAAAACATAAGTAAGCGTTTCATTTAACAAACGTAGAAGAATTTGTCACATTTCTAATTTAACTTGGAGAAGTTCAAACAAAAAATGAAAGAATACTTTTAAAAAGTTACTAGATAGTTGTAGTAGGCTTATCCGTCCCATTATTATGAAAATGTATACCACCTAAAATATTAATGTCATTTTCAAAAGTTATAAAAGTTGTCTTATACAGGGTGTTACAAAAAGGTACGGCCAAACTTTCAGGAAACATTCCTCACACACAAATAAAGAAAAGATTTTACGTGGATATGTGTCCGGAAACGCTTAATTTCCATGTTAGAGCTCACTTTAGTTTCGTCAGTATGTGAGCAAACAGTAAATTTTCACAATCAACATGTGTGGGCTGACGAGAATCCGCACGCAATTGTGCAATCACGTCATCAACACAGATTTTCTGTGAACGTTTGGGCAGGCATTGTTGGTGATGTCTTGATTGGGCCCCATGTTCTTCCACGTACGCTCAATGGAGCACGTTATCATGATTTCAAACGGGATACTCTACCTGTGCTGCTAGAACATGTGCCTTTACAAGTGAACAACATGTAGTTCATGCGCGATCGAGCTCCTGCACAATTCAGTCTAAGTGTTCATACGCTTCTCAACAACAGATTCGGTGACCGATGGATTGGTAGAGCGAACCAGTTCCATGGCCTCCACGCTCTCCTGACCTCAACCCTCTTGACTTTCATTTATGGGGACATTTGAAAGCTCTTGTCTACGCAACCCCGGTACCAAATGTAGAGACTCTTCGTGCTCGTATTGTGGACGACTGTGATACAATACGCCACGCGACTGCTACGGTCGCAGGTTCGAATCCTGCCTCGGGCATGGATGTGTGTGATGTCCTTAGGTTATTTAGGTTTAAGTAGTTCTAAGTTCTAGGGGACTGATGACCATAGATGTTAAGTCCCATAGTGCTCAGAGCCATTTGAACCATTTTGAACAATACGCCATTCTCCAGGGCTGCATCAGCGCATCAGGGATTCCATGCGACGGAGGGTGGATGCATGTATCCTCGCTAACGGAGGACATTTTGAACATTTCCTGTAACAAAGTGTTTGAAGTCACGCTGGTACGTTCTGTTGCTGAGTGTTTCCATTCCATGATTAATGTGATTTGAAGAGAAGTAATAAAATGAGCTCTAACATGGAAAGTAAGCGTTTCCGGACACATGTCCACATAACATATTTTCTTTCTTTGTGTGTGAGGAATGTTTCCTGAACGTTTGGCCGTACCTATTTGTAACACCCTGTATATATTATAAATGACAAAGTTTGTGCTTATGTTATTATGTTTGTTACTTCTTCACGCTGAAACTACTGGACAGATTTGGATGAAATTTGAAATGGAGATAGCTCGTACCCCGAAGTAACAAATAGGCTAACTTATATATACCCACCTTTCAAAGAGGTGACGATGGGGGTGGAAAAGTAGTGTAGCCCATGACGCACAAATACCTATATTTAATTCATCCAGCATTTCAGAGTGAGAGCACTTCGTGATTTGCAACAAACTTTACGAGACAACTTCAAACCTCTAGGATACATTTCTCACTAACAACCCTCACAAAAAATGATGAAAACAGTTTACGGCTTACTATATTTTCGCTGTTCATGCAGTAAAACTTTGCAATACTTTTTTTCAGACAATACCCACATAGATCACTGCATGTACCAGAAATATTATATCATTGTATGACAGACAGTTCAGGAGCTATGATGTCGTAAACACTGAGATATGTGAAAAACTGTTGCACCATGTATGACGTTTTAATTTATCACTTCTTTACTGCTAACTCCATTCACAACATGTTCAGTATCCACACATGGCGCTGAACGTTCCTACGAAAACATATTGCACGACACATAGTACAAGAGATATGACGTGAGATATTGAGATGCATGAGGAAGTGCAGCAACATGTATGACGTTTTAATTTATTACTTCTTTACCACTAACTCTATTCACAACATTTCGCAGACAGTATTCAGATATGTCTCTGAATGTAATTATAAAAGTATATCATTGTAAGAGACATACTTCTGGCGATATGACGCCATTCACACTGAAATGCTTGAAAAACGACTACTAACTCTATTAACCACACATTTCCCAGACAGTAGCCAAATGTACCCGCAAAATGATATCATTTTCTGGCACATATTTCAGGAGATTCCACGTCGTAAGCACTGAGCTGCGTGAAAATTAAACTGAAGGGTGAAAATCGCTAAAGTTATAGGTGAAATACATGTAAAAAACATGTTAAATACATGTGAAACATGTTTGACATTTTCTCGCGTCCGTCGGCCGTCGTAATTTAATATATTATTATTATTTTGATTGTTGCCGACTTACGTGGTGGGCCTTAATAAAAATGATATTTCATTCAATTTTGATGTACGATTAAATGCTTTTGTGAAGTTCTCCTTTTTAACAATATTAATCTTAAATTATTTGTTACGTTAATGAGTGCTAGACTCGCTGAATCTTAAAACATGAGCATATAAGTTGAACAATGGAATAAACTTTTCATATTAATTTCCTCGGCTAGTCAGTTCACTTTAAAGCAAAAAATCTTTAGTTATTGATTACAATTGCGGCCCAGACACGCGCGAGAGTATTTTTTCTTACCTCCGTTAACCATTGCATTGTAGTCGGAGTCCTGGCTCTGGCTCTCGGCTATGGTACTGAAAATAAGAACCTTACAGCTACGTATTTTCTGCAACGTCGGGCGGCTGTGGAGAAAAATGTATATTATGTTAATAGCGGGCGAGTTTTTCGCTTCCGCTAAATTTCATAAGTTAATATCGCCATGTAATGGCGTCGTTGGCTGCATCGGCCGCTGCGATTGTTACACTGTAAATTATTCGAATGCAGGTTAATTCAAAGGAAGGCGGACATGAAATCGGGATAACCTCTTACAAATTAAAAGTGCACAATGATATTAAATCAATATATTATATGCTTAATTAGTACAAATATGCTTACATTTGCCAGCACTCGCAAGATGTCCGTCTACACGCAACCAAGACAAGAGAAGAAGTGAAGACGACTAAAACATTAACAACAGAGCGTATCTTGTCGTCTCGTTAGATCATTTTGTTATATTTCTTTGCACTCGAAACATACACAGAGAAATTATTACAATACGGGTGCATGATCAAAATCTATATTATTCAAGTTTTAGCCGGCCGCGGTGGCCGTGCGGTTCTAGGCGCTGTTGTCCGGAACCGCGGGACTGCTACGGTCGCAGGTTCGAATCCTGCCTCGGGCATGGATGTGTGTGATGTCCTTAGGTTAGTTAGGTTTAAGTAGTTCTAAGTTCTAGGGGACGGATGACCTAAGATGTTAAGTCTCATAGTGCTCAGAGCCATTTGAACCATATTTAAGTTTTAAATGTCTCTTCCTTATAAATACCGTTTTTTAAGTCTTTTCGTATTATTTCGCTGGGGTAGCTATAATCTGTATACGCTGGAAGTCACAAGTAAAACGCTCATTCTGAACCCATGTACCGATTTCAACCCAATTTGGCACACATTTTAGTTACGATCTGGGAAGAAATACTGTGGGGGTAATAACCACCAGCCTCCTACTGGAGTGAGGATAATAACGTAGACAGAGAAAGGAGGGAGAAGGAGACAGGCAAGGAGGAGAGAGGAAGAGATGTAAGGAGAGAGATGAAGAGTAGATGGGCAGGAAGAGAGGAGAGGAGGAGCTGGACAGAGAAACAACATAGAAGGACATTGATAGAGGTAGAAGAGAGGAGGACATTGACAGAGATAGGAGGGTGGAGGGTGTGATGAGGAGGGGGAGGAGGAGATGAAGAAGAAGAGATGGACAGAGAGTGTGGGTGTAGGAGGTGGACAGAGAGAGTGGGTGAAGAAGGTGGACAGAGAGGAGGGGGAAGGAGGGGATGGAAAAAGGCAGGAGGAAGAGATTGACTGATAGGGATGTGGAATAAGTACATATAAGGGCATTTTTATAAATAATTGTTTATCCCCTAGTAACACCATGGAGCGCACTTAGTTTTCATTAAAAAAGAAGAATACTACGAAAAATGATTTAATTACTTTGAGAAGTGGATCTATCTCTGGAGCTGAGCGTAAATTATATCTACGTTAGGACTATAGCAAAGACACAGGCAAAAATCGTTAAGAGCCGTCCTACGGCGCCATCTCAGTTGCCACATTCTCTGGATAATAACTAAGAAATTTTTTTCTAAAAAGGACCTCCATCAAAAGTATCAAATACACAGCACGGCGTTCGTGTTAGCTCATATGCGGACGAATAACAACACAGTTTGTTGCGGTGGCCTCCAATAAGCCGATATCTGCTGAACGTGCTTGTGGATGCAAAACGGCCGCAGACAAATACACGCGGGGTTTCCCACCTAACTCTGGCAACTGCAGCAGCTTTGTTAAATTTGATGTAACAAGATAATGATCAGCCGAAGGATGTTTTGTTCCAAAAACACCATTTGCTTTGGCTACGAAAAATCACTTGAATAACACCTTCTAAAAGATACAATAGTTACTATAATTCTTTCAAAAAACTGGCATTTTGTGCGAAAAAAAGCCGATATACATGAGACAAATTAAGTGACGTAACTCTTTCGAGGTTCCGACAAGAAGTCATAGAATAAAAAATAGCTCACTGCCAGGAAGTTTACCGGACCGTCAGTCGAGAGTGGCGTAAAGTCCACCCAGAGCTTGCCTAGATGGTACCGTGAAGAAGCTGCGTGAACCTTATGGGCGATGCACCGTTCTGCGTAAGTATGTAGAGCTTTTGGGAACAATAACCGTTGAATAATTTTCTTCTCCTGAATATGTTTATTGCAGACGCTTGAGTTAGGAGGGACACACTGTATAAACAACGATGTATGTAGGGAATCCGATCCGTCAAATTTATTTTGGCTTGATCTCCCCTATAAGCTTCCGAGGCATCAAATTTTACTGTCGTGCTATATTGGAGACAGTATGTTGCTCCTGTTCGGTGAATGCAATAACTCGGTGATATACAGGAAGAAGAAACATTCGCACACTCTGACTTCACAGCGTGATTCTTCATGTACTGGCAATACAGAAACATCTCTCACAAAATTTCGTTCTGTGCATATTTCCAGCTATAAATAGACGTTTAAGATCGGCAGTCTGACAACACTGTAATTACTTGAAGGATAACTACCTCCGTCAGGATATAGCAGTAGTTCTGTGCAGTTGGGTTTGCGTGTAAGAGGTCGAGGGTTTGATTCTGGGTCGTGGATTATTTGCTTTTGTTTTCTATTCGCGTGGTACGGTATCTGCCGTCTTAATCGTCATACAGCGATTACAGTGGGTCTTACGAAAGCAGAAACGGAAATACAGTCGTTTTCATTGGTCAGCTTTTAAAGACGCGGAATGTTTCGCACCACTTCAGTTATTAGATTCTAAACCTGTTTTCTGTGTGCCCACCCCCAATGGTCCTATCGATTAATACCAACCTGTATTCCCGCCACGTTCAGGTCCATTACAGTCCGTTAGGGTCTTACGTCACCAGTAAGGTCAGCAACGTGTTTTGCAAATAATTTCAATCGGACCATTGGGGGGGGGGGGGGGGGGAGGGTAAACAGAAAACAGGTTTGGAATCTAGTAGATGTAGTAGCGCGAAACAATTCGAGCCCACGATGTGCAAAAGGCTTCTTTAAAGGCTGACCTATGAAAACGATTGTACTTCCATTTCTGTGACCGTAGTACATAATTGCAAATTTTTGTAGAAGACCCATTATAATCGTTGTATGACGATTAAGAAGCCAGATACCGCACCACGCAGACTACTTTTAGCAAATGAAAAAGAATATGCCTCAATCCAGAGTCGACCCCTCGAGGTCCTGCACGCCAGCCCAAAACACTAGACACTGCCCCAACTGCACAGTACTGTTCTATCGGCTGACAGAGGTTGCCAGATCGCCAGTCTTTAATGTCCCTTTATTGACCGAAATATGCGCAGGACGAAATTTTGTGAGAGTCATTTTTGTATTTCCATCATGTGAGCAATCGCGCTGCGAAGTCCAAGTGCGCGAATTTTTCTTCCCCCTGTATGTGAACTATATGTAGGCAGCCCTTACATACGTTGCAGGCATGACAGCCGAATCCAGGATGGACAATATGTGGAGTATCTGTGGTGTTTATCGCTACCACATGGTGGGCATCCGACGGATAGGTCACAATTCCGACATTGGCTCCTCAAATGCCACTTGATGTGAGATTTCACATTAACCAGCACGACTAACTCATTACCAAGATAAGCACGGACCTTGAGATAATCCGTAAAACTAATAAAGGATGTACAGTGACACTATCTGAGCAGCTTCAAATATTTTGTAACAATTTATAAAAAGAACAAAAATTCAGAACGAAAATCTTGCGGTGATTTATTACTTTCTGCTAAATTTTATGCCCCTTCACGAACATCTGCTCTAAACATCCCGACTTCAGTACGTATATTTAACGTATTGAAATCAAAAAAATTCAGCCTTCTTAGCACGCGATCCGTAACTTTAACTCAGACCTCACAAATCGTATATAATTTGAAGACTGGTACAAAACTACCCGTGCTATTGTGTGTATGTTAGATCTATGCAGCATCTCGTGGATTCGTTTGCGTTTGTTTGGTGTATGTATGTGCCACATTGAAACACATTCTGAGCTCTACGTAAAAATAGCCGGTAGAGGTTGTAATGTACTGACTATTAGCGCCGTTACTTTCTCAGGCTGAAACCTAAAGCTCCTGTCAACAGGGAGTCTATTCCGATCCATTATCCCTCTATTTTAATTCTGAACATCTTTGGCTAATATCTTTCAGAAGGTAGTTCACTTTTTACCGTATTAACCTGTAAGATAGTATACAGTTTTCCTTCCGAAGATAATTTCAAAAATTATTTAGTATACCAAATATCATTACATCAGGTAAATAATATAAGAGCACAATGGCAGTGTGTTTGCACAACATATTGAATGCAGTAGACCTAGATGGTATCAGTGTCTTCAAATATTAACCAAGTTGGCACATTTCAATGAAACATAACTCCATTACTGCATAAACGCTCAGTACTAATTGCACTCTATAAAGTGGCACTTTTGCAGAGGATGTTGGAAGCAAAAGCTTGCGATGCCTCCTCCTCCCTGGGAAGACGGCTTTCAGCTTGCGAAAGAAACTAACATGCAAGTGACACGAAAATACAGTTAATGTCAGTTGTTCGAACAGCGTAGATGATAGCGCACAAGACAACTAAGCCTTTGGGTTCAGGTTCGATCCTTACTACCGTCCCGTGTATAATTTTTGTATCGCTCCCTTGTTCGGTTTTAGGAAACCAAACGAAGAACACGTCTGGCGACACCGACTCTGGTGGGCTGCATGAATCTGCGCTCGCCAGGACCTGATTTTCTAACTTCAATGCTAATTAACTGGGAAACGGAGCAACGAATCGGATTTTTTTGTTAACAATTATTTCTCAACACAAACTACCCTGTAACACATTTACAATTTTTTCGAATTGTTTCTGACCACCCTGTATACGTATATGTATGGGTGTATATGTACGTGCACACGTATGTATATGTATAAAACTTTTTCGAAGACTACTCTCAATTTATTTTAATATTTAGTATCTATTTAGAAAATGTCTAATAATTACGTTGACATACATTTTAACTCGTTACCGAGGCTTTAGCGATAATACAAGAAATGCGTGCCCCACAGGAAATACGATCCCCGAAATAAACTTGTGACGTCACGTTAGTTGCCTTGCTCAACATACATCACACGTGCTCGATTACATCCAGAGCCAGGCAGGAAATCAGTAAGCCAATGGAAAGATACCCACTAAAGTCCTTAACGCAGTATGTGTTATCGACAGCGTGAGCGTATTTAAAAGCGCTTTTATGACGAACTAAATTGATCTAAAAGAGCACCTCGTTCCTCACCGGACATGATCGCTGTAACTCGTAAGATCTGTAGTGTCTTGTGCTGTGGCCCATGCCACAGGCCACACTGTCTGAAGAAACGTGACATAAATGGTGACTAATTATTAAAACGAAGTTATAGTGGTCTTCAAAAAAGTTACAGAAATTAATGATAAGCTACACAACTCGCTATTAGACTATAAGCTTCAGTTGACACGACTAATGGAATGCCGGCCGGTGTGGCCGTGCGGTTCTAGGCGCTACGGTCTGGAGCCGAGCGACCGCTACGGTCGCAGGTTCGAATCCGGCCTCGGGCATGGATGTGTGTGATGTCCTTAGGTTAGTTAGGTTTAATTAGTGCTAAGTTCTAGGCGACTGATGACCTCAGAAGTTAAGTCGCGTAGAGCTCAGAGCCATTTGAACCATTTTTGAACTAATGGAATACACAAATAGCGCCCTATCCGGCCGCTTAGGCATTGTAGCAACGTTGCTCTGTGCACTGTTTGCATTTGACGGAGGACGTATGGTTCCTAGTGGTGAAGATGGAATAAACAACACAACCATTTTGTTTGTATCGGACGAATTTTGTACGTTTTTCCTCTGAAGCGTGGACTGTAACATCGAATTTTTTTCAGGCATCACTCTTCGCCGTATTTCCAATTCTATGTACTGCAGCACTTAATTTTAGTTTTACACCCTCCACTATCTCACAAAACACAGCTTTTTAGAGGCCATCTGACCCAGACAGCTGGTCATTTTCACCCTCTCAGAGTTACTTTGTAAGTAGGCTGTTTAGGTTTTCTTATTGGTAACGCCACGTAGCGCTCTGTATGAAAATCACTGGCTGTGCTGTGTGCAGTCTGTGGCTAGTTTGCATTGTTGTCTGCCATTGTAGTGTTGGGCAGCTGGATGCGAACAGCGCGTAGCGTTGCGCAGTTGGAGGTGAGCCACCAGCAGTGGTGGATGTGGGGAGAGAGATGGCGGAGTTTTGAAATTTGTAAGACTGGATGTCATGAACTGCTATATATATTGTGACTATTAAGGCAAATACATTGTTTGTTCTCTGTTAAAATCTTTCATTTGCTATCTATGCCTATCAGTAGTTAGTGCCTTCCGTAGTTTGAATCTTTTATTTAGCTGGCAGTAGTGGCGCTCGCTGTATTGCAGTAGTTCGAGTAACGAAGATTTTTGTGAGGTAAGTGATTTGTGAAAGGTATAGGTTAATGTTAGTCAGGTCCATTCTTTTGTAGGGATTATTGAAAGTCAGACTGCGTTGCGCTAAAAAAAATATTGTGTGTCAGTTTAAGCACAGTCATGTATAATTGTTCAAAGGGGACGTTTCATATGTCGACCCTTAGCCGAGGGTACCTCACTGGAATCTTCTGATTTTTTCTTGTAGTTTGTGTAATTAGTGTAGCTTCAGTTTATTGCTAGCGCGTAATTGTAGAGAGAATCTCCTTTGTAGTTGCAGTCTTTCATTGTTGTACAGTAAAACAGTTGTGGCATGCACGTAAATTTGCACCAAGTATTTCGCAGCTGCGCTTGCAATTAACTAGATATTTTTTTCAGTGCTATGTTAATGTGTTCTCTTATTTTTGCTCTTCAAATTGTGCTTTTCTGTGTTATCGTGTGAAATATTGTGACAATAATGGCGTGTGAAAAACGTAACACTAGGCTCCAAAGTAAACTGAGAAATAATAGTGACGACGAGCGTAGCTTATCAGCACCACTGTGTAATGTATTAACAGACATTCAAAGTAGTAATTTGGTAATTGTGCATAGGCAAATGGAGCGGGCGGCAAATAATGGTGTAGACAGTGAAACAATTAGTGAACAGGGAAGCATTATCGATGGATCGGTCGGCAACAGCTTGCCTCAGGATTCCGAAATGACAGGACACAATATTGCAAATACTGTAGACTCAGGTTTTGGGTTCTCACCGTTTTCTCAAATGAGTCAAGACACATTTTCCGCTTGTCAAAATGTGAATGTTGCCGGTGCAAATTCACTGCCGAAAAGCACTGAAGAACATGTTTCAGACACCAGTGCATTGTTATTACAGTTAATGCAACAAATGGGACAAAGGCTACAAAAGTTAGACGCAATGGAACAAAATCTTCAAAAGTTAGACACAACGCTTGAACAAAATCAGAAACAAATGGGACAAAATCTTCAAAAGTTAGACGCAATGGAACAAAATCTTCACACCACGCTTGAACAAACACGTGAAGATTTAACTACTGAGTTACATAAAATCGAATCGAAATGTCAAAAAGCCTGTAGCGACGTAAAAACACAAATTTGTGAGCATTTCCAACCTATTTTTTCGCGTCATGAAAATGCATTACAGAATCACGAAGCAGCCATAAAGGAACTGCAAACTATTGTTCATGAAAATCACGACATCTTGCAAGCTAAAATTGACTCAGCTGCATCTACCGATTCGGTTATGCAGCTTGCAAAAACTCAGGAAAACTTAAAAGACACAGTAGATACGATTTCAACACAAATGGACACTCTGAAACTTGGTTCAGAAAAACACGCAGAGGAAATAATTTCAATAATGGATAAAGTAGCCGAACATTCAGTTCACTAACTTATCTACAAAGGTAGATGATGATCTGAATGACACAAGACCTGTAGCCTTCACGGACACTGAAGAGTATGAACAAATTAGAAAATTCAAACAAAATCAAAATCAAATCAATACACAGTATAAAAGAGAAATCCGGGAAGTACAAGATCACTTGGCACAAGTAATACAAGAATTACATATTTCAGAGGACACTCGCGCTCCAGTACGGGAAGAGGGACATAGAAATACGGAACAACCACAAAATAATAACACAGGACACTTCGGAAATTATGAAAGAAATTGGCAAGGCGCATTGGATTTTGAGATGGAACCGCCGAAACGAAGTAACAATGAGCGATGTGCGACTCACCAACACCATGATTTTGACTATAAGCTGTTCATTACTACACGTAAATTCAAAACATTTAAGAATTCTGACAACGACATTCATCCACAAGCATGGCTTCATCAATTCTCTCATTGTTTTTCTCCCAATTGGTCATTGGAGCAAAGGTTAGAATTTATGTGTGGCTATTTAGAGAATGAACCAGCTGTAAGAATGCGATCGGTCATTCACGATTGCCACAGTGAAGGAGAATTTTATCATGCCTTCCTCTCAGCGTATTGGTCTCAAGCTACACAAGACCGAGTAAAACATAGCGTCATAATGATGACACGTTTCGAACAATCTGAATTTTCCAGTCTTATGAAATATTTTGAAGACATGTTGCATAAGAATCAGTATCTTTCAAACCCATACAGCCCCTCAGAACTCATCCGCAATTGCTTAATCAAATTGCCTGAACATTTACGACATATTATTTTAGCAGGACGTTGCAAAGACGACATTGAAGCTTTTCAGGGACTGTTACAAGAACTGGAAATTGACACTGACAATCGCGGAACGCGAAAACAGGAGCACAACAATTACAGGTCACATCTGTCACAATTCCGCGATAACATAAATAATACACGACAAGGCTATTCTTTCAAGGTAAATTGTGACCAAAACAGATACCACCCATATAACAACCGTTGGCAGAGTAGTAATAATTACAGGGAAAGATCACCTCTCCGCAGTAATGACTATCACAGAGACAATCAGAGAAACAGACAATATGGGAACCAAAATAATTATTATCAAGGGAGAAAGAATAACTTTAGATGCAACGGTCCAGCGCGCAGTTACAATTCAGGGAGAAATTCTCCACCACGTGACCGACAAGAAACTATGGAATCTACCGACAGATGATATGATCGTAACGACAGACCTGAATTGCATCAGAACTAGCGGGATTCAAACAGAGCAGGGCCCTCTCGACAAGGTGAATTTGTAGAAGTTAGGTCTCCAAATCCCAATAACGACGCTCGCCAACAAAGACACAATAGGCAATGACTAATACCGCTGGCAGCCACAAAACGTACTTATGAAACTGACGACGCAGCTGCCGTAGCTAGTAATTACGTAAAAATGGAAGACATTAGGGACATCTTACTCCAGGAACACGACGTAAAACATAACAACATTGCATATCCTGTGATTCACATTACAGTAAATGACGTAAAATTTACGGCAGTACTTGACTCTGGCAGTCCCATTTCAGTGATTAGTGAAACAGCCTTTAGCAAATGCAACAAATCGAACGATTGCCCCACACTTCCGTTATGTAAGATTAAATTACAAGGTGCAATCTTTGGAAAAAGTGTAGATGTACGCCAACAAAGCAACTTAGAATTCTGTTGTCAGAGCCACAGCTTCTCTATGAACTTTCTTATTGTCCCATTATTGTCGACGGAAATTATATTGGGAGTAGACTTTTTTAATGAATTCAAAGCAATCTTAAACTTTCACGATGCTGAAATAAATTTAGAGAAAGAAGGTAAGTCAATAGCTTTGAAATTTGAAGATTGACTCTCAAACCAGCACGAGGAAATTAATCGGCTTTACCTTCTGTTAGACAACAGTTCGGAATTTTCTACGGAACTAGACACTAACAATCACTGTGCAAGTACTGACAGGGATGATATCGACGGCATATTTGAAACTAATGAGTTAATTCAGAATAAAATTCAAACAATTGACAATTGTAGTGACAGTGATAGGCAGGACCTTTTTGAGATTTTATAAGCACATTCCACAGTTTTTACTCACAAAACAGGAACAATCAAGGGATTTCAATATCAATTTCGTGTTTGTGAGCATACTAAATTTTGTGTTAGACCATACGTAATTCCGGCACATTATAGGGACCGTGTTAGAACAGAAATACAATCTATACTTGACGAGGGCATTATTGAGCCTGCAGTAAGCTCATACAACAATCCATTACATGTTGTTGAGAAGAAAAATGGATCGATCAGGCTTGTCTTAGATTCGAGACAAATCAATACTATCATCATTCCTGAAATAGACAGGCCGCAAACGTTGGAAGAACTTCTTCAAAATTTTAATGGTGTAAAAGTGTTGTCTCCTATTGATCTCAGATCCAGCTTTTATCAGATCGAACTTCATCCATAAAGTAGAAAATACACAGCTTTCCTTTGTTTCGGCGTTTGTTATCAGTTTCGGAAACTTCGTTTTGGTTTGAACATTTCTTCGGCAGCATTCATTCGCGGGCTTAATTCCATATTACCTGAGCTCTTAAAACGTCACATCACCTTATATGTGGACGATATTCTGATAGCAGAAGCCTCGTGGGAACAACACAATCGCATCCTCAACAGCGTGTTACATATTTTTGCAGAATCTGGAATTACAGTTAACTTGGAAAAGTCTGAATTTGGTAGGACAAAGGTGAAGTTCTTGGGACATATTATTTCTTCTGAAGGCATTCAGCCGGATCCTGAAAAGTTAGAAGCAATCAGAGCCATTCCAGTTCCATCCACAAAAGAAAACAAGTCCGCAGTTTTCTAGGTCTCGTAAATTTTTACCGTCGTTTTCTGAATATGCAAATTCTTGTTACACCAAAACTTTGTTCTCTCACTGGAAAAAATACTATTTGGAACTGGGACGAACAAGCACAGTTGGAATTCAATTCTTTGAAAGAAGCGTTACTTAACGCGCCAATACTAGCTCATCCAGATCTGTCACAAGATTTCTGCCTTAGCACAGATTCTTCTAAAGTCGGTCTTGGTGCCCATTTATTTCAAGAAGCCATAGAAAATGACACTACCGTTCAGAAAACCATTGCTTTTGCTGGTTGAGTGCTAACAAAATCTGAAAAAAATTATTCCGTTACTGAATTAGAAGCTTTAGCTATCGTTTGGGCATTTAACAAACTCCGTTTCTTTCTTTCTGGTAAGCACGTAAAAGTATACAGTGATCATCGTGCATTACAATTTCTTATGTCTTCAAAATTAAATCATGACAGGTTAAAACGTTGGGCATTGTTTCTGCAAGAATTCCACTTCACAATAGTCTACATTCCCGGCAAGGAGAACATTGTTGCGGACGCACTGTCACGCGCACCGGCTGGGCTTGAGAAAAGTAACACAGAAGGCAATCTCGAGAAAAATTTCAGTATTCTTTACATTCAGAAAGTCGCCTTTGAAAACTTCATCACCACATCTTTAAAGGACATTGCTCATGAACAAGATAAAGATCCGATTTGGAAAGACATCAAAAGTAAATGGCATGAAAAGACACACACACAGACTCGACATTATTATCTGGTTAGAAAAACGTACTGTTCAAACGCTGCACTGTTGATGACAAGCTATAGGTACTTTGCATTCCAGATGATTTTGTTAATAAGCTCATTTGGTACATTCATTTCAGCTACGCACATTTTGGTTCACGAAAATGTTATCATATTCTTCGGACGACTTGTTATTTTAACAATATGGAAAAGAGAATTCGAAGAGTCTTGTCTATTTGTAAACTTTGTCAAAAGGCGAAACCATCTACTATCTCCCATCGTGTTCCTTTTTTTGCTATCATTCCCTCTAAATTAAAAGAATTTGCTGCTGTTGATCTCTTAGGACCGCTTGTCAGAACATCTAATGGATTTTCGTACGTTCTAGTCGCTGTTGAACTTACTTCAAAATTTGTTTCTTTCACTCCGTTACGTAAAGCCACTGGACGGTCTGTATCCAACGCCTTTGATAAAAATTTCTTACGTGAAGTTGGACACGTTAGTAAAGTCATTTCAGATAACGGACCGCAATTCAGATCTGCTGTTTGGTCACGCATGCTTCAGAATCATAAAATCAAACCTGTTTTTATTTCATTGTACTCACCACATTGTAACCCGTCTGAACGGATTATGAAAGAAATCAATAAGCTTTGCAGACTTTATTGTCACAGAAAGCATCAGCATTGGGACAGATATTTACACTTATTTCAAAACGTGCTGAATGAAATGCCTCATGACTCCACTGCTTTACCACCTACTCTTGTACTGAAGAATGAAGAACCACCGAACAGAATCAGAGAGCTTGTACCTTTTCCGAATACACGTAAACTTCGACACAAAGACATAATTGATTTGGCTATTAAAAATATAAAATCTGCAGCAGACAAAAGGAGAAAACTACACGGTAAAGCAAATGCAAAGAAATTATACATTGGTCAGAAAGATCTCATTAAAGCTCATTCTTTGTCACATAAGAAGAAACACTTGAGTCACAAATTCTTTCTAGTTTGCAATGGACCTTACAGAATCCGACGTATACCACATGATAATTGCGTTGAAGTTGAAACTCTGCGTACTAGGAAGAGTAAGGGTTTACACCACATTTCACATGTAAAACCGTTTATTGAAAGATAATCTGCTTTTTAACTTTGTCTTTGCCATATGACTTTTCACTTTACATTACTAGTATACTTTGTCAGACTTAGAATCTGTTAATATGCAACAATATTTGAAGTTAAATATCCAGTCAAGAACCAAGTGAACTTATTTAAACAGAAATTACGAATGCATTGTTATTGTGAACAGACGACACAGTGTTATTGTGTGTGTACATTCTTGCTTGTTAGTTGCACGATTACATAACGACTATAAGGCTCACATACTTAGAACATTTACCAGTACTGCTAATGAGATTTTAATGCAACATTTTGGTTTACTTGAAAATACATTCTGGATTTTAAGTACTTTCTGTGAGATACCAGATGACACAGTGGTTAGTTTATGTGACAGCTACACGATTTTATCACGACGCTACTAATGAGTGACAATTTACAATGTTGTTTTTGCGGTGTATCTGTTTTATATCTGCACAGGTTTTCTGAATTCTTCTGGAAAGTAAAACATGTTTTAGTAGTAACTTTTGTGGTATAGCTACAATGAGACAGCCTTTTTCGTAGCACAACAATATGTTACATTATAGTACTTTCTTCATCATGGCAATAAGCATAATAACTACGATATCTATACGCAAAGCATCTCACTTTTGTTTATGATGAGGTGAGTACATTGACTTCAGCAGAACTTTGCTTACAGAGGACGATAACTACGACACTTCAACAGAATTATCTTACAGCAAGACGCACATTTAGCGCTACAGGACACGCATTTCAGTGATTAATTTTGTACTTAAAACATTTATTTTTAAAGATTTTTGAATTACAAAGAAAGTTTTCCGTGATACATTTCATTCCATTGCTGTAATCTGTAACACCTGAGGGTATAATTACATTAATCCTCAGGGGGGTACACGTTTACTTTGTGTACCATGTGTTTGGCAAGCACAAGGAGCCCTAGCTAATATGGTATTTGCTTATACAACTTTACACATCGGTACCACATTTCTCTAACACACGAATTACACAGCTATCTGATCATTTAACTGAGATATGAACATTTTTTTTTACGACATCAGTGACATGTTTACGCAATTACACAGTTGGGTAACTTCACACTTATGAAATTGTATTTTGCCTGTGCTTTGTGAACTGTTCATATTTTTTTGGAACCATTGTGATACTATGAGAGCTTTGAATGATGTATTTGGTAAGGGAGCATGATTTTTAAAGTACGTTTGAGGTAGATGACACTATTGAAATGAGCAGAGAATTTTTTTTTAGGTTTTGACATTATTGCAGAAAGCTATGACGATTTAGAGACTTGACTGAGGTGTTATGATGTTATTTTTTTTACGACGACGATGTGTATTATGCTGTTGACGTATGTTTATGATCAATAAGCTGATGCTATATGAGGAATTTGATTATGCTATGTATTTATTGTGATGAAATATTGAAGTGTCGACGAATATGTATGTGTGTAATAAGTTAAGGAATAATGGGTAGTGGTTAGGGACTCTGACTTGTGAAAAAGGATGTTGGAAACAGAATCGTACTTTAAGAGTTGTGAAATGTGTGCATATGCGTGAATTTATCACAATGCCGACGAAAACTTTTTGAACACTGTTATATTCATAGGATTTTATTTCTACACATTTGCAACGCAAATTCTCGACCTGTGAAATTTTTTATATGAGACTGTCACTGTAGTGCAAACTGGTGTTGTAAATATTTCGGTAAGAAAGTTAAGTGAGCACCTGCACGTAATGCGTCGTAGGCACCCAGCTGCGCGAGTCGCCTGGAAAAAAGCATTAGTGTGTACCTTTCAGAGGCACAGGTGGAGAAAAAAAAAGAGGCCATTATCTTTGCTATTAACATTCCTTTGTAGAAAGCATCGCAAATACGACACACTCATACTTGAAAACATATGATTACACTGTGGAGCTCTTAATTTATGATATTTACTGAAATGCCTAATGAAATGATGAGAAACATTTTACATTTATTGTCTTTCTAGTTGAGAGATTCTTTTGCCTTTGGAGACGCCATTTGCCTAGTGAATGACGTTTCATGCATTGCTCTATATAGGCTATATATATTTGCTCATTTTGTTTAATATCTAGTTTCTAGTAGCACTGCAGCATTGGTTATTATAAAATTTAATAGATGTACTAATATCACTATTTTCTGTCTACAGACCCAGGAAAGAATATATTTATGATGCACTTTCTTAGAAATGAGGGAGCACAAAATGACATTTCCCTCCACAGGAACTGCATACATAATTTTCTTTTCAACTACTTGGTAATTTTTTTGGTAGAGTAAGTTATCGTGATGCATCACTCTAGTGTTAAGATGTGACATAGGTATTAAACATGGCCATTTTTAGTGTAATATTTTTTCTGCTTGAGCTTTGTCATGTTTAGCTATAAGTTATTTCATTTGCTGCTGCTGTTTGCCAGGCATAGTGTTACTGAATTTGACTTTGTATTACTCTGTTAAGCCAGTTTTACTACTGATTTATTTTTATTGTTTGCTGCACATTGCCTTATATTAGTCGTAATATTGCAATTGCTCTGCTAATTTATTTTTAGTGCTGCTTGCTTCGCCAATTTGATTTTTTTTTGTCATTGCTGTTTGCATTAATTGTTTTATGCTGCTGCATTGCCTCATCCCTTAGTTTAGCATCTGAGCTCAGTAGATTTAAGTTAGCTTAAAAGGGGGTAGACTATATAAGAGAATGAGTTGCGATGAATTGGAGGAAATGCATTGAGAAGTTTTACGAAAAAAGTACAGAAAGCAGGTATAGATAGCACTTTTTGAAATAATGAAGAACGAAGGGAGATCTCCAAGAAGTAAAGAAAGTTTTGTTTGCAAGATACTGCAGTAAAACAAACCCTGTCCTTTCACTTTCTGTTATTCCGCTATGAGTTTGTGTAATCTTGTATATTTGTGTTCTTCCTGTCTTTATGTGTTTATCTGATGAGAGTTACATTGTAAAATTTTTCTGATAATATGTTATTTACTTTGAAAAGATGTTTAGACATTATTTATTCTGTTTTGTTGCTCATATGTGAAGGTGATGTTTCAAAAGTTATTCTGATCTTTATGTATGTACTTATGTCATAATTCCTGTAACACTGATGTATCTGTTTATTTCTATTCTTTTGTAAAGCCTGTTTTAATACAAATGTTATCTGTATTATTATGTTTTTAATGATGTATTTTGTACCTTTGTTATCGTATTTTTATGTTATAAAATTGTAATTTACACCAGTTCATCAAATTATTAACTTGTAAGTTACATTTACTGCACACGTTTTTGTTGGTCATAGTATATGGACAATATGTGAGAAGTTGGGACTGTTAGTGCTTGCACGTGTGTTAATAACTCAGCAAGAGACTGGTTAACAGCATCACTGGTTCTAAGGACAATTCCAAAAACTTTGTGAGTGCACAAGTGGTGGTTTATGGACTTCCTATATTCTCTGCAAGACTCTTCGATGGTGATTGTGCACCTGCACAGTCGCAAGAGATGGCTGTTGGCCGTCTCTACAAGGACTACAGTGGGTCTGCACCTTTGATGACCCACCAATACCATTATGTCTACAAGGACTACAGTGGGTCTACACCTTTGCTGACTCACCAGTACCAATATTTCTACAAGGACTGCAGTGGGTCTGCACCTCTGGTGGCCCACCAATACCGTTATCTCTACCAGGACTACAGTGGGTCTGCTCTGTGATGACCTACCTACCAATAGTCTTCAAAACTTCGAATGACTCTGTTGTGGGTTTGCTCTGTTGTGGCCCATTACCTGTCTCCATGTCGAGAGTCAGCACTGTCTTTCCATTGGAAGGACAACACTACTTCTTCAAGACTGCATGGAAATCCACTACTTCCGTGTGCATTTTCTTTTACTGCTCAGACTTTGAGAAAAACACTGCAATTTTACTGTGATGGATGATCAGGACTGTCTTTATGGACTGTGAGAAAATTTTCGCTTTTGACCAACATTGTATTAATAAGTGTGTGCATTTGATTTCTTTGTTATTGTAATTATGAAAAATTTTTTCAAATCTGTACTGGCCAGTGCCCAAAACAATTTGTAAAATTTTTTGTGGGGAGCATGGGGGCTATGTAAGTAGGCTATTTAGATTTTCTTATTGGTAACGCCACGTAGCGCTCTGTATGAAAATCACTGGCTGTGCTGTGTGCAGTCCGTGGCTAGTTTGCATTGTTGTCTGCCATTGTAGTGTTGGGCAGCTGGATGCGAACAGCGTGTAGCGTTGCGCAGTTGGAGGTGAGCCGCCAGCAGTGGTTGATGTGGGGAGAGAGATGGCGGAGTTTTGAAATTTGTAAGACTGGATGTCATGAACTGCTATATATATTATGACTATTAAGGTAAATACATTGTTTGTTCTCTATTAAAATCTTTCATTTGCTATCTATGCCTATCAGTAGTTAGTGCCTTCTGTAGTTTGAATCTTTTATTTAGCTGGCAGTAGTGGCGCTCGCTGTATTGCAGTAGTTCAAGTAACGAAGATTTTTGTGAGGTAAGTGATTTGTGAAAGGTATAGGTTAATGTTAGTCAGGGCCATTCTTTTGTAGGGATTATTGAAAGTCAGGCTGCGTTGCGCTAAAAAAAATATTGTGTGTCAGTTTAAGCACAGTCATCTATAATTGTTCAAAGGGGCCGTTCCAACTTCACTAGAGCAAGACCGTGCAGTCAATTTTTGTACTAAATTATAACTAGCCACACTCCTGCACGCTTTAGTAAGAGAGAACGATTCGACAAGTAAGAAGCAACAGCAGCGCCACCTGTTTCAGACTCGACATACTTTTTTTGTTTGGTAGTCATACGTCTTACAGTTGCTTTGATTGAACCACAGCAAATTCCGTCCCTGTGCCAAATGCCAATCTCTGCCTCTCATAGTACCGTTTGCACTTAAGGTGGTTTACGCATGTGGAAATATTGTCTCAGCGATACTGTATGTCCACACCAGAAACTGTTGATCTCAGAATCCTGAATTCTTCTTTAATCTACAGTGCGCTATGACCCTTGTGTATTGCTTCTATCATCAACCTACGGTTAAAGTCAGTTAACTAGCTATGTTCCGCCGTGTTCACTAGACAGCTCTCTACATCTACATCTACATCTACATCCAAACTCTGCAAGCCACCTGACGGTGTGTGGCGGAGGGTACCTTGAATACCTCTATCGGTTCTCCATTCTATTCCGGTGTCGCATTGTTCGTGGAAAGAAAGATTGTCGGTATGCCTCTGTGTGGGCTCTAATCTTTCTGATTTTATCCTCATGGTCTCTTCGCGAGATATACGTAGGAGGGAGCAATATATTGCTTGACTCCTCGCTGAAGGTATGTTCTCGAAACTTCAACAAAAGCGTGTACCGAGCTACTGAACTTCTCTCTTGCAGAGTCTTCCACTGGAGTTTACCTAACATCTCAGTAACGCTTTCGCGATTACTAAATGATCTTGTAACGAAGCACGCTGCTCTCCATTGGATGTTCTCTATCTTTTCTATCAACCCCATCTGGTACGGATCCCACACTGGTGAGCAGTATTCAAGCAGTGGGCGAACAAGTGTACTGTAACCTACTTCCTTTGTTTTCGGACTGCATTTCCTTAGGATTCTTCCAACGAATCTCAGTCTGGCATCTGTTTTACCGCAGATTAATTTTATATGGTCATTCCATTTAATCACCCGTAACGCCTACTCCCAGATAATTTATGGAATCAGCTGCTTCCAGTTGATGACCTGCTATATTGTAGCTAAATGATAAAGGATCTTTCTTTCTGTGTATTCGCAGCACATTAGACTTGTCTACATTGAGATTCAACTGCAATTCCCTGCACCATGCGTCAATTCGTTGCAGATTCTCCTGCATATCAGTACAATTTTCCATTGTTACAATCTCTCGATATACTAGAGCATCATCTCCAAAAAGCCTCAGTGAACTTCCGATGTTATCCACAAGGTCATTTATGTATATTGTGAATAGCAACGGTCCCACGACACTCCCCTGAGGCACACCTGAAATCACTCTTGCTCCGGAAGACTTCTCTCCATTGAGAATGACATGCTGCGTTCTGTTATCTAGGAACTCTTCAATCCAATCACACAATTGGTCTGATAGTCCATACGCTCTTACTTTGTTCATTAAACGACTATGGAGAACTGTATCGAACGCCTTGCTAAAGTCAAAAAACACGGCAACTACCTGGGACCCCGTGTCTATGGCCCCCTGAGTCTCGTGGACGAATAGCGCGAGCTGGGTTTCACAAGATCGTCTTTTTCGAAACCCATGCTGATTCCTACAGAGTAGATTTCTAGTCTCCAGAAAAGTCATTATACTCGAACATAATACGTGTTCCAAAATTCTACAACTGATCGACGTTAGAGATGTAGGTCTATAGTTCTGCACATCTGTTCGACGTCCCTTCTTGAAAACTGGGATGACCTGTGCCATTCTCCAATCTTTTGAAACGCTACGCTCTTCTAGACCCCTACGGTATACCGCTGCAAGAAGGGGGGCAAGTTCCTTCGCGTGCTCTGTGTAAAATCGAACTGGTATCCCATCAGGTCCAGCGGCCTTTCCTCTTTTGAGCGATTTTAATTGTTTTTCTATTCCTCTGTCATCTATTTCGATAGTCACCATTTTGTCATCTGTGCAGTCTTCCTCTGTGAAACAGCTTTGGAAAAAAGACATTTATTATTTCGGCCTTTAGTCTGTTATTCTCTGTTTCAGTACCATTCTGGTCACAGAGTGTCTGGACATTTTGTTTTGATCCACCTTCCGCTTTGGCATAAGACCAAAATTTCTGAAGATTTTTTGCCAAGTCAGTACATAGAACTTTACTTTCGAATTCATTGAACGCCTGTCGCATAGCCCTCCTCACACTACATTTCACTCGGTGTAATTTTTGTTTGTCTGCAAGTCTTTGGCTATGTTTATGTATGTTGTGAAGTTCCCTTTGCTTCCGTAGCAGTTTTCTAACAGATTGCTCTGATATTTTTGCACATACGCCACATACTAGCCGCGACACTAGAATGGCATACACAAGATATCTTTAAATGGTACAAGGTAACATTCGAACAGTAAGTTCATAACAGCACCGTAATCTGCACTACACTCTGCGTAACAACTGCATCTTGTTTTGTACTATTGGCTACACAAGGTTGCCTGTCTTCAGCTGTTAGTCAATAGTCCTCACGACAAAAGTAGCTCCTTCCCCTCAACAAAACTGATTTGTATAAACGACATTAATCCGTAAATTATGTTTCATTTTCGGATTGCAAGGTGATAATCTCACTCGATGTACCATTTTGGTAATTTCGGCATGTGTTTGTTACATCTGTTGCAAACCAAAACGACAAGTCATCAGCATCAAACGCGACAGCGCTCCCGTTTCATTCCAGTACCAAAGCACCAATCTACGCTGACAGGCACCCTCGCAATTCGCTCGCTACCAGCAAAGGTGAGTACCAATTCTATGAGGTCATCGTCCACACAAGCATACTATGCTTACTTTCGCTCCATAATGTCATATGGGATTATTTTTTGGGGTAATTCATAAAGCCAAGCTAATGCTTTCCGGGCATAAAAACGTGCAATAAGAGTTACAGCCAAGCTAATGCTTTCCGGGCATAAAAACGTGCAATAAGAGTTACATGTGGTGTAAACTAAAGAACATCCTGCAGAGGCCTGTTTAGGGAACTAAGGATACTAACTACTGCTTCCTATTATATTTATTCCTTAATGAAATTTGTCATTAAAAATATATCACTATTTTGAAGCCAACAGCTCAGTTCATGGAGTCAATACTAGAAATAAGAATAGTCTTAACAAGGATTTAAAGTCACTTACTCTTGTACAAAAAAGGTGTGTATTATTCAGGAACACACGTTTTCAATAACTTGCCAGCAGCCGCAAAAAGCTCAACAACAGATGAAATTCAGTTTAAGAGAAGCCTAAAGGATTTATTGCTGGCCAACTCCTTCTACTCCACTGATGAAATTCGCAGTAGAACAAACTGATTATATATATATATATGTGTGTGTGTGTGTGTGTGTGTGTGTGTGTGTGTGTGTGTGTGTGTGTGTGTGTGTGCAGTAATTTGTTCATTGTAAATAAGTATTGTAGTAATTCTATTATATGTTGATGACATTATAAATAGAAAAAATCATTTTTTTTAATTTTAAATTCAGTGTATTAATGGGATCTTAGTAAATGAGTGTTGTAAAATGATCGTTTCATATAGTCTTCATTAAAAAAAAAACGATCATTCCACTTCAGACCTGTGAAAGATACATTAGCTTATTTGTTTTAGTTGTAATTTTTTCATGTATTATTGTTTTTCTGACATGTTCTACATCCTGGAGGACCTACGGATCGCCGGCCGTGGTGGCCGTGCGGTTCTAGGCGCTGCAGTCCGGAACCGCGGGACTGCTACGGTCGTAGGTTCGAATCCTGCCTCGGGCATGGATGTGTGTGATGTCCTTAGGTTAGTTAGGTTCAAGTAGTTCTAAGTTCTAGGGGACTGATGACCTAAGATGTTAAGTCCCATAGTGCTCAGAGCCATTTGAACCATTTTTGAACCTATGGATCAATTGGAATGAAAGTAAATTTAATCTAATGTAAATAGGATATCGAAACCTCAAAAAATATTTAAATATCTATAAAGGTCCAACACTACCACCAACGAACAACTGGACATTCAACAGCAGCTTAAGCCTGAGCAGTGTCATCCTCACGTAACAACTCACCCCACAACAAATTGTCGAATCTGTTTCAACGCACACCTGTACCACGGAAACTCATGATCATAAATGTGTCTAGTCCTGGATGCACTGGCTTATTTAACTTTGGACGAAACTGGTGGAAAGGTTTCTGAAAAACAGTCTTGATCGCGTAAAATATTTTTTAAAAAGGTAATTGGTTTCTCGGCAGTACCTCAAGGAAGGCGTGTAGTGCAGTAACTGTTTACAGTATATTCAACGATCTCGTGGATACCGTCGAAAGCTCCATGAGGCTGTTCACAGACAATGCGTTTATCCAGTGTAAGGTTGCAACGCCACATGACTGTAGAGAAACGCGGGAAGGAAAAACGGAGGATTCACGATTCGTGCAGGGTCTGACAGTTGACCCTTAATGCAAATAAATGCAAGTTATTGCGCATAAATGAGCGAAGAGACCCATTGCTGTTCGACTCCACTGTTGTTGATAAAGCACTGGAAACAGCAACACCTAAAAATACCTACGAGTGACAGTTCCAAGCGACCTAATGTGGAATGACCACACAAAACTACCTGTAGGGAAAGCAGATGACAGGCTGTTGCAGTTGTGCTGTACCAAAACTACGGTTCGGTAGTTTTGGTACATTACATAAATGACGTAGTAAACTGTAGTATTGTCAGAAGTATTGGTAGCACTGGTAGGGAAAGAAACGTCATTGGACGTGTGAGAGAGGAACTGGAAGAAAACGATTTCTTTGTTTTTTTTTTTTTTTGGTGGTTTGTTTTGTTCATAATCAGAGCTGCACGTCATTCAGTGTTAGTAACTTGTGTATTTTATAGCCTTGCAGAATATAAATTGCATATTATAAGTAATAAAAATTTACTGGTAGCGTAGCTTCCTTGCTTGTATGTAACCAAATCAATTACTTTTGATGCAAATACAGTTTACATGAACAAAAATAAAAAATCGCTATAATTATTGCTGTTACTTTGTGCTCAATAGAACGTTTGTAACAACAACGTTATACTATTGTATATATAATAATTTTTGCTTCTGTTTTTCGATAAATTAGTATAATCGATGTTCTGATTTCATTTCTTTTTTGTTTCATGCCATTATGTTAAAGGAACTGTAAACAATTTTCGATGTGAATATTAATGTTTATGTCAAATTGCAAGCAATATTATAACAAAATGGAAATGTAAGAAATGTTGAAACTGTTGTAAGATGTTAAAGTCGTAATTGGAAATGTGGAGTGCAAAACCTTTGGTGAATACCCTGTCTGTAGGGGAGCGGTAAAAGGTGGATGGCAGGCGAGCGCGGGAAAATGCACACAGGCGCGGCACGGCATAACGGGATCAGCAGTAATAGTCGGAGTTGGGCTTTGATCTGAGCAACACGTTCTGAATCGAGGAGGCTCTCCTGGAAAACGTGATTTCGTTGAGCCTCGGATGTGCCATTTCCGACGACTATACAGCATGGCAAAATTCCATAGGCACTAAATGGAAGAATATTGCGACGCTATGAAGAAGTAAAGTGCCAATACATCACGAGCCATAGCTGTGATTGTATGTGTCTCGGCGCCTCGCCATCTCGCCGCCAGCCAACCGCCACATCGATACGAACAGGTTGAAACTTTTAGTACTGTATTCGTGTGGACCAGTGTTACATTTGTTCCTTACTGTTCAATAACAACTTAACTTTTACTAGAACAGTCCTATCATTTAATTATCCTAATCACTAACCTAGACAGGGTCCTTTCCACATGTTGTGCAATCCGAGTGTCCCGGGATGAAGATTTAAAGTTTATGTTAACAATAATTACCTGCCGACCTATCTATGTTAGAATGATGTTTAAAGAACTTTGTTGTTAATGAATATATAGGCAAATAATATAGGTCTGACAAAGTTGGAAAATAATTTTGAAATTGAATTAGTAATGAAGTTTAATTATTTTGAGGCAGAAATAATGGTAGTTAAATGAGCAAGAAATAAGACAAAAAGAGTTGTAACTCATATATTGGATATCTTGAGTGCTTAACGATTCCATAATCAAAATTTTCAGTACAGTGATCATAACAATTTCAGGGTTCCCTTTCTCCTTTCTCCCCCCCCCCCCCCCCCCCCTCTTATCTTTTCTATTCATTTAAATTCTGAAGTGTACTGAACTGATTTGACCAGCAAAGTTAAAGTCAATATAAAACCAAAATTTATTAGTGTTTTACCTTTTTCAAAATTGACATTGTATGTGTGTTTCGAAAGTGTTATTTCTAGGGTAACTTATGCCCGATTTTAATCAGATCAATGGACAATACGAAGTTCGTAGTAAACATTATAGTGTATTGTTGTGTATTTTTGGCTTGTCCACATTAGTACAGAAAGTGAAATTATTAGTTCAGTAGATTTTCTGGTTCAGAAATTTACCATATTATGCAGTGCTATTACGTGTTGTTTTGTATGAACGTACATAAACTTGTACTGGGAAGAAACTCAGTTAATGCCTAATTAGGCTGGCGACCGTATTATTAACAATTTGGTAGCATCTGCTGTGTCGTTTCTTGTCCGTCCTAACGTGTAGCTGCACTTCAGACTTGCTTGACGTATCATTGTTGTTACTGAATGGGTGCAAGTCTGATTTTGCCTCCATTCAGGTACATGCGATCAACATACATACCAAAATCCTTTCTTATAAGGTGAAGCCCGTCAACTTACCATAGTACAGGCTTTATTTAATAAGTATCGTGCGCAGTAACGTAGTGTTACAAGTGGCTTCCCGGTGACAGAACATCCAGTTGTTGTCGGTCACAAATTAATGTGAATACCGAACAGTGGATGTTCAGTGGCACGAATTGCAATAATATTTAGTAAAGTAAATTGCAGTGAACGTCAAGTATAGTAGCGTGGTGTAATTTGCATTCAGTATGGACAGGAAAGTAGACACGGTAGATGTGCCGAGCGTAATGGAAGATGCGCATGGCAGTAGCAGGAGTTTACGCGGCCAGATAACAGATGGCGTTAGTGAAAGACAATTGGCGTACATACAATATCACGAACATGTTAACGAACAGATTGAAATGTCGAGAGTGTCTCGAACACAGCAAGGAATAAAACAGGAAGTAGAGGGTGACTTTGTAGATGATAGTGGGTATGTGAATGAATCCACTGACATGTTTGATTCTCCACAGATA
The DNA here is from genome assembly GCF_021461395.2 of Schistocerca americana. Classification (NCBI taxonomy): domain Eukaryota; kingdom Metazoa; phylum Arthropoda; class Insecta; order Orthoptera; family Acrididae; genus Schistocerca; species Schistocerca americana. The sequence goes on along the minus strand of NC_060119.1, from coordinate 1,088,117,183 downwards.
AAGAAAGGACCGAAAGAAACTTTTGAAGTAGGATCGGAACACACCGATTCCTTAGAACAAAACAGTGTGAAAATTTTAAGCATGAACCATTTATTTGAACAATTAACCAAACAAATTGCAAGACAGAATGATCAGCTTCAAAAACAAGTCGGTAATCAGGTTAGTCAGCTTAAAACACACGTTGATGAGCAGCTCAAAACACAGAATGATCAGCTTAAAACACAGGTAGAAGAACAAGGAATTAAAATTAGTAAACAAATAGAACAGGTAGAACAAAAAAAAATGTCTCTGAGCACTATGGGACTCAACTGCTGAGGTCATTAGTCCCCTAGAACTTAGAACTAGTTAAACCTAACTAACCTAAGGACATCACACACATCCATGCCCGAGGCAGGATTCGAACCTGCGACCGTAGCGGTCTCGCGGTTCCAGACTGCAGCGCCAGAACCGCGCGGCCACTTCGGCCGGCTAGAACAAAAAGTGAGTAGTTTAAGCTCTGTAGTAAATACTATGAAATTTGAAATTGACACAATTAATACAAATATGGATACTATGCAGGGGGAAATTGACAATATTAACAGTAGGTTCGATGTTGAAATTCTCAACATCCAAGAGAAAGTAGAGCCTCTGGTTGAAACAAAAGTAGACGAAAAAGTTTTCGGTCTTAAAACTGAGATCGTAAACGAATGTCAACACAAAATCTCACAGTTGAAAAAGGCAGTTTCAGACACTGAAAGAGATTTAGGTGAGAAAGTTACCGGATGTGTACAAAAATGTGAACAAAATTCTTCAAAAATTCAAGGCAAAATTTTCGATCTTGAGAGTAAAATTAAAGATAGGCCTGGTGTTGTCTATAATGGCACACCACTTACGAAGCTGTTGGAAGGTGAGGAGAGCTTCGATCCCGCCAAGAAACATAACGGATAGCATCCGTTAGATTTCATCAAAAATTGCAAGAGAATATTTCCTGAAAACTTGTCTGGTCAGGAAAAGATAAATGTACTAATTAGCGCCTTAGCAGGTGATGCTAAGCGCTGGGGAATTAATTTAAACACCGAACGAATGACGTTCGAAGAATTTAAGCAAAAATTTACGGAAGAATATTGGTCCGTACAAAAAAAGGATCATTTGTGGCGCGAGTTTATCATGGCCACACTTCATGATAACAGGGGCAGGAATTCTTTGAAAGATTTCTGCGAATATTGGTATAGAAAGTTGACACATTTAAGAGGGAGAAGATCCGATTCAGAAATCGTATGGGAGCTATATAAAAAGCTTCCAGAAGATTCAAAGAGATACGTGGGAAGCAATCATCGCAACTTCCAAGCATTTCTTGAAAGGGTCGAAGACTAAGACCACTGGCGCGAAAGTCGTGCCAATTATCAAAATTTTGGTAACAGAAACAACCGTAATCATGACGAGAGAAATGACGGCGATGGGTCAATATGATACAAAGAGGTAGAGGCAGAGGAAGAGGAAGAGGAAGTTATTCAGGTCGCTGTAGAGGGTACACCGCGCAAAATAATAACGACGCGGGAAACTGATTTCCGCGAACGTTGCGGGCCAAACGGAAGCGGACAGTATATACCGGCCCCGATTTAAGAAATGTTACCGGGCTAACAGTAAAATTATGAGACAGGTTAGAGACAGGCCTGGAACGACACAACGTGTTGTTGCGAAACAAGCATCAGGTGGAAGCGCGGATGAGTCATCTTTGCTGCGCAGAGCAATACTTGTTAACAGGCGAGTGGAGCATCAGAGGGCAACGGCCCAGTCTAGCGGAACAGCTGTTCAGAGAGAAGCCGCTAGCAATGCGGCAGCATTAGGTACGAACATTGCCGTAAGAGCTGGTGAATACATTACGAGTGGTAATTCAGTGGCGAAGGAAATAATTGGCGAAACTGTGGATACACAGAGAGGTGTGGTTAGCAGTGTTAGCAATGAAGTAAATGGCGAGAATGAATTAGCAGAAGTAACTGATTGGCGTGTGCCGAACGACGATCTGTACAAGGGCCTAAAGCAATGTGAGTGGGAGGATTTTAAGAAGGAGTATGCGGCAATGAAGTTAGTTAGTGGAAAAGGAGATAGTAGGGACGTCGATAAGGTGACGTGGCCCGAATTTAAAGAGGAGAGAGTAAATAGCGCCGCGCAACGTACGCGTGCTGCCTATAGGACGAAGGTTAAAGATAGGAAGGAATTGGAGGATGAAATCCTGAGCATAGACGAGGAAGTAACTTCCGTCAATGATCCGCCAACAGTACAAGCTGCTACCGAAAGGCACCGCGAGGAAGAGGCAGGTAATTACATGAAGGTAATTGAAGTCCACGAGGATTACACTAAATATGAAGTAACAGTGGATGTGAGTAAAGCTGATAATGAGGCCGTTTTGCCAAAAGAGGATATTGAATTAAAATTAAAGCCTGACGAAAATGCAGAGGGAGAACTTAGTGCCTGTCTCAGGAAAGCTTTTATGTTAGAACCAGCAAAGTTAAAGTCAATATAACCAAAATTTATTAGTGTTTTACCTTTTTCAAAATTGACATTGTATGTGTGTTTCGAAAGTGCTATTTCTAGGGTAACCTATGTCCGATTTTAATCAGATCAATAGAAAATACGAAGTTCGTAGTAAACATTATAGTGTATTGTTGTGTATTTTTGGCTTGTCCACATTAGTACAGAAAGTGAAATTATTAGTTCAGTAGATTTTCTGGTTCAAAAAGTTACCATATTATGCAGTGCTATTACGTGTTGTTTTGTATGAACGTACATAAACTTGTACTGGGAAGAAACTCAGTTAATGCCTAATTAGGCTGGCGACCGTATTATTAACAATTTGGTAGCATCTGCTGTGTCGTTTCTTGTCCGTCCTAACGTGTAGTTGCACTTCAGACTTGCTTGACGTATCATTGTTGTTACTGAGTGGGTGGAAGTCTGATTTTTCCTCCATTCAGGTACACGCGGTCAACATATATACCAAAATCCTTTCTTATAAGATGAAGCCCGTCAACTTACCATAGTACAGGCTTTAATAAGTATTGTGCGCAGTAGCGTAGTGTTACACGTTCTTCATCATGATCAAAGGCAAGGGATTTCTGTTATTACTGATAAAAGTGGAAGTTGTTTATGAATAACAAAAGCATCTTTTACATAAGCTCAGCAAAGTATTGAAGCGATGTTTGTACCTTTTTTGAGGAAATTGCGTTTTCCAAGGCTGTATGGTAAAACTGTGTTGTCTTATTTATATTGCAGCAACCCTCTGTTCCACGTTCCAAATCAAAAATTTTAGACTAAAACCTGAATAAAACATTGACAATTTCAGTTTTGCTATAACTGCAGTTTTTTTAAAAAATAACAGACAGGAGAGTAACCACGTAGAACATAACGTTCCGTAGATTACGCGGCCCTTTATATATCCCTTCTCAGTTTATAGACAATTCACCGCCTCCAATTTCTAGGTGAATCTAGTAAGGTAATGTTCGCACATGAAAACAAAGCAATCGATAAGAGATAATACCCGATGGGTACTTAACACACCGAACGTACTGATAACCTGAGTACGATCTTAACTGACCAAAGCTACAAGGAAAAGTACCGTAGTCTACGCTAACTTACGATAGCCTGCGATGGTCTACGGTAGTTTTACAACTCTGTAGACTATGATTCAATGAAGGAGTATTATGAAAGTGTAGTTCATCCAAGAAATACGCATTACAGAACACTTCTAACACCGGTTACAGAGTATTGTCCATGAATACGGGATCCTGACCAGGTTGGATAAGCGGAAGTGACGGTTGAGAGACCAAAGGAGAACGTTTCGTCACAAGATCGTTTACTAAGCGCCACAGTGTTAGCGAGATGTTCGACGAACTGCAGTGGCAGGGGTTTACTGCTCGAAATTCCCAGGGCACATGTTCCGACAAGAGTCGAGCAACGTATTGCTTCCTTGCATATACAAGGTGCCCCAAGAGGATAGTATTCAGAGATATGACAGGAACGATCTTTCGAAGCAAAAAAACTCTAGTAAACGTGGGCTCTAAAACGCATACCTTAAGAGCTAAGAGCACTTGTTCATCTTCAATAGTGTGAAGTAAATCGTTTCTACTGCAAGTTCTTTACTTTCCATATTTTGAGAGGTGTAGGTATCGTCCAAAACAAGTATAAGACGTCTGGTAAATACTGGCTCGCAAATGCGTCCCTCAAGGGTCATGAATACCTTTCCGGTATAAGAGACGTTTTTCACAATAGCAGAGGTTCGAAATGGTTCAAATGGCTCTGAGTACTATGGGACTTAACTTCTGTGGTCATCAGTCCCCTCGAACTTAGAACTACTTAAACCTAACTAACCTAAGGACATCACACACATCCATGCACGAAGCAGGATTCGAACCTGCGATCGTAGCGGTCACGCGGTTCCAGACTGTAGCGCCTAGAACCGCACGGCCACTCCGGCCGGCAATAGTAGACGTGAACAGCTGCTTATTGCTCGTAAGGTATGCACTGTATATTCTATGTTTACTGTATACTTTTCCTTGTTTTGGTCCATATTATCCACCTTTCAAAATACGCAAAGCAAAGAGCTTGCAATAGAAGAGAGATGTTCCACAGCATCGAAAATCAGGAAGTGCTCATAGCTTTTCAAGTATGCAAGTAAGCTCAAGTATGCACATGTTTACTAGAATTTTCTTTCTTCGAATGATCGTTCCTGTCATGTGCCTGAATATTAACCAATCCTCCAGGGACACCTCGAACGTCTTGCAAAATGACCACGACGAGAAAATAACGGAAAGTAGAGCTCATACAGAGATTTATCAACAGTTGTTCTACTGATGCTCCTCATTAGCGAATGGAACAGGCATAGGGTATCCAAACATTCTCCGACACACTACGCTAAGTGACTTGCCGAATGTAGCGTATAGAGGCTTCCGAGGAATCTTCTCATTAAGATTCCAGAGGGCAAAAAATTAAATGTAATCTGTTCAAATAATGGCGTTATTAAACTAAAAATAAACTACACGAAACAAACTGTGTAGAGGTTGAAAGGCACTGCGTTCCTTAAGTGGACTGTTTCAAGGTTATCGTGCACATTCTCGCTCAAAATGACTGTACAAAGAGGCAAGAAAAAGGCTAATAGCTGCAGAGCTGTAGGAGGATGCAGTGTGTTGGTACCGGCAGTAACCAGCCAGCACGTCAGAAAACTTCTTGGCTCAGTCGTTAAAGGCGTTTTAGTCCTCTCTAAAGCAGGCCGTGTAGCGAAAACGAACAGCGTGAGTCCTGGCCAGAATGTTCTCGTACAGGACATACCGCCATTCCTCACAGGATGTAAGGACATATGGCCGGAAAGTGTGTTTCCATATTACTTAGTTATTAAAATTGTGACATTAATATTGGTGTGTCTTTCGTAGTTAGCAAGAACTGTTGTGTAAGGCGAACGCCATGCTCCTTGCAAAAATTTTACTAGAGCTAAAACTTCGGGTACATTGTGTGTGCATGGTGCATCGTTTCGGTCGGATCGATAACTGTTGCAGTCTGTTCTTCCTCTGAGTGTACATGGCTCTCATACACAAATGTGGGAACCGCCAGGAATATAGTGCACCTTGATCTTTCTTTACATCCTTCTTGAATGTTGCGCTGAGATGGTCTCCACCGTTAACTGCAGAATTTTCTAGCTTGCCATTCAAAAAATGTGCAAATGTGTGTGAAATCTTATGGGACTTAACTGCTAAGGTCATCAGTCCCTAAGCTTACACAATACTTGACCTAAATTATCCTCACAGTCCATGACTGCAACGCCCAAGACCGCTCGGCTAATCTCGCGCGGCCTTGGCTTGCCATTGTTTTATACTGTGTTGTACTCTATTCTACGGCGTCTCTTCCAAAAATCGTATAACGTAGGTTACAATTACGGGTAGCATGCCTCCCACGAAAACTACGTGAGAACATCAGTATTATTGCAGAAATAATAAAGACGAGTCCACTTTGCTATGCTTCTAGCGTGGAAATGATCTTTCGTAAAACTCATCAATATTTATATTAGTTCTCATCGAAAGTGATATGAAGATCTTCTAAGGATCACCATGTGGGATTAAGGTGAATGTAATTCCCATTTCCAGAATGAATTTTCATTCTGCCCTGAAGTGTCTGATGGTTTGAAACTTTTTACCAGATTAAAGCGTGTTCGAGACTGGGACTCGAACCAGCAACACTTGCCTTACGCGGGTAAGTGCTCTACAAAATGAGCTATCAAAGTACACAGCTACAATTCCAGCGCTATCTTATCTCCTAAGCAGAGGTCCCAGCTTCGAGTCCCTATAGTGCACAAACTGTCAGCATGTTTGCAATTTCCACTCATCGCATGAGATCTGAGGATGATACTATCGTCTTAGCTGACAGGGAAATTTGCAGAGCTTCTTTTTTTTAGTCACAAGTCAACTGACAGGTATGATGCGGAGCGCCACAAAGTCCTCTTCATCTCAGAGTATCACTTGCGACCTACAGCTTTAATTATTTGCTGACTGTCTGATTTCTGTCTTCTTCTACAGTTTTTATCCTCTGCAGCTCCCTCCAGTACGGTAATTATTCCCTGATATCTTAACAGATGTTTTAGCATACTGTCCCTTCTTCTTGTCCAGTGTTTTCCACGTACTCCATTGCTCTCCGATTCTACGCAGAACCTCCACATTCCTTATCAGTCCACCTAATTTTCAACATGTAACTGTAGCACCACATTTCAAATGCTTCGATTCTCTTCTTTTCCGATTTTCTCACAGTTCATGTTTCACTATCATACCATTCTGTGCTCCAAAGGTACATCCTCAGAAATTTCTTTCTCAAATCAAGGCCTATGTTTGGTACTAGCAGAGTTCTCTTGACCAGGAATGCCATTTTTGCCACTGCTAGTCTGCTTTTAAAGTCCTGCTTGCTGCGTACGTCATTGATCATTTCGCTGTCTAGGTAGCAGAATTCCTTAACTTCATCTACGTTCTTCGCGACCATCACTCCTGATGTGAAGTTTCTCGATGGTCTCATTTCTATTACTTATTACTTTCGTCTTTGTTCGATTTACTCTCAATCCATACTCTGTACTCATTAGACTGTTCATTCCATTCAGCAGATTATGGAATTCTTATTCACGTTCTCTGAGCATAGCCTACACCCCGATAGCTGAGTGGTCCCCGGGTTCGATTCCCGGCGGGGTCTGGGATTTTCCCTGCCTCGAGATGACTGGGTGTTGTTGTGTTGTCTGCCTCGGTGGCAGTAGGCAGTGCGTAAGTCCCATAATCTTAAGCTGCCGGTACGGTAGCTCAGCGTGTTCGGTCAGAGAGTTAGCTGCCCTCTGTAATAAAAAAACTGAGTTAACGGCTCAACATTATACTTGAACGAGTGTCATGGGATATCCGCACCGAGCAAATGCAACGAACAAAATCAAATAAAATGAGAACAATAAAAAAAAGTGGTCAGCGTGGCGGACTGCCGAACTACGGGCCGGCTGGGTCGGGGGTTTTCTCCGCTCAGGGATTAGGTGTTGTGTTGTCTTCATCATCATTTCATCCCCATCCGGCGCGCAGGTCGCCCAAATGTGGCGTCGAATGTACTAAGACCTGCACCAAGGCTGGCAGACCTACCCCGTAAGGGGCCTCCTGGCCAATGACGCCAAACGCTCATTTTCATTTTTCTTAGGCTAGCAATGTCGCCAGCGAGTCATATAATTGCTAGCCTTTATCTTGAATTTTAATTTCAATCTTGAACCTTTCTTTTACTTCCCTCATTGTTTCTTCGATGTATAGATCGAACAGTACGTTTGACAGACTACGTCAATGTCTTTCACCCTTTTTAATCCGAGTCCTTCGTTCTTGGTCTTCCACTCTTTCCCACTTGGCTCTTGTGCATGTTGTATATTACCCTCTCTCCCTACATTTTACCCCTAATTTCCTCATATTTTCGAACATCTTGCGCCATTTGGCACTATCGAACTTTTTTGCAGGTCGAAAAATCCTATGAACGTGTCTTGATTTTTCTTTAGTCTTCCTTCCATTATCAACCGCAACGTCAGAATTGCCTCTCTTACCTTCCCTAAGCCAAAGTGATCGTTATCTAACACGTCCTCAATTTTATTTTCCATTTTTCTATAAATTATTCTTGTCAAAAACTGGTATATATGAGCTGTTAAGGTAATTGTGCGAGAATTTTCGCACTTGTCAGCTTCTACAGTCTTCAGTGTTGATTGGATGCTATTTTTCCGAAAGACAGATGGTATATCGCCTGACTGATACATTCTACACATGAACGTAAATAGTTATTTCGTTGCACTTCGCCCACGATTTTAGAAACTCTGGTGGAATGTTATCGGTCCCTTCTACTTTGTTCGATCTTAAGTCCTCCAAAGCTCTCTTAAATTCTGATTCTAATACTGGATCCCCTATCTCTTCTAAATCGACTACTTTTCTTCTTCTATCACGTCAGATAAATCTTTCCCCTCATACAGGTCTTCAGTGACTCTTTCCACCTATCCGCTCTCTCTTCTGTATTTAACATTTAAATTCCCATTGCACTTTTAATGTTGCTACCCTTGCTTTTCATTTCCCCGAAAGTTGTTTTGAATTTGCTATATGTTGAGTCACTCCTACCTCCAATTAGTTCTTTTTCGATTTCTTCACATTTTTTATTCAGCCATTTCGTCTTAGCCTCCCTGCAATTCCTATTTATTTCATTCCTCAGCTATTTGCATTTCTGAATTCCTGAATTAACCTGAACATTTTAGTACTTCCTTCTTTCATCAATCAACTGAAGTACTTCTTCTGTTGCCCATCGTTTCTTCGCAGCTTACTTCTTTGTACTTATGTTTTTCTTTCCAGCTTCCGTGATTGCCCTTTTTAGAGATATCCATTCCTCTTCAACTGTACTGCCTACTGAGCAATTCCTTATCGCAGTACCTATACCCACAGACAACTTCAAGCGTATCTCTTCATGCCTTACTACTTTCGTATCCCATCCCTTTGCGCACTGATTGTTCCATCAAGTGCTCGAACTTCAGCCTGCTCTCCATCATTACTATATTGTTATTTGAGTCCATTTCTGCTCCTTGTTATGCCTCACAATTCAGTATTTGATTTCGGAATCACTGTCTGACCGTGACTTAATCTGACTGAAATCTTCCCTTATCTCCCTGCTTTCCAAGTATACCTCCTCCTCTTGCGATTCTTGAACATAGTATTCGCTATTCCTAGGTGAAATTTATTACAGAATTCAATTAGCCAATCTCCTCTCTCATCCCTAATATCAAGCCCACATTCTTCCGTAACCCTATCTTCTACTCCTTCCCCTACAACCCCATTCCAGTCCCCCATGGCTATTAGGTTTTCATCTCTCTTTACGTACTGCATCACCCGTTCAGTATCACCATATACCCTATCCATCTCGTCATCTTCAGCTTGCGTCGTCGGGATGTGTACCTGAACTATCATTGTCGGTGTTACTTTTCCTCTATCCTGATGAGAACCACTATCACTGGACTGTTGACAGTAACACACTCTCTCCCTAACGAATCCTACTCCCATTATACGATGCACTGCTGCTGTTGATATTACACAATATTCATATGATCAGAAATCCCTGTCTTCTTTCCATTTCACTTCCCTGACACCTACCAAACTGAGCCTTTGCATTTCCCTCTTCAGATTTTCTACCACGATCAAGCTTCTGACATTCCACGCCCCGACTCGTAAAACGTCGACCTTTCATTGGTTATTCAGTCTTTTTCTCTTGGTCACCTCTACCTTGCCAGTCCGCTCCCAGAGTGCCTAATGAGGGACTATTCCGGAATCTTTTGCCAATGGAAAGATCATCATATGACACTTTTTCGATTACGAGCCACATGTCCTGTGGCACACTATGTGTCTTTATTGCATTGGTTCCATTGCTTCTGCGTTGATCATTTCTGAGTCTTCCGCCTTTAAGGGCAGTTTCCCATCGCAAGGGAAAGACAGTGCCCTGAACCTTGGTTCGCTCCTCCGCCCCCTTTGACAAGGCCGTTGGCAGACAGAGTTGGCTTAATCGGCGAGCTTCACTAATGTGACTAAATTGAAACGTAAATTCATGTTCCGACAAAGGATGATTCACAGTCTTCTCACCTTTGCAGCAGTAAAAAACAAAATCGAGAAATGAAAGGTATGAAATGAATTTGTAAATGTTCCTCCGAGTCCATGTGCCCAGACGAAGATCATTGTGGTGCGCTGACCCTTCGTGATACATAGCAAAAGAGAAAGTGTCTTTCTTCACGAGTCAAATTTTATAAACGAATATCTTGACGTACTATTCTTCTTAAAACCATATGAAGGACGAAGGCCAAAGCACAATTAGCCGCAGATGGACGAATTACAGTCCGTCATAAGAGTTCAAAGCTTGCGGCCTTATTTGGTTGCCAGAAGGAAAATAAAATATTGACTGGATACTGCACAAAAAATAACAATCGTTCTCGAAGTAATTCGTCGCCAACTTATAACAAATAATAGTTTCCAAATCGTAAACACCTGACGGAAATTAGCATTACCTGGTAGCAGATATCCTCGCTGACATTTGAAGTAAATGTTCACCTCCTGAAGTGACATCCTGTTGTAAAATAAAATGTACCTTAAATACAGGAAATAAAAGTTTCTTCCAGCTGTTCTACAGGTCCAGTCTTAGGCAGTCTCATTCAGTAAACAATTCGCCTATCCCCAATACACAATGAGACGTGTATGGGAATGTGCAAGACACCAAGCAAGTCCAGAAAGCTCATGAGACAAGGCTGCCTACGTCTGTGGGTGACTTCTTACGTCGGAACTCTTCGGCCGCCAGTGCTGATTATTATTCAAAATTTAAGCCATGGAGGGGTTCGAACCTGGGACCGAGGACGTATTGATTTCTAATGAAAGACGATACTCCCCTTTTTTTGATCTCATTTTGTTCGTTACTGTCCGTTACATTCGTTCGGAGTGGGCATCCTATCACACTCGTTCAAGTTCACTAAGCTTTTTATCACAGGAGGCAGCTAATTCTCTGACCGAAAACTGAGCTACCGCGCCGAAAGCCACACACCACGGGTGTCCTGTATTTGCAGAATATATTTTCTAAATTTGCAACAGTTATATAAATATTTAAACTTAAAACTGACAATAAAACTTCCAATTTTTGTAGTTAGCAAATTAAAGATAATGGTAAAAATACTAAAATGGAAATAAAATATAAAATGTGATAAATTTTGTTATTTAGGCTCCTTAATTATAAACACATCAGACAAAGCATTGAAATCAGAAAAAGAATTGTTACAGTAAAAAGTGCTTTTAATGAAAGAAGGCAACAAATAATGAAGAAGTTATTTATTAAGGAACAGAAAAAATAATTTGTATAGACATTCCTCCACAATGTGATCCTATATGGAGGTGAAGGCAGGGTACTGTTGAAGTCAATAAGCGTTAAGAAATGATAGAAGTGTGAATTTAGTATAAGCTAAAGAGGACCAAATTACCAAATCGTCAAGAAGAATATGCAGTGGTTTTAAAAGAAATGAGCGACATATATCTGGTAGCAGTTATACAGAGTGAACATTTATGAAACCGACAAACTTCAGGTGTGAATTCCTGACAAAATGGAGGAAAAAAAGGTCCGATGGACACGTATTCGGAAATTCATCTGCTATCTTATTTCTATATGTATATATTTGCTATAAACTGCCTGTATTATAGAGTAACATACAAATAAAAATAAGATATCAGATCACCTGAAGTTCGTTCTTGTAGTAATTTATTTATTAATTTTTTGTACTCTCATGTTATCGCCAGTCTGATTAAAATATTTGCCATTATATCGACTTTAATACATGTAAAGAAGAACAAATTACATCTCTGTGCGAAGTAGGCCTATGCCATATCTTTCTGTGAAGATCTTTGTTACAAACAACAATTGTAAAGCGCATGTTGGATGCTGGAAAAGTGTCGCTGTCAGAGTGTAAATTAGTATAGTTTGTGTGGAAGTATGTGTAGCGATATAACAACTGGACATCAAAATGAAGGCAGACAGATGGACACTAACCGAAAAATGCCGCCTATACTAAACTTAATTTACATCCATATCGACAGATAAGCTATAGTCATGGCGATACATTACAGTGTGTTCCATCTTTTTATCATAGAGCCAGCACCAAGCATTATGCTAGCAATAATGATGTAACTTCCTGAAACCATATGAAGATGAACCTGAAAAGTTTCGAAAACCCGTTCATGGATAAAACATAATTATTCAAAAAAGTGACTGGTTGCAGTTTTGTATAACTTATTTACATGAGGTGCTTTTATTTTACAAGATGTGAAAACAGTAGCGTGTGTTCTTTGAAGGCAATGACTGCAGGTAACATTAAAGCTGTTTCACAGTCATCAACCGCACGGGTTCATCTTGTGAACCCTATGCTGTTGTTTCAGTTGAACCTTTTCACTAGTAGTGTTTGTTTGGAAGGTAGTGCTCTATTTTTCATTGACTTTGTAAGTGGTCCACTTTGTTACGAACTGGTCTACCAAGATAAGTAGTTACAATAAGCCCTGATTTATTGATCCCAAGTCTTGTTATAAACACATAAAATGCATATCTCAAGAGCTATGAGTATTTGTTCAATAGAAGGGAGGTGTTTCGCCGTAGCGAAGATAAACAAGTGCTAATTGCAATTAAGGCAAGCTTTTTACAGCCCATGTTCACCAGACTTTTTTCTTGTTTTGTTTCATATTAGCACAGTTGAAAGTTTGTCGGCGGACTTCTGGTCCACTTTGTAGTATAAGCTTCTCGGAGAGAAAGATAAATCAAGTTTGGTTATATTTCTTTGTGTTTAATTTTTGTTGCTCCCAGACTTCCTTCATCCTTCGACAGTTTCGTTTATTTTCTTCTTGGATGTGCGTTCTTCCATTCTCAGACCTCTTTCTTTCCTGAAATCCTGTCTTTTGTCTTCCTTCTCTAAAAAGTATTCTACTATCGACTGCATTCATTCTAATTCTAGTCTTTTTTCATATTTTTGTCACTTTGTGTTGAACATGTGGGTTTAGATTTGTAGCTGTTTACTAAGTTGAGGTTCTGTTTTGTTGATCTGTATATGTGTCCATAAAACTGCAGCCGTCTTTTCCTGATGACAGCAGCTGGTTTTCCCATTTTCAAATAGAGCTATCTGTTTGCTCTGCGTTACTATTACATGTAGCTCCCGGTATTTTCTTTAGAATTCTTCTTTCAACTTTGTCCAGTTTCTCAAGATATCCAGATCTTGTTAGTTTAAGTGTTTCTTCTGCATACAGTACACAAAATGTTTCTGCCCTTACCACTTTTTGACACTGTTCAGTTTTGTTTTCCGGGATAAAAATTTGTCACATTTATTTTTTGTCGTATGGAATGCCTTTACCATTTTATGTACTCTGTTTTCTATTGCTGTTTTGTTTCTGTTGCTCGTCATCCGTTCTGCTAACGATTTACAATAGTTTGCTTTAGATATTGTGTTCTTATGAATTTTATGATCTTGTGGGTCATCACTGGTGTTTTTCATGAACAATGATTTTTCTTATGATATTTGCAGTGTATCTTATTTTCTCTATTTTTCTATTGGTATCTGTAGTTTCGTACTGATCTTCACCAACTCTCCTAAGTTTTGGAAACAGGTTGTTTTAGACACTGTGTTATGGATTTTAATATCTTGAGAGAGTGGGGTATCAATGAGATTTCTTATCAACAGAGGGAGAGAGAGAGAGAGAAGGAGGGAGGGAGGGGGTGTTGATGAAGCCATTATAGTAAAACTCGGTGCTCTGCGGTACAGGTAATTGTGGTACAGCCTTCTCCACCTCAGCTTTGGTTTGGAAGTGACGTCCCGAGAGTGTGGCTTTCAACGCAAAATGCAGGGAACTGATGACAGACCGGTGGGGCAAGATCGGAGCTGTAGGCCGGGTAACCCAATCTCTACGATCCGAAGCGACGAATCTGATATGTGTGAGCCTTGCTGAGTGTGGTTTTGCTTTGTTGTCCAAGATCACAACGTCTTCATTCAAGAACCATAGCATCTTTCGTCGAATGGCGGACCTGAGTTTGATGAGGGTGTCTGCCATCGTGATGTGTACTCGAATAACCTCGGGCACTCTTGCTACTCTCTCTTCTCGGGCATTCTGCGCAGGTGCCATCCCTCCTCTCGTGACGCCCCTTCCGCCGTTGAACCAGCAACTGGAGTGGATTCATATGGCGTTTGTTTGTGTCAGCTGTTTCTGTTTGAAACTTAGTTTTGGTACGTCTCTCGTATACGAGGAAGCCGGCCGGTGTGGCCGAGTGGTTCTAGGCGCTCCAGTCCGGAACCGCGCTGCTCCTACAGTCGCATGTTCGAATCCTGCCTCGGGCTTGGATGTGTGTGATGTCCTTAGGTTAGTTAGGTTTACGTAGTTCTAAGTCTAGGGTACTGATGACCTCAGATGTTAAGTCCCATAGTGCTTAAAGCCATTTTAACCATTTCGTATATGAGGACTATTCGGAAACTGACGTCCAATCAAAAGCGAAATGGAAACTGCTGTGGAAAAAAAGTGTTTTATTTGCAACTATTAGCTACACCTTCCAGCTACTTCTCTACATAGTCGCCGCTTTGTCGTAGACATCTTTTGTACCAACTTTCCAATACCCTGGTAACAGAAGGCAGTTACTCGTGTTTTCCGCCAATTCTCTACGCTGGCCTGCAGTTGGTTGTCTGTGACAAAATGTTGTCTTCATAGCCAGTGGTTTATGCGAGCAGAGATCAAGATCACAGAGAGTCACGTCCGGGCAATATAGCAGGTGATCAAACACTTCCCATCGAAAATGCTGCAGGAGCGTCTTCCTTGCCCCCGCAGGGTGTGGCCGACAATTGTCATGAAGAAGGGACTGCATGACAGTTACGTTATGTGAGGTTGCAAGACAGGCGAAATCTCATGGCAGGGACCCATACCTGGCGAGAGACACTATTTTCTAGGCGTCTTTAAGTGCTCAAAGTCTCCTCAGAACTGGAATGAGCGACGTGACGCGATCGACGAACGTACCAGAGACACTGCCCAATACATCTGCGCATAGCTTAAACAGATCTTAAACAGATTTTCATTGCGGTTTCCATTTCGCGCCTGATCGGACCTTAATTTCCTAACAGCCCTCGTATATGAGTGTCCCTCATAAGAGCTGTCAGTCGCATTTTCTCTGTCATTTCGAACGATATGTGCAATTTCGTTTTTGTAATGTGTAGCTGGAGTCAGCCCACTGTCAGCGGAAAGCGACGTTTCGTTTCCCATTACAAACAAAATTAAGTTTAAAGTGAAACGTAAGTGCCCAGTGGACATAGTGGTCTCAAATTAGTCTGTTTTATCGACATCTGTCAACGGTGATAGTAGAACAAGAAGAATAACCAGAATTCCAACAGCGGCAGCATAGCCCTGTCCCGTGCTGACTGCTGCAGCCATGCAGCCGCGCTGCTCAGTCGCTGCCAGAGTACTGGTTATTCTAATCGTTTTAGACGTGGTTCCACAGAAGAATGTTAAAGATTACGTGGGCTGAAAAGATAAGGAATGAGGAGGTTCTCCGCAGAAGAGGCGAGAAACGGAAGATACTGAAAACACTGACAGGGGTTGGAGGGGGGGGGGGGAGACAGGATAACAGAACAAGAGCCAAGGGAATCAGGGAGTAACTTCAATGGTAGCAGAGAGAGCTCCAGAGGATGAAAGTTGTAGGGGACGACAGAGATTGGAATACATCCAATAATTAATTGAGAATTTATGATGCAAGTATCAATCCAAAATGAAGAGGTTGGCATAAGACAGGAATTGCTGGTGGACCAAGTGTCACTCCAAGATGAAGAGGTTGGCATAAGAGAGGAATTTGTGGTGGGCCGCATCAAACTAGTTAGAAGTCTGAGGAGTTGAAAAATACTGGAAAGCGATGGACAGAAATTGTGCTAATGAAACTGATCTGACAATAAAAAGGGGGAAACAACTGATGAGAAGAGGAAACACTACATTTACACGGAAATGGAAATCAAAATAATAACTGTAACGAAAATGAAATTAAGTTTGGTAGGACATTCACCCAGACAAATGGGCAATAGAGAGACACAAAGCTTCTTACTGTACTGCAGGTAAGAAAAGTTGATAATTTAATAGACAGTGGATTTTATTTATTTATTTATTGTTCCGTGGGACCAAATTAAGGAGAAGCCTCCATGGTCGTGGAACGAGTCAACACACGAAATTATAAAACGATAGCAGAAACAGATAAAATGAAATATAAGAAACATATTCAGGCGACAAGTCGTAAGTTTAAATCAACAATGTAACACTGGAATTTGCTTAATTTTTCAGCTCTTCCAGGAGCTCCTCGACAGAATAGAAGGAGTGAGCCATGAGGAAACTCTTCAGTTTAGACTTAAAAGTGTTTGGACTACTGCCAAGATTTTTGAGTTCTTGTGGTAGCTTATTGAAAATTGATGCAGCAGAATACTGCACTCCTTTCTGCACAAGAGTCAGGAAGTGTATTCCACATGCAGATTTGATTTCTGCCTAGTATTAACTGAGTGAAAGCTGCTAACTGTTGGGAATAAGCTAATATTGCTAACAACAAACGACATTAAAGAAAATATATACTGTGAGGGCAATATCAGATTCCTAGACTATTGAATAAGGGTCGACAAGAGTTTCTCTCACTTACACCACATATAGCTCGAACAGCCCGTTTCTCAGCCAAAAATACTCTTTTTGAATCAGAAGAACTACCCCAAAAATAATACCATACCACATAAGCGTATGAAAATATGCGAAGTACACTACTTTTCGTGTTGAACTGTCACTTATTTCAGATACTGTTCTAATGGTAAATAAAGCAGCATTTAGTTTCTGAACAAGATCCTGAACATGGGCTTTCCACAATAGCTTACTATCTATCCGAACGCCTAGGAACTTGAACTGTTCCGTCTCGCTTATAATATGCACATTCTGTCTGATCAAAATATCGGTTCTTGTTGAATTGTGAGTTAGAAACTGTAAAAACCGAGTCTTACTGTGATTTAGCATCAAATAATTTTCCACAAGCCACGAACTTATTTCATGAACTACATTATTTGATACTGTTTCAATATTACACAAAGATCCTTCACTACCAAGCTGGTGCCATCAGCAAAACAGAAATATTTTTGAATCACCTGGGATACTAGAAGGCATGTCATTTATACAAATAAGAAACAGCAGTGGCGCCAGCACCGACCCTTGGGGAACGCCCCACTTAACAGTGCCCCATTGGGACTGAACATCACTACCACTTTCAATATTGCGAAGAATTACCTTCTGCTTTCTGTTCTGAAAGTAAGAGGCGAACCAATTGTAAGCTACTCCCATTACTCCATAATGGTCCAACTTCTGCAGTAAAATTTTGTGGTCAACACAGTCAAAAGCCTTCGTTAAATCAAAGAAAACACCTAGCGTTCGCAACCTTTTATTTAATCCGTCAAAAACCTCACAGAGAAAAGAGAATATAGCATTTTCGGTTGGTAAACCATTTCTAAAACCAAACAATTTAGGAAATTTGCTGAACAATATGGATGGCTATAGCTCAAGCGTTATAGGCTGAAAGGTTCTTTATGCATCTACAGATGTATACATTTCGTGTTAATGAATTATCCTCTAAACGTAATAGTAACGCATAAAATTGCACTGTGAATTATGAAGCGTATCCATTCCACGAAGATGCAATCAGATACAAGTACATAAATGCTAATGAAAAATAAGACAGTGCCAGAAAAGTATGGTGAGAAAGGTAAAGAACCGTGAAGGAAAAAAATCACTTTGAAAAACAGCCGTGTTGGGAACCAGTTCACAGTGACTCGCTTCATCTTGAACCGCCTCCCCTTTTTATACCAGCGTTATGCTCGGGTAGTCGTCAGAAGATAAAGGTCAGACGACACGCGCGAAGGACCGCAAGACCCCCATGCCTGTTCCAGGAGCTGAGCTGCCCACTCGGCGCATGACCTCAGAGCGAGGTCGAGCACGTTCACCGTACCGTGAGCAAACACGTTTCGTCGAAGCTTACCCGCAAACGTTAACGCTATCTTAACGCTAATTCTGTTGCCTGACGTCAGTAAGTTCGTCTTTGTCTGAAAACATTGACCAACTCTGCGTAGCAGCAGCAAAGAAATGAAATATTTCCTGTCGTAATGCATGTTTCGCCTACATGCTTTCACTTTTTTCTCACACGGTGTTTTCCATAAAGCAAGGAAAAGTTTAAAAAAGATCAAAAATATCGTTTTAATTGTGAAACGTGAAACAAACATTTTCGGCAGTGTATAATACAGGACTAAGAAGATGAAAACAGAGTCACCCGCAAAGGAATATTTGTCCAGAGGTAAAATAACGTAGCTGAACTATACAAAATGATTTGCCAGTTTTGTACAGTCAGTAAAAAAAAAATATTTCTCTGAACAACAATTCAACAAATATAGTTATGTGTAGTGCTAAATAGGGGAAAGTGGAGTAAGATCGGGTAACTAATCCTCCAAGGGACTTTGGAGTTAAACTATTTAACCTGGAGATTGTCAGATTGAGTAAGACATAACCATTGTTTAATTGGGTACAATATATTATTCCTATAAAACGGTAGTTTCGGTAATTTTAATGACTCTCCTCTAGCGGGGTAAGAGCAGGTACACATACTAACTTTATGGGAATATAGAAAAACAAGATTTTCAGGGGAAAAGCAGCAGAAATGTTTAATAAAACACAATTTAGCCAACAATATTATTCACAAAATTCGCGTGTCAAGTAATAAACATTATCAGCTGCACTGCATCTTTCGTCGGCCTAGCAAAGACATTTTCCACAATTGAATCGAACCACTTCGCTCTAGCCACCTTCGTTTCGTCGTTACGTTTCCAATTGGTTGCAAGATTGTATGCTCATCTTCGGACATCTTTCAAGTTAAACTAGAAAGCATAAATAAATGATCAACTAGTCTCTTTCTTGTTGCTCTGAAAACACGATTCAGAATGACCATCAAGATCTTTTAATTGCTCCTTCCCTAGAACTTAATTAATTTGTTCTACCTTTTTTTAATCTTCTAAGGTACTTTGGGAACACTGAAGGTTCTTGCAGGTTGGTTTCAAAACGAAACAAAAGGACGCTATTCTTGTGCTAAATCCGTATTGTATGGTAGTGTAATGACTAAGAAATAATCGCAGTTTAAACACAAAAGAACATTAATCAGTTGATACCCTTATGTATCTTCACAGTCATCGTGAGCTAAACTGCAACAACAAGCCAATATAGTACCTCTTTCTTCTTGATTAGTGGAGTGTATTTCAGTGTTTCTCCACCAGGAGGCATAAATAGTGACGTCAGAACAAAGGTACTCGGTTTCACCCCACTACCCGGACTTACACCACTTTCCGTTACATCGCACAAAAATTTTCACTCTCCGCTTACCCCCCCCCCCCCCCCCCCCCGTAGACTATACGCCAATACAGTACAAAACCGCCTCTAGCTTTCTTTAGGTATACCGTACCCAGCTGAGGCGATTGACTGTTGATTGGATCCCGCTGAGCTACCAAACTGTGGATTTGCTGATTGCTCTATTTTACAAGCTGTTTGAAATAGCGTCAGACAGTTCTTATGGGATTACGATCAGGTGACGTAGCGAGCCAATCGAGAAGCGACAGGGGACCTGAGTGATCGTGTGCACGGGTGCAGTCCTCTGGAAAGGGCTGTTATCTTGGAAGATGAGAGTGTCCACAGCACACTCATCGGTAAGAGGCAGAGGAAAAGGTAACACTTGGTTACCGAGAATGTTCAAATAAACATCATGGCTCATGTTCATCTGAAAGAATTGGCGAAAATCAAGATACAGGGCTGGACAAATAGATACACCACGAGAAATGTTTGCTTGAACATAAATGCAGTTGCTAACCAAGCTTGCAGGTTACGCTGTTCTATTTGAGGGGGAAGACTTGTATGATGACGTGACAGAAGAAGAAAAAAGGATAGATTTAGAAGAGATAGGGGATCCAGTTCAAAAATGGTTCAAACGGCTCTGAGCACTATGGGACTTAACATCTAAGGTCATCAGTCCCCTAGAACTTAGAACTACTTAAACCTAACTAACCTAAGGACATCAAACACATCCATGCCCGAGGTAGGATTCGAACCTGCGACCGTAGCGGTCTCGCGGTTCCAAACTGAAGCGCGTAGGACCGGTCGGCCACACCGGCCGGCAGGGGATCCAGTATTACAATCAGAATTTATAAGGGCTTTGGAACATAAGATCTAAAAAGGCAGAAAGGATAGATAACATTCTATCACAATTTCTAAAATCAGTTGGGAAAGCGGCAACAAAATACTATTCACGTTGGTGTGTGGGGTAGAATGTATGAGTCTGAAGGTATACCATCTGACTTTCGGAGGAACATCATCCACACAATTCCAATAGCAAGAACCGACAAGTGCGAGAGTTATCGCACAATCCCCTTAACAGCTCATGCATCAAAGCTGCTGACAAGAATAATTTAGAGAACAATAAAAAAGAAAAATTAGGATGTGTTGGATGACGACCAGTTTGTCTTTAGGAAAGGCAAAAGGTACCAGAGAGGCTGCTCTGACGTTACGATTGATAATGACAGAAAGACTAAAGAAAGCTCAAAACACGTTCACAGGACTTGTTGACCTCGAAAAAGCGTTCGACAATGTAAAATGGTGCAAGATATTCGAAATTTTGAGAAAAATAAGGGTAAGCTGTAGGGAAAGACGGGTGATATACAACATACACACGAGCCACGAGGGAATAATTAGGGTGGAAGATGACGAACGAAGTGCTCAGATTGAAACCGATATACGGCCTTTCGCCCTTACTGTGCAATCTATACATCGAAGAAGCAATGAGGGAAATTAAAGGAAGGTTCAAGAGCAGGTTTAAAGTTCAAGGTGAGGGGATATCAATGGCAAGATTCGCTGATGACATTGCTCTCCTCAGTGAAAGTGAAGAAGAATTACAGGACCTGCTGAATGGAATGAACAGTCTATTGGGCACAGAATATGGACTGAGAGTAAATCGAAGAAAGACGAAAGTAGCGAGAAGTAGAGGAAAAGAGAACGGCGAGAAACTTGACATCAGGATTGATGGTGACGAAGTAGTTGAAATTAAGGAATTCTACTATCTAGACGGCATTACTTATGACGGTGAGAACAAGGACATAAGAAAACTGACCAGTACTGAATAAAACGGCATTCGTGGCCAACAGAAGTCTACTAGTATCAAACAAAGACCTTAATTTCAAGAATAAATTCCTGAGAATGTACGTTTGGAGCACAGCATTGTATGGTAGTAAAACATGGACTGTGGGAAAACCAGATAAGAAGCGAATCGAAGCGCTTGAAATGTGGTGCCACAGAAGTATGTTGAAAACTAGGTGGACTGATGCTGTAAGGAATGACGTTCTCCAAAGAATCGGCAAGGAAAGGATTATATGGTAAACACCGACAAGAAGAAGGGACAGGATGGTAGTACATCTGTTAAGACAACAAGAAATAATTTCCATGGTGCTAGGGGGAGCTGTAGAGGGTAAATACTGTAGAGGAAGACAGAGACTAGGCTACATCCAGCAAATAATTGAGGACGTAGATTGCAAGTGCTACCCTGAGGTGAAGAGATTGGCACAGGAGAGGAATTCTTGGACGGCCGCATCAGACCAGTCCGGTGACTGATGGCTCAAAAAAGAAAAGAAAGTTTGACCACGTACGGCACCTGCCCAATGTGCGCAATACGTTGCAACCGTCAGTTGTGGTCAGAACAGTGCTCTGTGTAGTTGTCAGTGCATTGTAACGCTACTAAATGGATTCGAACGTTGGCAGCACGATGTTGCTCATAAGGAGGGTCCTTCCGTAATCAAGATAGCCTAAATATTTGGTGTTTCAAGAGGAACCAAATCGAATATTTATATCGCATTCAGGAAAAGCAGAAAAACATCATCCACTGAGTGACAACACAGACGAAAGTGTGTGCTGATTGATCGTGACAGGCGGTCATTGACGATAATTGTAACGAAAAGTGAGAAGACTGTAGCTGAAAAAGTCACTAGAGAACTAAATGACGCGCTCGCGAATCGTGTCAGCACGAAAACAACACGAAGGGAGCTCCGGAAACAAGGCACTGCAGGGCGCGATGGAGCTAGAAAATCCCTCATCAGTGATGCCAAAGCCTGCAACAGAAAAACGTGCTGCTGAAGCCATACGGCCAGGACTACGGAGCAATGGAAGAATGACATTTATCAGATGACTCTTGCTTCACATTGTTTTCAATATATGGCGGAGTTTGTGTCCCTAGAGTGAAACATGGCTGTGGTTCGGCGATGATTAGGGCAACCATATAGTGGTAATGGATGGGCCTCATGGGACCACTACTCGCATTATTACCAAGGATTACGTGACCATTTTGGCTGATCAAGTCCATCCCAGGACGCAATGTTTGTTTCCCGATGGCGATATGCTGTGTTCCAGGAATATAGGATTCCCGTTCACAAGCTCGCCCCGTCGAGCACTGGTTTTGTGACCATAGGATGAAGTGACAAATCTTTCCCTGGGTACCGCAGTCACTGTATCTCAATGTTATCAGTGTCCTGGAGCTTTTGTCGTCTGCTTTAGAGAGAAGGACGCGTGATCGCTTGCCTGAACTTGACACATTTTGACGGGGAGAATGATGTAATATTCCCTTGAAAACCACACAGGACCTGTATTTGTCCATTCAGAGACCACTGGAAGCTTTTTCAAATTGGAAATTTGTTTTAAGTTCTATGCGACCAAACTGCTGAGGTCATCAGCCCCTAGACTTACACACTACTTAATCTAACTTGAACTAACTTGCGCTAAGGACAACACACACAGCCATGCCCGAGGAAGGACACGAACCTCCGACGGGGGGAGCCGCGCGAGCCGCGGCAAGGCGCCCGAGACCGCACGGCTATCCCGCGCGGCAGCTGTTTTGAATGCCAATGGTTTTCTGTACCGTATTAACCTCGTAATGTGTTGTGTCTTTGGCCTTTCCGTAATTTTATTCTGCTCCCCGTAGGTTTACCAGCCAAGTCCCGACAAGGGTGGGCGCTGCAGTATTATTAACACTTGTTCCTGGGCGATGATGGCCTCTTGACTGTCTGCTGCGGTCATTGTGTTCCCCAATAGCTTCGCAAATGGTTGTGGCTGTTGACCGGATCGCCGTTTTCTATCCACAAAGCCTCAACGAATATGTGTGTATGTTAAAAGAGATGAATTTGCCGTTTGTAAAAGATTGAACATCATGCTTACGTTGCTATTACATCAAAGGCAAAGCGCATTATTATCCCGTCGGTGCGCTTGACTCCTTAGTTCATTTGGAAAGAGACAATATCGCGATTTGTTGGAGCACACTACCCGCCGGCAGTCATCTGTTGTCCAGTTTCTGCATCGTTTGGACTACTGAAGCCGTGCAGCTGTACGTGCCGTTGCGAACAACAGTCATATTCGACGTACCCGACTTCAAATGTTTACATCTACGTGATTACTCTACAGTTCACAATAAAGTGCCTGGCAGCTTTCGCTCTGGAAATAGTTAACATGGACCCATATTCACTTTCAGTAGCATGGCGTGTTGGGTTTGAAACTGACTGCAACTGACAACTAGTGCCATTGGTTTCCAGAACCTGTCGGCAAAGATGTTATCACAACTGTTCTTACGTTGTGTTACTTTGGAGAGACAGCTACGCCAAACCCTGTAGACACAGTGGACAGTCCGCAATGATACAACAACAAATTGGGCTTCTTTATTCACAGTGTCGTCACGGATACGTCAAAACACGAAAGTTATTAACGTCATTGTGTCATACCTACAGTTCAGTCCAGCTGACTCCGCTGATTCCATACAAACACACAACTTCATTGCCATGCCGTGTGATCGCGTGTTGTGCGTTCATCATATTAAACCTAGTGCACCTACTGCTCAGGCGTTAAGAAATTTTCAACCCCCCTCCCCCCCCCCAGTAAGCCTTTTAGACCTGTGGAATCACAGTTATTCGAGAAAACGTAAGTCTCACAATACTTTCACAAGTACAACATACGATATATACACGCTGCCGCTTCTGAACGTGAATTTTTATAGGTGACAATAGGTTCAATCCAACCGATAAATAACACAAACACGTCAGGTAATAAATTTCTGATCCTTAACCGAAAGTCATCTATGAACATAAGAATGATATGTTGATCTGCAGCTCAGTGAATCTGACCGCGTGTTTATGGTAGATTATCGGTACGTACTGAGCTGATCGTTTACGTACATACCTTTTTTATCAACTTGTCTGCGCGCAGTGGGCCATAATTTCGCCTTTGTCTAGCATACCGTACTCTAGTTTGCATAGCGCCGCAGTACTATTTTTCCCAATGTACGACATCAGATATTACGTTCGTGGCACACAGTGATCGTCGATTTTTCTTGGCTGTACCTTCTGGATGGCGAACTATTGGTCAGAATCTGTTTCCTCAGTCTATGAAGAAGTGCTGAGAGAAACTGGAATATTACTCCAAAGTTAATGGATAGAGGAATACAGTACGGAGACGGGAGGACACGAAATGGAAGCGTTTGTGGAAAAATACTCTTACTGTCCTTACACCAGATGTTACAAAGTGCATTTGATATATCAGTTACTTCTCATACCAGATCTGCTCCATCTATGGGCAGAGGGCCCTACCCATCATCTTTATACAGAATTCAGAGCAAAGTAGATGACAACTGAGTGTCTGTTGCAACACCTCCGCCGCCCTCGCCGCCGCCCCCCCCCCCCCCCCCCCCCCCTCCCAAACACATTCCCGAGCTAATAATCCGCCGCATTTACTCCCAGACACAGTTTTTAATAACTGCTGGTGCTGCATTGCATAATACAAAATTCCACTAAAATCAATTTTCAGCTTACGTTTACCTATGAGGTAGTGCAGAAAAAACTTGTGATATCGTGCAATGTACTCACATTGGGGGCTTAGTTAAACTACTTTGTTATTTGGAACGTAAAGAGAAATATTCAGTTTTACATCCCGTCGATGACGAGGTCATTAGAGACAGAACACGAGCTCGGATTGTTGAGGAAATCGGCCTTTTCAAAGGAACTACCGTGTCGTATTCCTCAAGAGATTTACAGAAACGACGAGAAACCTAAATATGGGTGGTCGAACGAAGATAGGAACTGTCGTCCTCTCGAATGCAAGTACAGTGTCTTATCACCACGCTCCGTGCCATATTTGACTCCAAGAGGACGTGCCAGATGCTTAGCTGTACTGTCTTCCTCGAGCTCTTCACTTCACAGCACATTGTAATTACAAATCTTTCTTTTACCTGTATGCTGTACTGAAGCCATGCCCTTAACCTGCATTCATTCTTGTCATTTTTCCTTATACGAGTGCACTTCCTGAATACGTGTATACAGGTTTGGCATCCATCGTTCACTCCTTTCCTTTACGATCCTCCACAATCGTCATCTCCACGTGGTTATTATTTAGATTCGGGGTCGAAGAAAATCACTTTGAGCCAAGTCTGGAGCAAATGGCAGGATGGTGAAATTAATTCGAACTCCAACTCGTGTACTGCTACCATGGCCACTAATGACTTCTAAGTAGGTTTATTTTAATTGTTCTTGACTTTTCCATAACTGCGACCTCTCACGGTGGTGTGGAACGAGTCAGTTTTACAGCCTGAAACGTTCGTTGGATGATCTCAGAAAATAAAGAAGACAAGAGTTACAAACGAAATACCTTTACTGACCTTCAAAGTAATCACCATTAGCCACAGCACACTTCTGACATCAGTTGTAAAGCTGCTGGAAACTGTCAGTAAACGCTGCTTGTAGAATTGCAAGAAACAAGCAGTCACGCGTTGTTGGATGCCCGCAACGTCTGCCAAGTGTAACCCTCTCAAGACTAATCTGAGGCGCCAGATCTGGAGGTTAAGGAGTTTTTGAAGAACAGTCACCTTGCGTTCAGCGAAAAGTTAAGCACGGGGATCGCAGTGGACGAATGGGCGTTGTTGTGCAAGAAATTCCACTGTCCACTCCAGCAAAATTGCGGCCGAACCGCCGGCCTCGTTGCAATAGTTGTTTCAAAACTCCTTGGTAAACTTCCTTCAAAACTCTCTGGTATATTTACACGTTGGCAGTTTGACGCTCGAGCAGAAATTCATGACGCATCAAGTCTTTGCTGTCGAATATGGCAATCAACACCGTCTTAGTTTTCAATTTTGTCAGCCGACTTTTTTCGGGGGGGGGGGGGGGGGGGCAGGGAAGACTTTGAGCACCATGCCATTGACTGTCACTCGGACACCAGATCATATTGTCAGCACCAAGTCTCATCTCCTATAATGATGGTTTCCAAAGACTATGGATCCCAGTCAGACATGCTAATGAAATCTCCAGACATTTCCATCCGAGTTTGCTTCTGCTCGTGTGTCAATGTTTGCGGTACAAACCGGGCACAAAACCGCCGTTTCAAATGTTCGCGAACAATAGTGCTTATACTGTCTCTGTTTACCTTCAGCTCTTCTGCTATCATTCTCAAAGATAGCCGCCGATCATCTGCAAACATCCGTCGAACTCCATCGACGTTGTCCGGGATTGTGTTTGTTAACGGTCGACGCGTACGCGGCTCATCACGACACCTTCCTTTACGTCTGTAATGCCTTTAAGACACTCATACACACTAGTCATTGCTTCAGTACCGTACACTTGCACTAATATTCATGAATCTTTGAAGGCGTTTTCCAAAATTTGAAGCAAAACGTCATGTTAACACGTCGCTCAATCTTGCAATGACACGAGCTCTCACACTGACTCCGTTATCTCGATCGTAGTGTGCACCACTGCTTCATGTCGTAATTTGTACAATAGGGGCCGCTTGTTGATATGTCTCCCAATGCGTATGCGCGGAGCCTCATCCTAACCAAACTTTTCAGACGCACCTTTTACTACATTTTCTCACTGAAAAATATCGTGTGCTTGTAAATAAAGTGCAGCTACTGTCAGAGGTCTAGTGCGTAATTATCCTAATGGCAGCGAAAATTAGTAGACACTGTAACGCGTTAATGTCGAACCAATTCACGCCGGAGAAAATTAGTTCCAACTCTGGCCACCAGATGCAAATGTAGAGCTGTGTACACAAGAAAGACATACAAAAATGTTTCCGCATGTAATGGGTTAGAAACGGGACGTGGCCAGGAAAGGTCAAACAAGTGAGAAAGGCATAATGTTGATATTATTAACTGGCACTTACACAATTTGTTCAGTATGAACACCGGAGACGTCGACGAGATGATGTACAGCGCCAGATTTGTACCTCGTTGCCAAAATTGGAACTGATTTTTTTTTCAGCTTAAATCGATTCCACATAAATGCATTACAGTATCTAACAAGTTGTTCTGCCATACGATAATTATAGCCCACAGTCGACCTTCGTGAGTAGCTGCATTTTTATTATAACCACCTAGTACAAAATCAAGCTGTCCATTTACATCATTGTCTTTTTTTATTCTTTTAAAACAAATACAGTGATTAATATTTCACTAATTTCAGTCCCTCTCTCTCTTTCTCAAAAATACACAGACCTACACACATACTACCACACATTCCGACATTCTTCTGTGTAGTAGAATGTGTTGTCAAGTGTTTTAAGTTAAAGCGTTGTCAAGTGTTTCAAGTTAATTTTATTAGCTGCTATCTATTAAACATTTCTGGGTAGCTAGTCAAAGATGTTTCTGGCTGAATATCTCACTATTCTGTGCCGCAATAAGACTGAGTGAAATATAGTGTAAATCAATTCTCCCAGTATCATATTTATGAAAGTTACTGTTTTCGAATTATGACTCATCGTTAACAACGAACTTCGTAACGGGAAAAATGTACTGTGAGGTATATTATTCTGGAGCAAAAGCACTTTTTTGCATGCTAATCTCTGTCGCTTCTGCTTCAGCGTTCTTTGTAAACGGTCCAGTAGCACTGCGTGATAACTGTTAGAGTCCCATCCTTTCACCTTCATTCATTGTGATAGCTTTTGAGTATCTGCATCCAATGGCTATTATTTATCCCAACGATAAACGGATTTCCCTTATTTCGCTGAAATTTCATCTTCATTAGCACACTGATCTGAAATCACTCAATAATAATCGACCAACGATTCGCACCTTCAGTGAAATACGAGTAATTATGTCAGAAGTCTTTTAGAATATACTTCAGACTTTCCAAACGTGAATCCGCATGCGGCCTGCTGCTTCCGCCAGCAACGTAACACTATCCAAGTCCCATTATGTTGCCATTTTTCCTGCACGAAGTGATACGTCTGCCTTTACGCAAGAAGGAAATTTTCATAGTCGCAATAATTTCGCATGTTTAAGAGGAGAAATAACTCTGGCTCCAGTAGAATAGAGAGCAGATTTTTACGTGCGTAGAGACACGTCAGAGATTTCGGAACTTTTACGTGATTTTATTTCTGTCACCGCGGAGAGAGGAGAGCCTGCAGTCAATATCTGTCGCAACATCGGACCTTAATTGCTAGATGCCAACTCATTTAAGCGAGACTATAGAGCGTTTTTAGTCTTGAGTCCACCAGCGCAGCGTGACTCCCACAAGCGGCTTCTTCATATTCAGAACATCATTCAGGATATCACGTTCCCGTTAATGCAATATGCCTCATTTCAACAGGCTCACAAAAATGAATTAAACAGTATATTGTAGTAATACCACCAAAATTTATCGAGAGCTTGTTCAGAAGGAATGCCCAGTGGTATTTAAAGGGCGATCAAAAAGATTCCTTTTAAGAGCGTTGCTGCAGCGTATATGCAACTTATCACGACTCCGACGCGGGTACATGAGCACCGACGTGTAGGGAAGTGATTAACCCTTTGTGCGTCACATTTAGAAAAAAAATTGGGGAAAATTTTTTTTATGTTGAATATTTACTGTATATGTTGCACATATGCCATATCTATTGCAAAAGTTTTTTTGAAGCTATTGGTTAATAAATAAAATAATGATTCCGAATGGCATCATTAGAATTTACATAATAATTACTCAAAAAATGCATACATAACTGTATTGTGAACTTACCGTATTTCTTTCCCCTGTACTTGAGGAACTACGTAATGTTGGTTCTATAACCAAGATTTCCACTATACGCAGAATAAAACTAAACACAACAGTTATTGTTCACTCACAAATGCAGTAGCACAACTCACGACACTTCTCTGTTCTGCACTTCTAACAAACGGCGAGGCATGAAAGCAAACGTCACTGTGATCTGTTGGCCAAACTTGGAACTACGTGAAGCGATGCCAACGGTATCATTGAAGCATTGGGAAGCTAAAATAAAACTGGGAATACTTAATGATGCCATTTGAAATCGCAGACGCAGAAAGGGTTAATGTGGCATTCGTGTCTTTCCGACGAGCGCGCGGTATATTCGCAATCGTTCACTATGGTGACGTTATCAAATGCGTCCAAACAGGAGGAGAAACGCCGTTAGATATCAGTAGGAGAATGAAGAAAGTGTATGAGGCAGCATGTTTATCGGAAACTACCATTGTGGAAAACAGTGACAACGGATGCTGGTGCTTCCTGATAACGCAAGTCTCCATACCGCAAATGTCTTAGCGCAGTAGCTACACCGTCTCAAGTGGGAGACAATCGAGCACCCGCCCTAGAGCCCTGATCTCTCCACATGCGACTATCAAGCCGTCCGTCCCTTAAAGAGCTTGAAGGGTCGACGTTTCCTCTCGGACTAGGATGAGCAGCAGGCAGTTACGAACTTCGTCACGCAGCAGGGTACAATGCTTTTACCAAACGGGTCTCTTCAACCTGGTGAGTCGGGGGATGAATGCCTCAATGCTCACGGCGGCTTTCCTTGATTTGCATATCTTTTCTGGACAGTATTTCGAACGGAAACTTATTGACCGCCTCTGATAGTTGTAATATTCTAAAGACAACATTTAAATTCATTTCCTTTTTGGTAAATGGTCTTTACTACTGGTGCCGAGTCTCCACGAATGTGAGCAGATAACCGGCCGGTTCGGGCGAGCGGTTCTAGGCGCTTCAGTCTGGAACCGCGCGACCGCTACGGCAAAGGTTTGAATCCTGCCTCGGGCATGGGTGTGTGTGATGTCCTTGGGTTAGTTAGGTTTAAGTAGTTCTAAGTTCTAGGGGACTGATGAGCTCAGATGTCAAGTCCCATAGTGCTCAGAGCCATTTGAACCAATGTGGATAGACATCATCATAATAACTACACTATTCATCTGTATCAAAATTGAATAGCACATCACCACTCCGGTTAACAAGTACTTGTGCTGCCTAGTAAAATGTCTCCATGCACCTTAGAAATTTACCTAACTTATCAACGTAACGTCATACGTAGCCATAAAACGAATGGTTACACATGTTTTCAAAAAATACTGATCGAAAATTTGAAAAATAATAAAAATAAACAAAAACAAATACAATACACTGCTTTCCATTAAAGATCTGAACTACCATACGTATGAAACTCATAACCCGTAAAGAAATTTTTCACACAGATATGTATACTGAAGATTACCGTTCTCATTCTTTATTTCTACTTGTAACATGTAGAAAATGAAAACTACAGATCCGTGCAAATGTTTCTACACTTAACGAAAATTACGCAATAGTGAACATATTACTGTCAACTATTCGCCTAATGGCTGTTCCATTCAATTTGAATACACTTGTTAACTACAAATACCTTGAAGGAATCAAGTTACTGGGATGATAGCACGCTTGAATAGCGGCATACAAAAAGTGGGTAACCTGATACATCTAGAAAAGAACATCTTATACATGTATTTGACATTGCTTCAAAGTGGGGGTGATCTGAAAGTTGTGTTATTGTTGAAGAATCAAATTAGTGTAGATCGTTAGTAATTCTTTTTATCACGATGACTGCTTTCGACAGATCTACGCTGTCATCAGGTATCTTGTAACATTATTAGTTGTTACATGCCTATTAAAATACTGAAAGTCACACCGTGATGTGCCAAAATGTGGCAGGGAACATCAGATTGTAACAAATAAAATAACACACAGTCAAAACACGTTTCGCCTGAAACCACAAAGGCCATGTAATAGTAATAAAAAGAACTGCTAGTGATCTTGGCTAACTTGATTAAAAAAAACATGAGCTGAGTATGGCTGACGGTGGAGAATTTTCAAATGTTGAGGACAGCATCATTCAGTTTCCATATAAATGCAGAGATTGGAACATTCGAACAAGTTTTTTTGATTAAAATGTCTTTATTTATAATGTCATTTCGGCTACTACCACCATCAGATTAAAAACTTAGAAAATACGAAAGTTTTCTGGATGGTGTACCGCTTCACATTGTAAATAAGTATCACTAATGAAATCAACGTTTCTACCCCGCTTACAGTTATTTGGCATACGGCACCGTACCATACGCAGAAAACTCTCATGTATTCTAAGGTTTCACCTGATTATGGCAGTAACCGAAACTACATTATAAAAAAGACAGTCATTAACAGATCTAGGGGCTGCAGTCCGGAACCGCAGGACTGCTACGGTCGCAGGTTCGAATCCTGCCTCGGGCATGGATGTGTGTGATGTCCTTAGGTTAGTTAGGTTTAAGTAGTTCTAAGTTCTAGGGGACTGATGACCTAAGATGTTAAGTCCCATAGTGCTCAGAGCCATTTGAACCATTTTTGAACAGATCTAGACGGTTTTATTCACAAATTATTCACAATAGCCGGGGACTCATACAGGTGATTTATTTCCTGTATTAATAACTTTGCAGAAAATTTTCCATCAATCACAGATCGGTAGAAAATCCATGGGACTGAGAAGTAAGGCTACCTCGTGTGAGACAGTCATTCTGGTGTATGCTAGATGTGAAGGGCAAGAAGCTTCACACGTACAGAGGACAGTGTTGCAGTGCTAATACATGCTAACGAAAGAGGAAGTCACGGCTGTCTGGGATTCCAGAGTACAGCATCCGGCAAGCAAGGTCGCTCAAATTAACCGTAGGAGCAGCATGTGAATAGTTACAGTCTGAGGGAACCGTGCTGCCTCTCCAGTGTACAAGAAAATCTATAACGCCTGTCAATATTATTTGTATAGTAATGGACGACATTAACATGAGTGATGAGTCACTGTCAGTACAGTTACACATAAACAGCTTTAAACTGTAACTGTTTTGTGTCTCCTGCTTTGTATACAGGTCTCCTATTCTTAACTTTGGTGTGTGTATGTATTGTAATGCGAAAGTTCTGTCAATTGAAGAATGCAAATGGTTTGTTTATGCAACCGCTTTCGTTAAATCTATGTGAAATTGTCTAGCTGTATTCCCATTAATTTTTACCACAGATAACAAGAAAACATAAAACTGCACACTGAAGAAGGTATCCTTTGAGACTCTGTATTGAGCAGTACAGTGAACAGTGCTACAATGCGTGACGTCACAGTTTGTGTATTGCGATTCCAACATGCAAAACTAACACAGTAAAAAATCCTGCATAAAATGCAAATTTACGAACCAAAACTACGCAACTTCGAACGTTAAATGACATACAGGCGAACATGTAACACATCACTGTAAGAATAAGAGAGTCTGGCCAGAAAAATAAATAAAATGAGATCAGAACTACACTTTAACTGAACTGATCCTGATGATAATATCGAAACGTAATGCTTGAGCGTAAATAATCTGTGTCCTAGTGGCGATATTAAGCCGGCGTTAATATATTTCGTGACTTACCTTGTGGCAACGGAAACTCGGTACTGCTCGAAGGTAGTGTATCTTAAAATGCAGCGCAGCAGCAAACCAGCTAAAGAAAAATCTTGCCCCAAGTACAATGCAAGGAAAAGCAACAATGCTAAGAACATCACACTTTGAGCTTGAGCAACTGTCACTGCATTGCACTTCGGGGAACCGCTAAGTGCAATGCAGTGACACACGATTTCAAAATAAAACTTTAGTAACGGGACGGTGGACGAAACAATTCTTTCTAAATGATATAGATGAGATTAACGTTTAAAAACTTTATTATGAAACTGACTTTTGTCTAGTACAACAATCTTTACCATTTCCATTTAGTATATAAAGAAATGTAGCTCTGCCGTGTAATTCGTTAATGAAATGGTAAAGGAGGGGTGAATCTTTAACTCTGAGCTCAAGCCACGTGAGCAGAAAATTTCGCTTAATATTCTCTTGTTAATCACACTAACCGATCCCAAACAATAAAAAAAATCACACTGAAAATTTACCTTTCACAGACTCATCATAAATTACGCGCGAGCAAGCCGTACAGCGACATTACTTGCACATCTTCACGCTTCTAAAATCAATCTTTACAAAACCACATTTCCAAACACCAGCATCCTATGCCTTTGCTTTTCTGTGTCCTGATAGTTATTTTCAGACCGCTCAGTAGCGTGATCAACTTCCCACACTCTCTCACTTGATGCTCGCGAAAGCTACACATGCAACGAAAATACTGCTAAAAACCAAAGATCACATTTCTTCTACTCAGAACCTCTGTGGAGTAACATATCGACTATTTTTTAAGACCTCTATCTGCAAAATATCCAGTGTGCAAGTATGAAGTGCGGCTCATCGAATAAAAAGAGATCTCACAATACTCTCATCGAATAGTAAAAAAAAGCTAGGAACCTTACAAAATGATCAGCTGTAAGTTATTATTATTCCAAATAAACCAACTCAAACCCAGCAGCCTCGGAATATTCTTAATCAGCTGTATACTCTTACTTTCAGTATCAGGCAGTTGCCTTTCATCAGTGTTACACAGCGAAATAGAACGGCTCCATATTGTTTACCAGTTATTTTACTGAGACTCTGCAATCAGACAGTTTTTAAAGCAAACTTCTGTTTAGTTGTACCAATGAATTCAAGTAAGTCACAAATCCGTGCCAGGCTTTCCGTCATATTTTCTTCAAACGCTTGTCGACGTATTTACCGAGCATGAAAGATTTCTCAGAAAAGCGCCTATTGCAACTCAAATTTTCTCCTGTGCCTAGAAAGGACGTCGACCTCTACTTTAAACGGTTGAGCCAGCTTCCCCAAAACACGCAAAATACGATCGATAGCTTGACAGTTAACATCGCTTGTCGAATTTAAATTTTTTTCAACCAACAGATTGTGAAATTGGGTGAGTATTTGTCATTTAAATTCTATTCAGAGGATGGTGTGTATAAAAATGGGTGTCAGCGCTAGGCTGTTTTTCTGTAAGAAGCACCAACTGGTCACAAGAACCGATTTTACGAGTACGATCATCATACTGTTGCAATTAACTAGTAGTAGGGCGTCGAATACGACTAATTTACACGTAAACGTGGTGCATATTTTTTGGATCACGAGTCCAGCAACTTATGGTGTTTTAAAGGAACAACGTGTAGCAAAACACAGGTCTCGGTTGGTTCACGGCGTGACGACAACGTTGTTGGAGTACAAAGAATAGACCGCTGATATGTAGAACGGAATAACATAGTCTGATGAGTCATCTTTCTCGTTGTATCCTACGACATAGTGAATTCCAGAACACGAACTGTTCAAAGAACCTTATAATGAGACCCACATCCTCGTAGTTGCGCCGGCCGAAGTGGCCGTGCGGTTAAAGGCGCTGCAGTCTGGAACCGCAAGACCGCTACGGTCGCAGGTTCGAATCCTGCCTCGGGCATGGATGTTTGTGATGTCCTTAGGTTAGTTAGGTTTAACTAGTTCTAAGTTCTAGGGGACTAATGACCTCAGCAGTTCAGTCCCATAGTGCTCAGAGCCATTTGAACCCTCGTAGTTGCACGACTCGACATCGGAACTGCTTCAGTATTATTCAGTATCAGAATCCTTTACTAAGAAATACATGCACAGAAATATCATAATATGAATGAAGGATGGAGTGTTTCAGCCACAACTATTAAGTAATAAAGATGATAGCAATGAACTTCATCTTGTCCAGAGAGTAATAAAACGTACCAGCATGAAAGTCTGTGAATCACTGTAACCTATTTTAGAGATCAGTATCAGATTATCTTTTCTCACTTCACAGTACCACCTGAGTGGCACACGTCAATTAGAAATGACAATATCAGGTTTTACGAATCAAAAGCAACGATAATTAGGAACGATAGCATTAATTTTATAAATTCAACGTTATATCCGTGCAGCTGTCTAGCAGAAATGTTGTCATTCCAAGCACAAAGAACAGGATGTCACTTCGATTACAATAGTATATGTTAGGACACTATTTACTCCTTTTTTAGGCCGCGCGGGGTAGCCGTGCGGTCAAAGGCGCCTTGCCACGGTTCGTGAGGCCCACCCCGTCGGAGGTTCGAGTCCTCCCTTGCGCATGGGTGTGTGTGTTGTCCTTAGTGTAAGTTAGTTTAAGTTAGATTAAGTAGTGTGTAAGCCTAGGGACCGATGACCTCAGCAGTTTGGTCCGATAGAACTTACCACAAATTTCCAATTTGTACTGCTTTCATATACCACTCTCTATTTGAAGTTGAGCAATTAAGTAAGCAGTGAACAATTCAGTAAATGTTTATGTCGTTCCAAATAAGAAGAGTTTTACGTGCGTGGTACACTGTGTACACAAAGCTGATGGTTCAAATGATTCAAATGTCTCTGAGCACTACGGGACTTAACATCCGAGGTCATCAGTCCCCTAGAACTTAGAACTACTTAAACTTAACTAACCTAAGGACATCACACACATCCATGCCCGAGGCTGGATTCGAACCTGCGACTGTAGCGGTCACGCGGTTCCAGACTGAAGCGCCTAGAAACGCTCGGCCACAGCTGCCGGTACAGAAAGCTGATTGAGCATTAATTAATAGCTGCTGAACACTAAAGTATATAATAAATTACTTCAGTCACTCAGGAAAGTAAGAGGTGTATTTATCTCTAACAAATTAACATGTAGCATGCTATGAGCAAGGTTAAAAAACATCTACGTTTAGATAGCGTACGCCGTAAGTCAAAACAATAAAAAAGAAACGGTGAACATTTGTGAGTCTCTACTTCCTTTGCATCAGTTAGTCCACAGAGTACATCGTCCAACACAGGTACCTGAACGCAACATGGTGCCTTTAAATCGCTAGCAACAAGGAAAGAAATGGCTGACATCTAATGATAATCATCCCATAGACAAGCATATATCACCTACACAGAGTAAGTTGTCCTGGTCGGATGGAGACGTCACAGGATACTGTGAACTGTTTCCCGCTAAGTAATCATAAATGCGGATATTTATTGCCAATAACCTAAAGGCCTTGAAGACGCATCCGAAGAAAAACAACAGAAGTGACTGCGGCAAGTGCTGCAACAATACGATGAAACACACATACAAACCGTTAGCATTATGAAAGCAGATACCAACGAGCTATGATACAAAGTGATACCACAAATCCAGTATTTTCCCCCTTCCCGCCGTCTTCCACCGTTTGTGTCTAACTATTTATTTTCAAGGCAACTCCTTCAATTATAGAGAGGCTCCCTTAAACTGAATTGGAAAATTTCTTCTTTTTTAAGCATGCACGTTTATTGTGACGTGAAACAGAGAGACCACAATGTTGAGAGTTCGTCACAGATGTGTGAAATTCATCCGTGTTTAATTTTTGTACACAACTGGTATTAGATAAAACGTCATTGTAGGTGAGATTTTGCATCATCTCATACAATTATTTATAACTTATAGGAAAAGCCGCCGCAAAGACAGGAAATAATTGCAAGGAATTACTTTGCGCAATAATTATCTGGTTAATAAAAATATTTGTTATCATCTTTAATGTTACTGATTTGCCGTAGTCCCAGCCGATTGGTTCAAATGGCTCTGAGCACTATGCGACTTAACTTCTGAGGTCATCAGTCCCCTAGAACGTAGAACTAATTAAACCTAACTAACCTAAGGACATCATTCACATCCATGCCTGAGGCAGGATTCGAACCTGTGACCGTAGCGGTCGCTCGGCTCCAGACTGCAGCGCCTAGAAGTGCACGGCCACTCCGGCCGGCCGGTAACATTACAAACTGGTGCGAAAAAGGAACGACGAATGAAGCTTTCGCATGAAATTTTTGGACCATACGTAGAAAGCACTGATTCTTAGATTATCAGGACGAAGCGCTACTACAGATTTGGTTTTCAGTGGTTGTCTCATACACAGCGCCGGATGTGAAAAGCCCTTTGTTTTGATTCATTGTTGCTGATAACATTATTTTTTCATGTTTTGTCATCAGTGATCATTGAGGTTATGTGTTGATATTGTGCTTTTGATTTCAAGATCAGTGTTTGTGACGTATTGGCATGGGAAGATACAATGCAGAATAGCGAGTGTCGGTTGCGAAAACTCACTACGAGAATGGTGGAAGATTCGTGGAAACCGCCGGAAAAGTCTGAGCTATTCTTGGACGCAAGTGTGCATCAAAGGTATCCATTGTTCATAATTTGACCAAGATATTCGAAAAAATCGGTTCAACACTGAACATCAAAAGCCGAAGTGAGGCAAATGTTGCCGTACGTGATCCTTCTACTGTGAGTACGGAAAAATCATGTCGCCCGTGTTCGAGAAACGCGCATGTGTCCAGCAACAATGTACAGAATTTTAACAAAAGATTTGCACTTACACCTGTACAGCGTCCATGTAACACAGGAACTCGAGCCAGCAGATGTAAAACGACGGCAGTTTGTTCAATGGATCCTGGAAAAGGAACGAGACAGCCATGGAATCACAAAGACCATCGTTTTCTCAGGTGAAGCTCACTTTCATTTAAATGGCTTTGTGAACAAGTACAACTGTCAATACGAGAATCACAGAACTGAAGTAAATCACGAAAAAGGCATGCATTCGCATCAGATTACGGTTTGATGTGGCATTTGGAGTGGGGGCCCTACTCTTTGAAAGTGAACAAGGAAGAACGATCTCGGTGGACGGAGTTCGTTACTGTGCGATGCTCATTTGCTATCCATTGGTCCAGTTTGGGTCAAATGAACATAGTAAGACGGCACACCTTGTCACACTTCACGACACATTCTCTCAGAGTTCCCGGACAGACTAATCTCGTTACGAGGAGACCGAATATGCCCACCTCGATCTCGTGTCCTCCCACCTTGTGAATTTTTCGTGTGGGGATACTCTCAGTCACCAGTTTACCAGAACAACCACGTAATCTGTTAGAACTCAAACAACAAATTCGACGTGTCCTCGGCGAAGTTAACGCGGAAATGTGAGCAGGTGATGGTAAACCGAGTGTACGGTTATTAGGGAGGATCGTATTCCCGACGTTAGGTTTCACGTTTAAACTTCAAGATCTGATGAAGAGAACGGTGAGTTCTGTTTGCGTCCTACAAATAAAGCAATTCGATTTACAGTAAAAGAGGTGCCTGGTAGCGGGAAGTAGGGCTGTGAGATGCATAAGGCAGGTTACATTCTCTGTTCAATCAGAAATATGTGAAAAGCGAAGTTCTGAAGGTTGGTACTTGGGTGAGTAAGTAATGGGACTTCGTCGGCTTCAACAAAGCATTCAAACCAATCGTGCATGCTTTCAAACAAATGGTCTATGTGGGAAAAGGGAAGCATTTTGGCTACACGAGAATGACTGTTGCATTTAAGGAAAAATAAAACAAAATACTTTACTATCATCCTGCCTGAACTATTAGTGTGATATTGATGTAGCAAATTAAGAGCAACGAGATCATACCATCACAAGATATAAAAAATAAAATAAATTATGAAAGAAGAGCGAAACAAGAGTACACCTTTCAATGTTGTTGTTGTTGTTGTTGTCGTTGTTGTTGTGCTCTTCAGTCCTGAGACTGGTTTGATGCAGCTCTCCATGCTATTCTGTCTTCTTCATCTCCCAGTACCTACTGCAACCTACATCCTTCTGAATCTTTTTAGTGTATTCATCTCTTGGTCTCCCTCTACGATTTTTACCCTCCATGCTGCCCTCCAATACTAAATTGGTGATACCTTGATGCTTCAGAACATGTCCTACCAACCGATCCCTCCTACTAGTCAAGTTGTGCCACAAACTCCTCTTCTCCCCCATTCTATTCAATACGTCCTCATAAGTTATGTGATCTACCCATCTAATCTTCAGCATTCTTCTGTAGCACCACGTTTCGAAAGCTTCTAGTCTCTTCTTGTCCAAACCATATATCGTCCGTGTTTCACTTCCATACATGGCTGCACTCCATACAAATACTTTCAGAAACGACTTGTCGACGCTTAAATCTATGCTCGATGTTAACAAATTTCTCTTCTTCAGAAACGTTTTCCTTGCCATTGCCAGTCTACATTTTATATCCACTCTCCTTCGACCATCATCACTTATTTTGCTCCCCAAAGAGCAAAACTCCTTTACTACTTTAAGTGTCTCATTTCCTAACCTAATTCCATCAGCATCACCCGACTTAATTCGACTACATTCCACTAACCTCGTTTTCTTTTTGTTGATGTTCATCTTATATCCTCCTTTCAAGACACTGTCCATTCCGTTCAAATGCTCTTCCAAGTCCTTTGCTGTCTCCGATAGAATTACAATGTCGTTGGCGAACCTCAAAGTTTTTATTTCTTCTCCATGGATTTTAATACCTACTCCTAATTTTTCTTTTGTTTCCTTTACTGCTTGCTTAATATACAGATTGAATAACATCGGACCGGCAGGAGTGGCCGAGCGGTTCTAGGCGCTACAGTCTGGAACCGCGCGACCGCTACGGTCGCAAGTTCGAATCCCACCTCGGGCATGGATGTGTGTGATGTCCTTAGGTTTAAGTAGTTCTAAGTTCTACGGGACTGAAGACCTCAGAAGTTAAATCACATAGTGCTCAGAGCCATTTGAACCATTTGAATAACACCGGGGAGAAGCTACAACCCTGTCTCACTTCCTTCCCAACCACTGCTTCCCTTTCTTCAATAGCAAATTCAAATTTGGCTTTCTTTTTAGTTGTCTGCTGTCATTCCGTCCGTACCAATAATGAAGTTCAACAAAGAAATTTCTATTAGATACATTGCTATATTTTGCATGGCCTATTCTATCTTTGTGATCAGTAGTAAGCACCAACGGAGAGGTGCTACAGCGTCGGACTCCTGTAATCGTCGCCGATGTATGGAGAGCGGGGAAGACAATGGATATCGGCAGGAGGCGTGTGATGTACGGCCGCCTGCCGGCGGCTGCCCCGCCTCCCTCCCCGAGTCGGCCACCCGGCCTTCGGCTCTCGTGCCGGCGCCGACGGATTCCGAGGAAACGCGGATGGGCTGCGCCAATTGTGATCGCACCGCCGACAATACATTACGTCGCCGTGACCTAACAGGTGGTTTTATTTGCAGCGAGCGCGATGGTATCGGCCGGTATATATAGTGGCGCGCGGCGGACCCGACGCCAGTGCAGACCGCGATGCGAATCCCGGTGGTGCCTCTGCTGGTGCTAGCGGCGCTGGTGGCTTTGGCCACCTGCCGACCCGGTGAGTAGCCCGCGGCCGCTGTCTGCTGCCATGCGACTGCTCGACGACGCCATTCCACAGCTAGGCTAATCAAACACTTATTCACTAGCTTCACACAAAGTGCAACGATCTGTAAAAGCTATGATAGCAACCCACGAGTACTGACAATGAACCTCAGTGCACCGGCCCCAGCCTAATGTACAAATCATCTCCCATGTCGTACTCAATTGGCAATCCATCTTCTTTCGTTACTGCCTTGTAGGACCAGCATCATCGATTGCAAATGGTTCAAATGGCTCTGAACACTATGGGACTTAACATCTGAGGTCATCAGTCCCCTAGAACTTAGAACTACTTAAACCTAACTAACCCAAGGACATCACACACATCCATGCTCGAGGCAGGATTCGAACCTGCGACCTCATCAATTGTATCTTCCACTTCTCCTCCCACAATGCCTTTATATTTTACTTACTTACTTACTCACTGGTCATACCGGACTCGAGAGTCCATTACCGCAGCAACGTATTTTCGCCACCTGCCCCTGTCTTGGGCTATTTCCTTCCATTCACCTTCAATACCTAGGCTCCTTAAATCAGCCTTCACATTGTCCTCCCATCTACGCCTCGGTCTCCCCACAGGATGTTTTCCATCTAAGTGCCCTACCACTACTCTGCGCGCTGCTCTGCCCTCATCCATTCGAGCGACGTGACCCGCCCATCGCAGCCTACGTGATTTAATAATACTGATTACGTCAGGGCTTGAATAGAGTTGGTGAACCTCTTCGTTATGCAGTTTCCGCCACTCTCCGCTAATATCATCCCTTTTTGCTCCGAAAATTTTCCTCATAATTTTGTTTTCAAATACTCGAAACGGCTTTTCATTTTGCACAGTGAGAGACCAAGTCTCACACCCATACAGCATAACTGGTAGAATAATAGTTTTGTATATTCTAATCTTTAAATTGCTAGACAATATCCATGATGAAAGTAATCTATTCAGTGAGAAGTAGCACGCATTTCCCGCCCGTAATCTCTTCTTCAGTTCGGATTCAATCTCATTTCTCGAAGTGATGTCCACGCCTAGATACTTAAATGTGTTCACTTTTTCAAACTGCATGTCTCCAACTCTTAACATTTCCTGATCTACTGCTGTTGGCATTCTAGTAGTAACCAGGTATTTAGTTTTGTCTTCACTTATTCTTACACCTACATCTTCACTAGCCTTGATTAACGGATTCGCATTTGCTGTTACCGATTCCTTCTTATCGCTAATGATGTTTAGATCATCTGCATACCCTAATATCTTAATATTTCCATTTAACTCCACACCCTCTGAATTATCTGCTGCCATTCGTACAATATATTCTAGGACTAAATTAAAAAGTAGCGGAGACAGGGCATCCCCCTGCTTAAGTCCGTTCTTTATTACAAATTCTTCTGACTCCAATTTCCCCACGAGTAATCTACCTTTTGTGTTTTACAAACTCGCTTCTGTAAGTCTAACATACTTCTTTGGTATTTCAAGTTCCTACCTACCTACCTACTATTTTACCTACTCTTTTACTCTTCTTTCGAAGACTTGAGTACTCCCTTATCGTCTCAGCTCCACCGGTTCTCTCCATGGG
This sequence comes from Schistocerca americana, assembly GCF_021461395.2. Lineage (NCBI taxonomy): Eukaryota > Metazoa > Arthropoda > Insecta > Orthoptera > Acrididae > Schistocerca > Schistocerca americana. Next base: position 1,088,075,043 of record NC_060119.1, on the reverse strand, counting down.
TTTCTTGTACCATTCTCTGCCGTAGATCCGAGTCCTATAACTCAGAATGAACTTGCTACTCCAGTTTTCTTTCCCTTTCACCTCGATCGCTGATGTCGACCAGTTCTTCCTGAGTTTAACAATCTAATTGGTTTCTGTCTCTTCTCTTGCCGTAATCTTTTGGCCATTCTGTCTGTATTAATCTTGATCATATGTCTCGCAGATCTTGGCCTTTTCAATCTAATTGCTCTTGAAATTTTTGTCATATTCCTGTACAGTTCTTCCCTATGTATTCGCATCCATCTTCCGCAGTCTCCTTTGGGCGTCAGTATCCAGTATTTTCTCATTATGTTTCTCTCTTCTTTCTATTAATTGTTCCGCACTATATGTCATTCGCATATAGAACCTCATTCTCCACCGTTGCCTTGGTGTGTGAGATTCTTGCGTCCGTAGAAATGCAATTTTTACGGTGTATGTCTCTGCTGATACAGAAGCCTGACGTTATCTTCTTTACCTGTCCATTACTGCTTCCACCGCTACTGTTTCTTCACGTTATACTAGGCAGGTCAAATGCAAGGACTGCCCCAAACAGTTGTTGTGGAGGCCTACATTTGACATTCTTTTGCACTATGACACAACTTGTTTTCTTCCACGAATCTACTAAGTTTCAACGTGTCCGAAGAAAAAACTCGAGAGTCACAGAGAAAATATTTGAATTTAGAGTCCAACACATCACCATACCTCCCCATAACCGTCAAAATTTGCATGCAACTTATTTTTTTGAAATTAAAAAAAAACAATAATTACCATGACGCTTTCGAAATTTCGTCGAGACACAAAGAAATCTTCTTCTTATTAATGCCAAACTGCATAATATTCTGTAATCTTTTTGTAGAATCCTCTGACTTAGGTTCCTACATCGATCCGATGATGATTGTGTGTCCTGTTTGCTCTGATACTATGCTTTAAAGAAGAGTCATGGAAAAACTGCTGTTTAAGTTAACCAGGATGGGTGAGAGCACCACATTTATTCTGTACTGCAGGACAATACGTTAATTACCACGGCCTCACGCACTCACCCTCCAGAACGGCCACCAGTTTATAAATCACTGACGTTCGACTACTTGTGAAAACTGTGATTGTACAAACCTTTTACACAACGTTGCACGCTCTTAATAACAAAAATTTTCTGTCAGATTTATTTATTTATTTGTAACAGTAGGCTTCCACCCTTCTTTGGACGTTCATAATTTGATTTTGTTCTATTAGTACACCTGTAGTAACTTGTTTTGCTTACACTGTAGCAAGTTGCAACTGAGAAGACTGCTGCATGGATGTTCTTCCAGAAAACGACGACGACAGTTTTCGTTGCAAATAACTAGCGCACTGGTAGCAGACACAACTAATCCAGTCTGGAGAGCAAGCGCTTTGGGCGTTTCTCCGTTCAAGGAATCCTCCAGAACCTCACTGCACGTGGCACTAAGCAAGGGAGCAGCTTTAGTATTCGGTACGAAACACAGTGTCAATTAGTCAACAACAGGATTCGTAGCTCTCTGTCGTGTCGTGTGGCTAGGGCCTCCAGTCGGGTAGACCGTTCGCCTGGTTCAAGTCTTTCGATTTGACACCACTTTGGCGACTTGCGCGTCAGTAGGGATGAAATGATGATGATTAGGACAACACAACATCCAGTCCTTGAGCGGAGAAAATCTCCGACCCAGTCGGGAATCGAACCCGGGCCCTTAGGATTGACATTCTGTCGCGCTGACCACTCAGCTACCGGAGCGAAAAGATGAGGTATACAAGGGAGGCCTTCTGGAATCTGCGAGGTAGTGGTCGATACAAACTGAATGTGTGAAGGAGTAGGTAAGCCGTGTCTGCATAGTTCAGGCGATAGGAGCATTTCTTCGATTCTCAATAATTGCAAATTCTCTGTCACCACCCAAAAAGCCGTGCACACTCACCAAAAGCTTGGGAGTTACCTCTTCAAACCATCCAGGGCGAAATGGGAAAGACTCTGACGCTTCGTACTTGGAAGTCCATTGGGAAACACTACTTGGAACAAAAACCATACGCCATCTAGAAATAAATGTTTGAAACATTTCCTCCAGGATTTGACACTTGGAGCAAGTCTACGGACTTGCAACTTTTCGGTATTTCACAACGATACACATATTTCTTAATCGTGATTTTCCTACTTTTCGCAGGCAACATCCATACCATTATACTATTTATACAACTATCACGATATATTCGTTACTATACAGATTCAGTATATCTGAACAAATTGTACAGACAGCGTGTCATGTCATTGGGTCTTCACTGATTTCATCTGTACCGATCATTCACTTTAGTACATTTAATTCGTTTTGTATATACAGCCGTTTTCAATATAAGAGCTATGTTTGGTTCTCTTTTGTATCTCTCGCCGCTGTACATTAGCATAGACAGACAAAGTGAACAATACTTTCTCTGACTAACTATGGAGAATGTACCACTCATGCATAAATATTGCCTGATTGTCCACAGCGGAAGACAGCTCGGTGCACGATGCCGTCCATTCGCTCCTCCGAAAGAAGAGGACAGTCTGCAAAATTTGCATCTCCGGAGAAGGTGGGGGAGGCGGTGGATTCCCTAGCGGAGGCGGCGGAGGAGGAGGCTTCCCCAGCGGCGGAGGCGGCTTCGGCGGCGGCGGCGGCGGTCGTGGAGGGGGAGGATTTGGAGGTGGCGGACACGGTGGAGGCGGCTTTCCTGGAGGCGGTGGAGGTGGTGGATTCCCAGGAGGCGGCGGTGGTGGATTTCACGGCGGCGGCGGAGGCGGATTTCCCGGAGGTGGCGGCGGCGGCAATTACATCGGAGGCGGTGGGGGCGGTTTCCCCAGCGGTGGTGGCGGGTTTGGTGGTGGAGGTGGAAAGTACCCTGGAGGCGGAGGCGGTGGATTTCCCGGTGGTGGTGGCGGCGGCGGCGGCTTCCCTGGCGGTGGCGGCGGCGGCGGCGGCTTCCCCGGCGGCGGTGGCAGCGGCGGCGGAGGTCGTGGCTGTTCCAGCTGCGGCGGCAATTCGGGGTCGTACAGCTCCTCCTCCAGCCAAGCTTCCAGTTCCAGTTTCAGCGGAGGGTGAGCTCAACTCTTCTTCTTCCTTGTCTCACACTCCCATTGCAAGGGGTCAGCTCTTGTAACCTTGAGGCGTCAATTGCTTTGTTGATATGCAGTTTTGTCGAACATACCCCTCTTCTTCATGACCTTTTGGGCAACTGACAGTCAGATGACGACATATCTGACTTTCGATCTCTTACCTGTTGTGATGGGAAAGCTTTTCTTGACAGCGAAGTCATCTGTTTGCTTAAAGTGGTTTTAGCATCTTAACTTGGGTTCTGCAATCTTATGTCTCATGGGGTCTATTTTGAAAATACCCCTTGTGAATTCATGATGGACTTTATCTGTAAAGGTGACTTTGTATTCTATACTGAATGCAAGTTTTGCTCACGTGTATTTTTTGCTGTTTATTCCTCAGTACCATGCTTTACCTTTCGTTCAGTTGGGTATTTCCAATACTTCAGTATGCATTCCAAAGTATGGTTACTAAATTTGCATCAGTAGCTCCGTCACCTGCTTCTGGATAGGTGAAACTATTAAACGTTGGTAATCTGGTTTATTCGGCGCCTAAACGGCGAGTGTTCATTAGGGAGAAGGGTACCGTCAGGAATGCCCCAGGGAAATGTGATAGTACTTACACAAAATTTCTAGTTAGGTGATGAATGGCAGCTAGCTCTAAATGTAGAAAAATGTAAATTAATGCAGTTAAGTAGGAAAAAACAAATCCATAATGATCTAATAAGGTATTAGTAGTGTGCTGTTGACACAGTAACATAGATTAAATATCTAGGCGTAACGTTTGCAAACGATTTGAAATGGCATGAGCATGTTAGAAATGTAGCAGAGAAGGTGAATGGTCGACCTCGATATGTTGAGAGAATGTTAGAAAAGTGTGGTCCATCTTTAAAGATGATCGCATGTAGGACTCCAGCGCTATCCATTGTTGGGTTCTGTTCGAGTATTTGGCATCCTCATGAGGTGGGATTAAAGGAAGACAACAAAGCAATTCAGAGGCGGCTGACAGATTTGCTACCGGTAGGTTCGAACAACACGCAGGTATTACAGAGACGCCTCAGAAACTCAAAAGGGAATCAATGGTGCGAATATGACGTTCTTTCCGAGGAGCACTATTGAGAAGATTTAGAGAACCGCCATTTGAGGCTGACTACAGAGCGATTCTACAGCCGCCAATATACATTTCTCGTAAGGACCATGAATGTAAGATTAGAGAGACTAGAGCACATATGGAGGCACAGACTCGTTTCCTCCTCGTTTTATTTGCGAGTGGAACAGAATAGGAAATGACTAGTAGTGATACAGGGTACCCACCGCCACGCACTATACGGTAGCTTGCGGAGTAGGTATGTAGATGTAGATCATCGGGTGCGTTGGGACTATGAACAGGGTTGGGATTCGTGGTTGTTCTGTTGTAGTTTAGATGATACGCATGCCAGCACCCCCTAAAGCGATTTTCAATTATTACGAGCTTGCCTAGGGCCGAGTAACAAAAAAAAAAAAAAAAATGATACCCCACTCCCATCTGCGTAAGCGTCAAGACTATCAAGAAGCGCGTAATCAATCGTTAGTGAAATTATCATGCCTTCCCCAATAAGCAAAGAAACTGATCTGTCGCATTTTGAGCGCAGAAATAACGATTTATGTTTTCATTGGTCCAAATAAGCTACACAAATGAGATTCACAGCCTGATACTTTCAGGGTTCTTTATTGTCATAATTCAAGTAAATATTCTATTTAAATAAAAAACTGTCATGTTTATCCTAAATATAGGATTGGAGCTGTATAGTTTCTGTACCTACCTTTCCTTTTTAATTGCCGGCCAGAGTGGCCGAGCGGTTCTAGGCGCCACAGTCGGATCCGCGCGACCGCTATGGTCGCATGTTCGAATCCTGCCTCGGGCATGGATGTGTGTGATGTCCTTAGGTTAATTAGGTTTAAGTAGTTCTAAGTTCTAGGGGACTGATGACCACAGCAGCTAAGTCCCATAGAGCTCAGAGCCATTTTCCTTTTTAATTTTCAGCTGCCACTCGCGTAACACAGTAATTTATTTACATACTCGCTGGTGCTTGTTTCCTAAAGATTTTTTTTTTTAGCCTTGTAACACACAGATTTTCAAATGTTGTGAATGTTAGTCATTGTTACTTCTTCTTCACTCCAAATAGAATGCTTACAGTCTGTTCCATCTTCACTGAAGCCTTCAGTTTCTCAGTCTGCCTATATCTCTCTTTGCTAATGATCTATAAATTATTACTTGTTTAACAATTTAGTCTTGCCCCACCCTCTTGATAAAAGGTTTCTTCTTTATACACGCAAGATTTTTTTCATTCATTTGGTGAATACGATGTCTCTTCTATCTTGATCATCCCAAATAACTGTTTGTCTAGAAGCAAACGTCTTCAGTAAAGGTTTCTGCGAGTACAAGGTACATCAAGGAATAGAAGATCCAAATGCTAGTCATCCACAGAGATTGTAAGCTGTCATAACAGTAATTGTAATAGTGTTTTCTTTGTGTTTCCAGTTGTTTACTGTCAGTTCCATCAAGTGGTCAAGTTACGTTACCCCTAGTTCCTGCTCTGAACTCCAGTACAGGAATCTCAGTCAGTTCTGTGTTGTGTTTTTAATAACTTCAAGTTTACGTGAATCGTACCCTGCGATATGTTTTTGAACAGATCTTGCGGAGACGAAGTGCGAAGTATAGTGCACTATTTAAGATAAGACCTACTACTGTTCATATCTTCGTAACGAACAAAGTTACGCGAAAGACAGCCATGCTGGTTACTATGCCCCTAGTAGCTAAACATCTGATTCATACGTTTTTAATTTGGTTCTCGACAAAAAGTAACTTGGGGTGGTCAAGGTAAAATGGATCCCCTGCATACTTGGCCGGCCGGAGTGACCGTGCGGTTCTAGGCGCTACAGTCTGGAACCGAGCGACCGCTACGGTCGCAGGTTCGAATCCTGCCGCGGGCATGGATGTGTGTGATATCCTTAGGTTAGTTAGGTTTAATTAGTTCTAAGTTCTAGGCGACTGATGACCTCAGAAGTTGAGTCGCACAGTTCTCAGAGCCATTTGAACCATTTTGAACCCTGCATACTTACTTCTTCCCTTGTAATGTTGTGTATAAATTTATCTCTGAAGGTACACTTCTTTACTTTCCGTGAAAAATCCATTTCATTGGACTGTTTTCTTTTCTAACATTTATTCAGTGTCCAGGATTACCATCCATATGTTATTATAGGCGTATCCATTATTTACAATTTCTTAATTTGTAGCCTTTGTCTTATTACCTGTTCTGTGCATTACGCCAGAAATCTTTCGAAACTTATTTATTAGTGACGTCATTTTGACGTGCATAGCTAGTAACAGAGCTTCACAGCTTAAACAGGCGGCACGCATTCTATTGGTTGCAAATCTATTGCTTTTTGGAATGTACTGGAGATTTCCCTTTAGAGGTAATCACTAGGTAACCACTTTATGTTGTTTTTTTTTTTTTAACTGTAATTTTTAGATGATAGTTCTTACATGTTCGATGCAGGCAATGTACAGCAAATTGAAGGTCGTCTTCTGACATTTGAGCGTTAGCGAAGTGTATTTGTGTGTGTGTGTCCTCTCATTCTTAAGGTCAACTAAAAATCTGAATACAAGTTTTAAAGTATTTACGCTTTGTTCTTTCTAAGCAGCTGATAATATCTCTAGAAATAGTAGAAAAACAACAGAAAATCTGGGATTTATAAGAAGATGAACTAATATACAAACGGCGTTTTAAAATGTTTCTTTCTTTATTGGTATATGAACATTGATATCAGCAGAAACATATTAAACTTAATTAGCTGTGAGATTGCAGAATAATCATCCTGTTGCGGAAAATCTTCAGTTTATTTTATGAGAGTAGCGTTGACTTAGTAAATGACAAACGTTAAAGAAATAGGCGGGAGAGAGTTAGGGACTTGGTCTCTTGAAGAGAAACCGAAGTTTTAGAAAGTATATTTTCCAAACACAAAGTTTTTTCGTAACCTGCACGTAGGTACTGCTATAGAACTTACACAGAGTATTATACAAAAAGGGGGAAGTAAACAGAACAGAATAAATTCTCAAAAAGAAAAAACAGATTAAATTTTCTTGTCTGAATCGGCTGTAATTTTAAGTCAAGCTAGAATATCATCATATAATATTAACGCATAAAGGCTCGTTGGAATCTAAATCACAAAGCACAAAATCCACTTGAGCTTAAGAAAGAATGAGGAGAAGCAAATTGCCATTGGCTTGTTAAAAGAACCAGTCCGTAATATACACGAAGTCATTTAGGTGAGCCGTGGAAAGGTAACGCTGGATGGCTCCACTGAAGTAAGTCCGCTCCCCCGGAAGGTGAGACCAGCGTCACTTCACTTTCTAGGTGTGTGATTGTATTTTTGTTGGCTGTAATTGAGGTCAGCCTGTATCTCCATTGTTAGTGAAACAGTTCATAATGCGACTGAATCAAAAATACGCACAACTTTTTTAATTGCGAAGAATGTAATATATTACGCAATGTATCAACAAAACATTAGTCTACAAGTTGTACTACTTGTACTGTCGTAAAGAATAGTGAAGAATTCTAGTGAACGCGTATAGTGTGAGAACACTGGAGTTGGAATACTTACTCAGGAACAATTGTTTGTCAGTAACGCAGATCGACAGGAGACAGCGCCCAGGGACTGTGAATTACATCCATTTTACTTCTTTTATTTCACATATTATGGATTGTGGTCAAGAGAAACAGGCTAATCTAAGTTTTACCAGTTTAATAATCAGTGGAAAAGTACTATTTTTAATAATAATTTTATTTGTTTCTGTTTCAACAGGCATGGCTAACCAACAACTGCTGCACTAACGTCGAAGATGAAACGACAAAACATAAATTAAGGAATATTTTATTTGTCATCAGATAACGAGTAAAACAATACATAAACTGTCTGTAAATGAAATCAAAATTAAATAAAACTCCGATTTATACATTCATATTCAAACCGTAGTTATGAATAAATTACACTGATGCCAAAGCTCTTCTAAGAAAGTTGGCTCTGGCCTGTGATGCATCCCCAAACTTCCCCATTCCACAATGTCATACCTATATTATCACATTAATATTATTATTTCAAATGAAGATGCTGTCAAGAGCGGAAAGCTAAACTGGCCTGACATGAGACCATCTAAAAATTCAAGAACCACCTGAGGGTGATCATTGCTTTCTGGATCATAGCATCAGTCTACAGCCAAGACAGCGGAAATGTAACCCACTGAATCGTTCAGATAAATCAAAAATACTGCACGCGCAGTTATAAAATAAGGAGTACACTATTTAGCAAAATGGCCTCTTGAAGCATCTAGATTTCAAAACATGAAGCATGTGACTTTGAAGTAATGTTACAAAATGTGAAAGAAAATACAGCTGCGAAATATGTGCAGTGTAATCTACAAGTCGAGACACATTGTTATGAGCACCTGCCAGATGGAACAGGCAGCATCGAAATTAAGCTGGGGTGGATACAGGAGAGGACAGACGGACTATCTGTATGCATTGCGATCATTGCCACCGTGGCCACAGGAAGAGACTCTTGCGCGTTGCAAAAATGGATAATTATCAGCTTGCAAGTCGAGGGAAGGAGTATTACTGAAATGGTGAAGTTTGATTCTTTCCCGTGTGCTTATGTGGTGAAACTGAAGCGTGAATCCAGTAATGCCATCGTTGTATCAACTGCGGAAATTCACTTGGTATTCACGAGACGCATAAAACTTGGCTACAACGGTATGGGAAGGCCAACTACCATACTTCAGTGGAACAGCTTACAGTCCAAATAAGGTAGGGATTAGCCTGACACAAGTCTACTTTAACAATTCAGTAAAACTTGTAAATGAAGGTTCTACGGTGTCTACACTCACGTCAATGGTGCTGCATTGACAGATAGAATTGAAAGTGCTCGAAGATATCGTGTTAGTAGTCGGTGAAGTGTGTTATTTCCCGACTCAAGTTTGTTGCTTCATAGGATGGTTGGAAGAGGTAGGAGAACCAGCACTCGTATCCCTTTCTGATAGATCGTTAGGCGCTCAGGGCAGTGATATGGTCCCGAAAATCTTTAATGGCATTCTCAGGGTCCATGTGGAAGGCACTCTTGACTGATTAATAGAATGAATGCATTCCATGAGAATAATAGAAAATAACATCAAGACGATGTGTTTTACGACGCTACCTCTATTACAGGCAACCGGCTGGAAGAGCACTCTCAACATTTCATTCTACTTCGCTGTTGCCTATGAGGCCACCTACTATTAGTATGAATCCTCCGGCACAGCCTCCCCCCCCCCCCACCCACCCCCAAGCAGCTGTTGGAGGAGTTGCTACACAGCATAGTTCCACAAACCAGTGCAGACCTATCAGCATTACCTTACTGAATTAAATTTTCACTCTACAGCAGAGTGTGCGCTGATATGAAACTTCCTGGCAGATTAAAACTGTGTGCCGGACCGAGACTCGAACTCGGGACCTTTGCCTTTCGTGGTTAAGTGCTCTACCACTTGACTTACCCAAGCACGACTCAAGACCCGCTTCTGTGAAGTTGGGAAAGTAGGAGACGAGGTACTGGCGGAAGTAAAGCTGTGAGGGCGATCGTGAGTCGTGCTTGGGTAGCTCAGATGGTAGAGCACTTGCTCGCGAAGAGCAAAGGACGCGATTTCGAGTCTCGGTCCGGCAAACGGTTTTAATCTGCCAGAAAGTTTCATTGCCTTACTGGTCGTGCAAACGCTGTGCGAGCTGCAAGTTACTCCGAATACTAGAAGATGATCGTAAAAATGTGACTCGGCGGCTTACTTTCACCAGCCAACATGCGGTAATTGAATGAAACTCCCGGGTCTCTGTTTGTCTTAACTACGAATGCGGATGGAGAGCTGAGCCCTGGTGGACCGACATCATATGGGCTGATGAATCGGCACCTACTGTCTCTTATCTCTTCCGTTGTCTAGTGTGGTCTTGCACTTGCCATCGACGCACGACACGCCAGAGACATGTCCAGCTGGGTCTACAGCGAACGAAGTGGAGGAATAGTGCGTTTCAGGTCTGTTGACCGAGGGTTGTCCTCCGCGGTCACCCAGTGGTACAGTTGCAGCTGCCGGGGGCGGTCCTGATGCCTGTCCGCCGCTCTTGTCGCCCACCTTGTGGCACTTGCCATCAGTGCAAGAGACGCCACTCACTTCCCCTTGCGGATTAACCAGGTACGTCCCCGAGGACGTATGCGACGGAGAGCCCAGATGGTCAACCACCTCCTTGTGAGACACTATCGTCCCCCCGCCGGGAGAAGTAGACGACGAAATGGAGCTTCCGTGGAACTCTCCCTGTACGGGCGCGCCTCCACCCCCAGTTATGATGGAGCCTCCCGCTGCAGCGCCCGAGAACTGCGATGAGGAGGAATCGGGCACATGAACTGTCGGCGGACTTCCTGCTGGATGGTGGACGGGGAAGGCGGTGGCACTCTGCAGTGTCTGTGCGAGCCTGTTCTGCAGCTCCTGCAGTTTCATGCTCAGAGCCTGCAGGGTGTTCAGCACGTTGTTCAGCAGTTCGGACTGCACAGCCTTGCCGGTGAGGTAACCGTTGCGATCCGCAGCGGCGCGCCGCCTGCGCTCCTTGAGACGCTCCTTCTTGCACTTTTCATCGTAGCAGCTGAAGCCCGAGAGTCCTCCCTTCCGGTCGAAGAAGTAGGTCCCCGAGGTCCTGTGAGGTGACGACCCCGTTTCTCCCGAGACCTCCTCGTGTGATAGTAACCCCTCGCCGTCCGAAGACGTCGCTAGAAAGCTGCCCCTGTGGTAGGTTCCGTGGTCTAAACCTGCAAACCTCTCTCCCAGTTTCTCAATGTCGTCGAATGAAGGCTTGCCTGGGGACGGTAAGGAAGAGAGTAGACTATGTATTTGCTTGCCAATGTTCTCTAAAGTGGTATCTGTTTTAGGGCTCTCTCTCTTGAATCTTAGTGGAGCAGGACGTCCCTCTACGGGGCCCCTCCTTCTTGCGAAACCTGAAACAAATATTGAAGATCATTTCACTCTGTAAATAACCACAGATAGTAAGCTTTAACGTTTATTGATCCTTAATGACGCAGGAATACTCCGACACATATAGGAGAAGCACAGATAAACATGGTCTGGAACGACCAGGAGACAGTGTTCGACGCAATATATGATGCATCAACAAAGTAAAATATCAGAGTGAAGCAAAATTTAGCGAGCTCTAGATTTAGGAACTTTTTAAACAAAACGCGAATACGGAAATCTAAAAGGAAAAAAGTATCGCTATTGTTGAAATAAGAATATTATTAATACTTTTTTTGCAAATAAAACTGCCTTTTCCTGCTGCTACTTATTTTATTTATCCCATACTCGTTTCGCCTTCTCCTGTTCTAAGGCATCAACAGGTGGATGATTTGCTGATCTGCGTTTCCTCACATCTGGTCTGGAGGTCGCACTACCATTTTTATCGCTGTTCTATATTTACACCTTTGTTCACTATGTTTCTCACTCTTTTTTGTGGTGGACTATCGTTCTTCTGTCACTCGATACAACTATTTCGTCGTACACTTCTTTTCACAGCGTAAAAGGCAGTTTGATTTGCAAAACAAATATATATATGCTTGCTGCGTAGGATGGCCACACAAACAAACTTGTTAAGAATATTATTACATGCTGAATCTGGTATATCATCAACAGAAAACCAATCAGACGTAGAAGATTGTAGAGTGAACGAGAAAGCAGGAACTGGGAGAAAGGGTTTTTGGCTCTGTTGAAAGCAGAAAATAAACTATCTCTAAGAAACGTAAACGGTAAGAATATGTTGAATGAACGATATTAATTTTCCCATAGCTTATGCAGCTGACATGACCAGAGCTATACAAAGTATGGCTTATCAAAGGTCGGTGAGATTGATACCGATGAGGCAGCACCATCGTCTGCTAATGTGGTTCTCTGTGTGGTGGACTCAGGCTCGATGTCCGAGGCAGCAGAGAGAGGCAGCACAAAAATACAAAGCTCGATAAGTATGAGAGGAGACGGCTGACTCTAGTATGTGGTTTCTTATGCTCAGTGAACTGAAAGTCCTTGTGGTGCAAGAGGAGAAGAACAAAATACAGCTGAGGTTTCTAGCTTAGAAAAGGATTAGCGTCAAGTAGAAGAAACGACAAAGACTGCGCCAGACGTAAGATTATTGCACCTGTAGACGCCTGCAACGTAAGCAGTAAACAGCACTCACTGATTAGGCCTCAGGCCTCTTCCGCCTACCTGCTTGCTGCCTACGAGGAGCGATCTATGATCGTGGGACACGTGACCCTCCAGCCGTTACTGCCAGTAGATAAATCCTGATTCTGCTGCCTCTTCTTTGTTCAAACAGCTCCTCATTTCACTTAGCAAGGACTGACTGAATACCGTTACAGACCTCCGTGTCCCGGAAAAAATTTGAGGAGATACCGGGAACCGAAACGGGGTCCTTCCGTGACGAAGGCAGCAACGACAACCATCTTTTTTTTCTGTACTGGTCTAGATCATTACTGAATTATTTAAACAAAAATTATATTAATTCAAGATGCAGTCCCTCGGGCATGGATGTGTGTGATGTCCTTAGGTTAGTTAGGTTTAATTAGTTGTAAGTTCTAGGTGACTGATGACCTCAGCAGTTAAGTCGCATAGTGCTCAGAGCCATTCCAACCACTTTTGAACCAAGATGCAGTCTGCTTGTGAGATGCATGAACACGAAGTATTCCGCTAGGCAGGTATTCGCATCTGTACCAGTTTACATTTTTTATGTTCTTTTTTTTAAATATTTGTGACCGCATTACATTGAAGAGAAAAATTGCAACACCAACAAGGAGCTGTGCGACGTAAATTAAGGCCGGTAGGCGTGTTTCTACATCTGAATGACGATCTCTATTCAAATTTCGCACCAGTCACGTAAGAGTATCGCCAGTAGCGCCACTATGAGGATGCAAATCATGTTTGCTTTAAATATACGCTGAGCGCTAGTTATCTTTGAGGTCGGATCTGGTTAGTTGATGTTAATCAAGAATGCCTTTAAGGCGAGAAAGACGCCATTATCAGACGACGTTACCAAAACCTCACTGAGTCTGAACAAGGTCGTTTAAGAGGCCTGCGATAATGCAGTAAGCCTTGGCAGGAATGTAGTCACTCAGCTCTCCATCCACATTCGTAGTTAAGACAAACAGTGACCCGGGAGTTTCATTCAATCATCGCATATTGGCTGGTGAACGTAAGCCGCCGAGTCACATTCTTACGATCATCTTATAGTGTTCAGAGTAACTGGCGTCTGCAGCTCACACAGCATTTGCACGCCCAGTAAGGTAATGAAACTTCCTGGCAGATTAAAACCGTGTGCCGGACGGAGACTCGAACTCGGGACCTTTGCCTTTCGCGGGTAAGTGCTCTGCCACTTGACTTACCCAAGCACGACTCAAGACCCGCTTCTGTGAAGTTTGGAAAGTAGGAGACGAGGTACTGGCGGAAGTAAAGCTGTGAGGGCGATCGTGAGTCGTGCTTCGGTAGCTCAGATGGTAGAGCACTTGCCCGCACGGAATGTCAAGCTTAGTTCTGCAAGCTGTATGCTGCGAAAAGTCTGAAAATATTCTCATGAGTTGTTGGCAAAAAAAGGAACTGACAGTTTCATTATTCTTGACGCAGAGAACAGCAGTGTAAATTAGCACACGAAGTGTGCTAAATAGCAACAGAACGAGGTCCTGCGAGCTACCAGTCATTTGGCAGCTCTTTTCCAACGTATAGCAGTGTCTGTACACTTTGGCTGCACAGAGTAATAACAGAGAATCTAGATACTGAAGTCTGAAGGGAAGTCCTTGAAATTTTCTAAATACTGACAGCACCATTTAACTGAATCAACGTGATGGTGTAGTAATAGCAAACATAGCACAAAAACAAACCCAAGTAAGATATAAGAGACTTCCTAACTCTGTTAAAAAATATGTGCAGCAAAATAAAATATGAAAAGGAAGGTTAAAGTTTAACGTCCTGTCGACGACTGTCTCATTGGACACGGAGTACAACTTCGGGATGAGGAAGGACAGGGAAGGAAGTCGGCCGTGCCCTTTACAAATGAACCATCCTTGTAACGCTTTTACGAAATTTAGAGAAACCGTAAGGAACATAAATCTTCATCATTTTTTCTTGAAGCTTATCACATCCGTTAATATGTTAAAGGGCTGTGTCGTGTTTCACCTTGAATGTTGCTTAATTGAAAATTATTTACTTTATTACGCTTCGCATGATAGATAAATTTCAGCCTTACAGGCTGTCCTCAAACGCTATAGGTACCAACCGACTGTTGTTATACATCCGACTACAAGCAGCGGGCATGGTACATTCGACAAACGAGAACTTGCAAGTGCGTACATCAAGTGTAACACAAAATACTTACTAAATACTGTAGTGGTCTTAGTTGCTACTGGCATGTTCCTAGACGTTGTGTTTGCTGAGTCCCGTGACTGGAAAAACAAGAAAAAAAACTGGCCGAAATTGGAAACAAAGTAAATACTTGTCAATTAAGCAACACTCCTCGTGGTTCCATGACACTGTCCTGTAACTAAATCTGGAGGGCTGTGTGTGGATTTCAGTCGCCGCCCTCCCGAACGCCAGTCCAGTGCATTCATTACTACTGCCTATCCCACTTGGTAAAATAAAATATCGGACTGGCACATTCGCTATGAGATAAATGATTTCGCCGTCAACCAAAGTATCACCAAAAACGCATAAATGTAAGAACTACAACCAAATCAGGATGGCCAGGCGGCTACGATTGTCCCTAATAGCATTACTTTGCCTTAATAATAGCACCGCCTCAAGTGTCTACGTATCCGTGAGACGCAGCTGAGCAGAGCAGTTCACGATTTTAATCAGTTTCATATAAATCAAAATATATAACTCTGTGATCGATTAGTCAGGACTAACGTACGGTTACGCACTGGATTCAGCTCTGCAGTGTCCCGTTGACTGAGTTCAAGCGACACGTTGATGGTGATCCGTCTCCCCGGAGGAGAGGCGTTAACCACGGCAGCCCCCTTTGTGTTATTCGAGAACCATAAGCTATGTGTCAGCAACAAGCTCCACCCTCTCCCTCCTCACAACATCAACACATATGAGACACCACGTTACGCATGTACTCGTCACCCACAGTTATGCGAGAAACTTTCGGTTAAGATACTTGACACGAAGCCGCTCAAATACGCCAACTACATTGCGCAACAGAATTAAATGATAATTTTCCGAAACACCATAATCGTCTCCCATTGAAACGCAGAAGTTTGAAATTTGGCTAAAGAATGGCTACAACCTCCCTCTGTAACAGTGCCAAACCTCGGGCTCGGGACGCTTCAGACTGCAATGTGTCGACTCAGGTGAAAAGACGTCAGAGCTCAGAAGTCCACGTGAGGTATAAGGTGGGTTCATTATGTCACATTAGCACCATATTTCACCACAATCCTGCCCAATACTGCTGTGGACGTGTCACTCGAAGGGAAGGACGTCACAGACCCTTTTACTCACATATCATTCCTTCTCTTGACGCGTCTGCGAGGGAGGTCAGAACCGCGATCACCAGGGTTGAAGTCACGCGGTTTTCGTATGAATGGACCAAGATAACATTTCAGTAACATTGTCGCTCAGAATCGACACACAAAGGCCTCAAGAGTAGCATAAAGAGTGTATATGAAACCACAGATTACTTTGGGATGTTGATTCCCACACATTCCGCGGCTGAAAATAACAGTTCGCAGTGTGATGAGACGCAGGACGACGTTCTTGGCAACCTTTGACACTGCTGACAACCTCTCGGACGATTCAGCCCTCCTCTAAGGACACAGTGGGTCTGCAGCGCCATTGAACGTAATCACACACCTTTGGGGTGTAGGGCGACTGCAGTTTTTGGCTTTGGTGTACGGAGTGGAATCACCATTCAAAACCATTCGAGGAAAATTAAACGTCATCCAAAGCAGCAAGTAGTGCTCAAGCTTTTTCAGCCCTCCTGGTTCGCACCCTCCTGCGGCTTGATGTCGGGGGCACAATTGTACGACACAATTGTAAATAAAACTGCAATAATTTCGACCTACCTCATCTGAGTTGCGCTAGGTCGCTGCAGCAGCACCTGCTCGCCGCATGGAGCGTCTATGGGGTATGGTAAGGGATGCCTGTCTTTCTGGCGTCTAGAAATCAGTGAATGGCGGTCTCCGTACATGAAAATTTTAAAATGCGGCTGACACCGCATGTCGCAGGCCCCACTCCCATAACCTACCAGCCCCTCGGCAATGGTATCACGCCACAGGAGGGAGCAAAACAGGGGGGGTTGAAAAACATTAACACTATTTGCTGCTTCGGATCACGTTCAAATTTCGTCGAATTCGTGAGTGGCAACGTTTCTACCGTCTGACACGTTCACGGTCTGTCTCGGCAGATTATGGTGATGAAATCTGGTGCCAATGTGACTTCTTTAACTCGCCTTACACGTCACATGAACTTCTGAACCGTGGCCTTTGTTTTGGGATGCATCGACACCTTGCTGTTTGCAGCGTCGTCGAGACCGACGCTGACGTCACAGGGCGCCACGCTTTTGCGGCGTTACAAAGGGAGATTGTAAACACCTTTGAGCCAAATTTCAAACTTATGTGTCTCGATGAGAGACAATTAAGAGGTTTAGAAAAAATGACCCTTCAACTGTGTCACGCAGTGAGGAAAAGGTGTTGATGCTTTTCACTGTGTAACAACCAAGTATTCCCTGCTCAACAAGTTTTTTTCCCTGCTCAACAAGTTTTTTTTTTTTATTTTACTCCGGTCGGAATCCATCAAACAAACCTTTCATCGTATTGCAGATTGCAGATCTATTTTGGTAAACACTGTGCCTGAATGTGCCACACAATTGGTTGACTTACAAGGCCATGAAATAACGTACACGCACCACACAACTTGGTTGGTTGGTCTGATAACAAAAATGGTGTTTCGCAATATATGATACTTACGGAAGAAAACCTTAACACAGAGTCCTTAACAATAACAGTACAGCTGTTTAGACTGACTTGTCACAAGGAAATGCTAATAATAATTTAATGTATCAGTCAAGAAACAACAGTTACAAACAGTCCTCGTTTTATAAAAAAAATACTGATGGTTAGCATTTAAATTCTCGTCAACGTTGAGACCGTTAAAGACGGTGCACTAATCAGACAAGGAGAACGAAAGAAATCCGTCGTGAGCTTTTTGAAGGAACTATTGAACGCGTGACGAAATATGCTTCCAATTTTATGACTTCGATCCATTTTCTGGTGCTCAGCGAGATACAAAAATATAGTACCGTACAACTATGTGTGCTCTAATGAAACCATGTCTTAAGAACTTTTGTGCCTTGTATTCAGAGCCAGCAACAACATATTTAAAAGTCCATTTCCTGATAATAATGGTACAAAATTTTCATATAATCTCAAAAAAATCAAAACATACGTTGTACATGCGTAAGTACGTTTGAATTCGACTTTTGCTTCATGTCTCTGTTATTAGTTAAAAGGCTTAAAATATGAAGACTGCCAAACTATTAATTTTATAAATAAAGACTTAGTATAACATTTGTAACAGTCAAAAAAAGATTCATCGTATTTGTTAAAAGTTAAAGAATTGCTTAGCAGGATATCATTCACATATATCCTGATACACATCAGATAACAATCTCCGAACATCAGCATCGGCGATTTCCCACTCACATCAAGAGACGTTGTACATACATCCAGTACAACGGAACATTTCCTGTTTGTCGACTCAGATTGTTTCATCTGCAATGACGTTTACGGATATCTTTACGTTTACCAGTGTGTTTACGGAAAAAAAAGTTGTTAAAAATCGCAGACAGCCCAGTACAATCGTAATTATTTGTGCTCGAGTACCAGTTGTTTTACTTGTAATGAGTACAAAACAATCTGCTCCCATTGTACATGAAGATTATAATGTCCATGTTTGAGTTCTTTTTATTTCTGAGTGCGTCCTGGCAAATAGAATGAAAAGATATGTAACTCTGCACATGTAACTGTTATGTGCTAACAAATAAGCAAGAAGTCGGAAGGAAAATAATTATATGACATCCAGATGTTTTCATATTCCATAATTCACGAATTATCTGAAGCAAATTCTCAACTCTCGATTCCAGGTACAGATTGTCAGCTTTCGGTTGTCAGAATAACACATATTACTTTTGTTATTGCCGCCATTTCTCCCTTTAAACTCATGTACTGGTATTTTTTGTGACAATAGGTTTCAGCGAGATCATCTTCATGAAAAGACTGTACACTTGTAACAAAAACACAATCTCTTATTTCCCTTGCTTGCTCCTCACCTCCCCCCCCCCTCTCTCTCTCTCTCTCTCTCTCTCTCTCTCTCTCTCTCTCTCTCTCTCTTTGTCTTCTAACAGAGATGCCTACTTCGGGAACATGAACGCTTATGTCATTTTACTGTCCATATTTCGAATAGGCGAATTTCTTACAAACTACTGATTGTAAATATTTGCATGTCATCAATAAGGCTTTCGTACCGTGATCTTCGTAATACACTCATTATCCACTTCAGACATGTAGAAGTAAGCTGTTAGGCCATTATTTTTTACCAGAAATTGAATTATGTACGAAGTAAATTGCTTTAACCGTTTCTTTGCAACGATTGTTAGTGATCGTCATCAGGTGCATTAAGTTTTTTCTTTCAGCTATAACTTAGTACCCCAACCATTATTTCGTTTGAGTCGAGGCAATACCTTCTGCAATCTTGTAAAGGAGTTAAACTATTGCAGTAACGTGATTTCAATACTGAGAATTAGAGCATAGGGGAAATGACTTGAAATTGATCACAGTGGTCGTCACCATAAGACCTTCCCTCAGGCGCTGAAATAGCAACAATCTCAGATGATGCAATAAAACATACACTCTTCGGCAAAACGACTGTACTGGCGTAAATCTGCTTCACTTCATGTATTACCACCAAATAAAGGTATATATTCACCCAAATGTGCAATGTTAACGAGCGCGGCTCCATTAAATGGATCTCAGTGAAAATTTTAAAGCCGCTGAGTTACTGGATGGTTCTTTTTTTCCCTATAGGTGCTGTTAAGCGTCATTCACCGTCACAAGTTGTCGAGACGCTTTTGGCTTCAGGAGAGGGGAAGTTGTTTATTGTATATGGGACATATACCGTGGTATAACAATCATGTACGAAAGGTACTACGGAAACAAAGAAAGCTTCATCATAGGTTTAAGAGTAGTCGAATCATAGCTGATAAGGAAAAGCTGAACGAAGCGAAAAAGAGCGTAAAGAGAGCAATGAGAGAAGCATTCAACGAATTCGAACATAAAACATTGGCAAACAATCTAAACAAGAACCCTAAAAAGTTTTGGTCATATGTAAAATCGGTAAGCGGATCTAAATCCCCTATTCAGTCACTCGTTGACCACGATGGCACCGAAACAGAGGACGACCGAAGAAAGGCAGAAATACTGAATTCAGTGTTCCGAAACTGTTTCACTGCGGAAAATCGTAACACGGTCCCTGACTTCAGCCGTCGCACGGACGCCAAAATGGAAAATATTGAAATAAACGATATCGGAATTGAAAAACAACTGCTATCACTTAGTAGCGGAAAAGCATCCGGACCAGACGAGATACCCTTAAGATTCTACAGTGATTATGCTAAAGAACTTGCCCCCTTTCTATCAGCAATTTATCGTAGATCGCTGGAAGAACGTAAAGTACCTAGCGACTGGAAGAAAGCGCAGGTCGTTCCCATTCTCAAGAAGGGTCATAAATCAAATGCGAATAATTATAGGCCTATTTCGCTTACGTCAATCTGTTGTAGAATAATGGAACATGTTTTGTGTTCTCGTATTATGACGTTCTTAGATAATACAAATCTCCTTCATCATAACCAACATGGATTCCGCAAACAGAGATCATGTGAAACTCAGCTCGCCCTATTTGCCCAAGAAATTCACAGTGCCGTAGACACTGGCGAGCAGATTGATGCCGTATTCCTGGACTTCAGGAAGGCATTTGATACGGTTCCGCACTTACGTTTAGTGAAAAAAATACGAGCTTACGGAATATCGGACCAGGTTTGTGATTGGATTCAGGATTTCCTAGAAGAAAGAACACAGCATGTCATTCTTAACGGTTCAAAATCTGCAGATGTAGAGGTAATTTCGGGAGTACCGCAGGGAAGCGTGATAGGACCTTTATTGTTTACAATATACATAAATGACTTAGTTGACAACATCGGTAGCTCCGTGAGGCTATTTGCAGATGACACGGTTGTCTACAAGAAAGTAGCAACATCAGAAGACTCGTACGTACTCCAGGAGGACCTGCAGAGGATTAATGCATGGTGCGACAGCTGGCAGCTTTCCCTAAACGTAGATAAATGTAATATAATGCGCATACATAGGGGCAGAAATCCATTCCAGTACGATTATGCCATAGGTGGTAAATCATTGGAAGCGGTAACGACCGTAAAATACTTAGGAGTTACTATCCGGAGCGATCTGAAGTGGAATGATCACATAAAACAAATAGTGGGAAAAGCAGGCGCCAGGTTGAGATTCATAGGAAGAATTCTAAGAAAATGTGACTCATCGACGAAAGAAGTAGCTTACAAAACGCTTGTTCGTCCGATTCTTGAGTATTGCTCATCAGTATGGGACCCTTACCAGGTTGGATTAATAGAAGAGATAGACATGATCCAGCGAAAAGCAGCGCGATTCGTCATGGGGACATTTAGTCAGCGCGAGGGCGTTACGGAGATGCTGAACAAGCTCCAGTGGCGGACACTTCAAGAAAGGCGTTACGCAATACGGAGAGGTTTATTATCGAAATTACGAGAGAGCACATTCCGGGAAGAGATGGGCAACATATTACTACCGCCCACATATATCTCGCGTAATGATCACAACGAAAAGATCCGAGAAATTAGAGCAAATACGGAGACTTACAAGCAGTCGTTCTTCCCACGCACAATTCGTGAATGGAACAGGGAAGGGGGGATCAGATAGTGGTACAATAAGTACCCTCCGCCACACACCGTAAGGTGGCTCGCGGAGTATAGATGTAGATGTAGATGTAGATAAGTTGTTTCAAGACAGCCCGCATCTCGTGGTCGTGCGGTAGCGTTCGCGCTTCCCACGCCAGGGTTCCCGGGTTCGATTCCCGGCGGGGTCAGGGATTTTCTCTGCCTCGTGATGGCTGGATGTTGTGTGATGTCCTTAGGTTAGTTAGGTTTAAGTAGTTCTAAGTTCTAGGGGACTGATGACCATAGATGTTGAGTCCCATAGTGCTCAGACCCATTTGAACCATTTTTGTTTCAAGACTCCGTGTTTATCTGAACTAAACCCATTTAGTTGCCCGTCTCATCTTCAAAACACTTAAGCAATCGTCGCGAAACAGACGCTAGAATTTTCCGGTGAGAGTCCTCTTCTGAGAACAGCACTCGGTGCTGGCCAAAAGCTGCTGTAGTTCAATACTTCAAAAATAGATACTCGGGAAACCATACGGGATTACAATTCACACACTGTTTATGGCAGTTATTTAATCAAGTTGTAAAATTAAAAATTATCAACGTAACAACGGGGCTTTATGTTTATGACTAATCTGCTGCATATAAAAAATTTTCATACTAACTGAAGAAAGAAAGTGCTGCAACAAAAAATTTCTTTCCGATTACCTTACTTTCATACATCTTTTCACACCTTTCTTACATATTTCGTATAAATGACAACTGTAGGCATCGTTTTTCTGGGCTATTTTGTCGGTTGAAAAGTTTTAATTCTATAAAAGAAATAGAAATCACAGATCACTGAAGGAAAAAACTGATTTTTCTTTACTCTTCCTAATGATCTCTCGCCCTCATAGGAATATAATTACCGTTTTCCACTAGCTCCAGAATAAGCTGAGGTCTCCCTTGTTTCCTAGTATCTTACATAGTATTTTCAACGCGTCAGAGTGTTAAGAGGGGCCACACAACGATCATTCGTTTATTTTGATGCGACCGAAATAGACGAACGAGGAGAGTCTTCCCCATAAGGGTAACAGATCGTGTTTCGAGTCACATTCCTCTATGTGGAAGAACGCTTTCGTCTGTGAGAAACAACGCGTTCTTAACTTTCGTTTCTTACCCGCAAACTATCAGCATGATTCTCTTCCAAATCGTGTCTACCGTCTTAGTGTAGTACTAACCCATACCTGACCACAGAAATGGCACGGTAATCGTTCAGTTTAGTTGCAGCTATAAGCTGCTCATATTCTCCTGCAACACAGCAGCTTGATCTGGCGTATCACTACTTTCCAACGAATGACAGCGTCAAATTTAAACACAACGCACCTGCCATATAAATAAAAAGGACAAATTTGAATAGGAGTCTGCCTCTGAAGGTTGCGCACAAATTTAATTACGTTTATATATAAGTTCATCCACAGTTTTGATGAGTGAGTTTGCAAGCATCAAAACGTGGCATCGATCAGAGTCACGAGAATTTAGCTGCGCTGGGGCAGAGTAATTGGGGTTTGTACGAGTATGTGGCCATAACGTACTAGTTACACGTTAGCATCTGTCATCAGATCTCGCCATTACACAGTCGTGTCAGACCATCCACAGTCTGTCATTGCTTAGTATATTAAAATATAAGGTGTGTCACAATTAATGGTGAAAACTAACATGGGTGAAAGTATGGGATAACCGAAGGGGCAAAGCTCTCTAGTAAATAGAATGCACTCATGCCGCTTGCGAGATTTTAGCGAATGCGCGGTCAACTGTGGATGTCATGTGACTAGTACCACCTGTCGGGCAGACCGTTCGCCGGGTGCAAGTCTCTCGAGTTGACGCCACTTCAGCGACTTGCGCGTCGATGGGGATGAAAGGATGATGATTAGAACAACACAACACCCCGTCCCTGAGCAGAGAAAATCTGCGACCCAGCCGGGAATCGAACGCGGGCCCTTAGGATTGACATTCAATCGCGCTGACCACTTAACTACCGGGTGCGGACGCAATGGCGCGGTTACGAGTTGATACTGACTTCGTTCTGAAACAATTTCCCAGTAAGTAGTAATGCATTTGAATTTTAAACTTTTCCAGAAGTTTGCATCTAATTGGGCTCAAGTTTACCCCATACACTGCCTTAGCAAGGAGTAAATAGTGCTCCAGTAAGTCAGATTTTCTGAACACTCTCTCACCGGCCGTTTTCCGAGTATCGTCTTCGCATTTGTTTGTAATACAGAACTCGTACCTGCAGGAATTGTCTCAGACACCCCCGGATCATTTCGTAAAACTCGACAAGATTGCACAATTCGCTGCTCCTGTTCTTCTACCATGTTAATGAGAGTTCTGTCACTTCACATGGAAAAATCTAGAGGTCAGGTGATTTGCGGGCCCCGTATCAGTCTATCCATGTGGACCAATTTGGTGTGCTAGACGTAATCTTACATGTGCCGATACACCATGAAGCACATACCACATTCCCCCAACTGTGAGCTATGAATGAAATATGAGCCCCCTATCAGTCTATCCATGTGGACCAATTTGGTGTGCTAGACGTAATCTTACATGTGCCGATACACCATGAAGCACATACCACATTACGCCAACTGTGAGCTATGAATGAAATATGAGTCCAGTTAAATAGGAATTAATCGAAAGCTGAAAATTCCAATACGTTTATACTAATATTAGTGACACCCTGAAGTCTGTGGCACATCGTAACCAACCACTGCCTCGGGAATGCCTCGTACAGTGAAACATTTTTGCTTCTTTTCTGGTATACTTTCACCCGTGTCAGTCTTCTCTGTTAATTTTCAAACGTAATGATGTAGGCCAAAGCAATTAATTAAAATTTATACCAGAGCCAGTAATCGAACACGGGTCTCCTGCCCACTAGGCAGATGCGCTATCCGCTGCTCAACACTGGTTTCTGCCTCGTAAGTAGAAGACCTGTGTTCGAATCCTCGTATTGATACATTGCTTCGGCCTACATCTTTATCGTTTATAAAGGTGGGCCCAATCTGTCTGAGGAACGTCAACTGTATGACTAATTACGATAGACACTGTAAATTAGCACCCAGGTAACCTGGTACTGTGGAGCCCGGAAAGGAAATTTCACTCTAGATGTGGAGGTCAGAGGCACAGTATACCAGGTATTGTCGTGAACGTCCTGGACGGATCCTGAGGCCAGGGTGCCAGGAAGGGAGGGAGGGAGGAGCGGAGAATATAAGGGCGAGCGACTCACCGTCTGCGCAGCACGGGCTGTGCGCGAGCAGCGCCAGCAGCAGCGGCAACAGCAGCCTCCAGGTCGCCATGGCCGTCTTAGGCGGGCCCACCTGGCGGCACCGATTTAAAGATGCAGCCGCCCCGTAACGAGGTTGTTGTGGGGCCCAGGGGGAAGTCTCCGGAGCAGGCCACCGCCTCCAGCCCGCCGACGATATCGCTAACGACGCCGCGGCACCAACGCTACTTCCCGCTAGCTGACGTAATGGGAACCGATAAACAAGCCCTCCTGTCGACACCACGACGTTCCCTGCCGCGCGACTGGAAACAAGGATCCCACACACTGCCGTCGCCACTCCAGTATTCCGTTTATTTACTAACAGGTGTCCTTCACTGATTGATCAATATTAGCGTCAATTAATCCTAGTCTGATGAAAGTAGAAGATGGTAACGGTACGATCTTCCTGCGTGATTCTGTACACTGCTACGAACCATGTGAAAGCGTTCTCCTTTCGATAGTTGTTATTTTCTCTGGCCATTAAGATTGGGGGGGGGGGGGGGGGTAGGACGTCAAACGGGCCGACATGGAGCAGGAGAGGCACCGCAGGACATTTTAATTTCCACTGCCTACACTTTTACAAGTAAATTCATAAAACTTTGTCAGCATGACCAGGAAGGATTCAGGATTGACACTCATAATAGCGGAAGTACAAAAACATAACAAAATAATTTTTTTTACGTGTCAAATTTCATCACTTTTTCACTTATTATTGGCTGCATTTGTTGCTATAGGTACACTTTTCTTCATAAGTAAGAGAGACTGTTCGATGAATTTTGGACAGCATACAAACCATACTTACAGGTGTCTGAAACTCTAGAATCTATTTAATTTATGAAAAAATGAATGAGGTCTTACGTTTTAAGCTTCATGTTTAGAAACAAATTGTAATTAATTATCTCAATTTTTACCATAGTTTTTAATAGATTTGGAAAATTCTAGAGTTTCATACACCTGTAAGTATGGTTTGTATGCTGTGCAAAATTCATCAAATAATATCTCTTACTTGTGAGGAAAAATGTACCTATAGCAACAAATGCAGCCAATAGTAAGTGAAAAAATGATGAAATTTCACATGTAAAAAAAATTATTTTGTTATGGTTTTGAACTTCCACTGCTATGAGTGTGAATCCTGAATCCTTCCTGGTAATGCTGACAAAGTTTTATGAATTTATTTGTAAAAGTATAGGCACTGGAAATTAAAATCTCCTGTGGTGCCTCACCTGCTCCAAGTCGGCCCGTTTGACGTCTTACCCCCCTTAAGAGAGTCTCATTCCCACTATGATCGTTTATTAGAGTTGAGAAAGTCTCAAATGCCTTGCTACGTTGTAAGTGTATGACTGACCTTCAAAAGCCAGCTTCAAGACGCACACAGGGTGAAGACATCGAACTACATTTAAATAATATGTAAAATGTTAGGAAACATGTTGTCGAAAAAAACTAACAACATACGGATCGAAAGTCGGAAAGAGTAGGGAATAGAACACACAGTAAACTCTCCAGTTCCGAAAGTACCAGTTTATCGGAACCTTACTGTGGTCGGACGAACGGTATGGGTTCTCAGGCTAACGATGGCACCTTCTTCTCAAATTGTGTACGTACCGTGTAAAGTGGGGTGCCTGAAAGTGATCCGATCTTCAAACTTATTTTATAACCAAACGGTACCTTTCCAGAAATGGGTTCCTTATCAGTACTTCATTAAGTTCCCCCTACAACCACTATAGGCCTGTAATAGAAATTGTGAAACGGCCTTTATAAAACATTTGATCCACCACTGCAACACTACAACCGTGACGATCAAACGTTTAGAATTATTATCTCTGTAATTTTTAATATTCTATCCACATCCAATCATTCTTATCCAAAACGACATAAATGTAATTTATTTAACAATGAAATTCGCCAAAAGGCCGTGCAGCTGAGATATTGTTTTATTTTCGCTGCCAGTTTCGGTAATTTATTATGCCATCTTCAGGCCTCATAAGCACCTCTCAAAAATAATTTTCATGCTGGGGCATATGTTTCTGGATGTAGTGAATTCGTAGCTAAAGCGCTTCCTTCGAAGACTTGACTGCAGTTGAGCTACGAATTCACAAATACAGAAACATATGGCCCCAGAATGCCATTGGACAATTTGCGGTAAGGTCTTATGGAACCAAACTGCGCAGTTCATCGGTCCCTAAGCTTACACGCTACTTAATCTAACTTAAACTAACTTACGCTAAGGAGGACAAACACACTCATGCCCGAGGGAGGACTCGAACCTCCGACGGGGGGAGCCTCGCGGACCGTGACAAGGCGCCCAGACCGCGCGGCTACCCCGCGCGGCCCCAGTATGGCAATATCGATTATTTTTGGGAGGTGCATATGGGGCCTGAAGATGGAATATTGAATTGCCGAAACTGCTAACGAAAACAAAATAAAATAACGTCCCAACTGGACGGCTGTCTGGCGATTTTCTTTGTTAAATATTTGACCAGCCGCCGTCTCGCCTCCACAATGAATTAACAGAGACTGAAGGTAGTTTAGCTTTCACAGTAAGTTCTAATAATTTCCAGCTATCACTATTTGCTTCATCTGTCTCGACGACTCTTTCACCTTTTTCATTACATTTGTAGACATTCTTCGAATGAGATACACAAGCATTGAAAAGCAGTGATATTGTTTTCCACGCCGTCTTCCAATTTTCCATCAGACTACCACGCAGAAAATTTTATTCTGCTCCATTCCCTATGCAAAAGATCTTGTGTAATGTCTCGAACGCTTGCATTCTCAATCACATTCTGGGAAGTAACTGTCACTGGCCAAACAAGAAAGACAATAAAACACAGATACTTCATCTGGTAAACAGGTACAAAATAGGTTTCGTTACATGCCTGTATACAGTCGTTAGCACGTCAATTTCGTCGAAAGCAGGAGAAATTTGAAATGAGAACGTAATATGAAATGCCAAAAGACGATCAGTAGCTGTTTATAAGTCGCGAAATGAAGTTTGCCACAAAACTTCAATGTTAATTTGCACAATTGTATTTTATTTTTTCGAGAGACAATCTCAGTTGTGACTGTGTCTAAGAGAACCAGAAAAAAAGTGTAATACAGGTCAGTCGCTTTTCTCTATGAATAGAATTCTCTTCTTTCCAAACACAATGAGAAGGACTTCAAAAGAACTGAAAAGATAAAATTAGCAAAAAGCAGAGACAGTCAGCGAACCGACGAAGGAAATACGAGAGTGAGTAAGAGGTGCGGACACGTAGCCCTGTTTAGCATCAGTACAGTCAGAAGAAAAGTATAGACAGTTACATTTGCGCGGTGACTTTAACACGTCTATTCTTATAACAGAGACGATTGATGAGTGCGCGAAACACCATACCTAGCTTTCTCTTACGGTATTCTCACGAGCCTGCTATCCCAGCGCTGTAATAAACGTACAGGAAAGTCACAGCAAATTCTGCTTTATCTGTAACGTTCAGTACTAGCGCTATGCACACAAGGGTTTACCTTTTACTTCCGATACTTGTCTTAAGTGTACTGCCTACCCTAGACCTTGTGGAAGACTTATTTAGTTGTTATTTTGCTCAGTATAGCAACTGCTTTTTATAGCTGTATAAACTAAGCATCTTCAAAGTCGCATTATTTTTAAACACACATAAATGCTCGGCTGACTGACAATGGACAAGAAATTACTTCTTTGTATGGTCCAAGACTGTGGAAAACCCACATCGTTCCAAAGGCTAAGAAATGAACATCTCAACAGTATAAATGGCACATCAGTAATGGCTAACAATACACCTGCGCTCATGAACAACTTAGAAAGCTAACGTATGACACGTGAGAAAATAGAGCAATGTAATTTTCAACCATTCTAGGGGCTGTACGAGCTCTTCACAACATGCTATCAACACAGATTTTGTTTTTAAAATAAATTATCAATCTTTTGCTTTGGAGCGTGCTTTGTTGCGAGAGTTTTTACTTACTTTTGCGAAGAATTCAGTAGCTATCGAAGGTTCTTTCCTGATGTAATAGTCCTCCTAGGCGTTCTAACGGAGCACGCGCAAACAGTTCTCTGAACTATGCTGGACTGGGTTCCTGGTAGCCTACGTAGATCTCAGGACGAATCTTATTGACTCTGGGCATATGAAAGTTTAATGGTGTTGACAGCGGTCGCCGTTACACACAGCTTTTACCTCACAGGGTCAATATTTCCCGTTACTGGTGGGAAGGAGAGTAATGACAGGGATCCGAAAGTGATGAGAACCCTGACAACCTTCAAGCACCTCAGCTACTCGCAGATGTAAGGCTGACATCAACCTGAAGGTTGGCTTGAACACCACAGCGCTTTATTAGACATGGTTCTTTTGGAGGTGGTATACCTCGCCCTTCTCTGACTGAGCTGACTTACGCAGTCTGTTATCTGCGGATCTACAGTTGAAGGCCGACTCAGAGCCAAGGTGTAATGTGGCTAAAATATTTCACACTAACAAACATTCCCTGATGGAAACGAAGTGACAAGTGACAGACAAAATTCCTAAGTCTGATCGGGCATCGAAACACAGACCTTTGCGTCAGTCTTGCACCCTTACCCACTAAGCCTCAGCTATTGTCTACGCGTTAAAGATTAGTCAGCAGGCGCAGGTTGCTTCAGGCTAGCTAGATCACCACACAATACCTTCTTTGACATTTATTGGTCTTTGCATTGCACGCAGAAGATCTGCACACTGGGCGTTAGTACCTGCCTTACAAACTACGAGACATAACGTAGATATATGGTTATTTTACTGTCCAATAAAATGTAGCATCCTTGAATCCCACTAACAAACCGTTCACTAGTTTAACAAAAACAAAAATTCAATTTTCCAAATAGTTATTTGCGGACACAAGAGTAACTGCAAATAATATAAACAAGAGATGTATTATAATACAGGGCGAAAGCTGCAACAGGAAATGGGGAAAGCACGATAAAGAAGGAATAATCGAATAACTGCAAATAAACGCAGTAAGTACACAAAAAAAATCTTGTCTGCTCGGCGTTCTCTTTTAATTATATTTGTACAACATAAAGGGCAGTCAAATCAAATCATCACAATACAGATCCTCGTATCTAAAGTATTGCTCACCACATGCGTCATGGACTCTAAACACAGAGTGAGTCAACTCTTACGCGTCAATTTATATACAGGGTAGCGTATCCTAAACTTAATACGGTAAGATAAGTAACAAACAGTCAGAAATGAATAATTGTTTTTTATCGACATCTTATAAGAGTACCTTAGGCTCATATAAACAGTTCAACTTAACGACATCCAGTCGCAGTGACTGGTATTACGATATACTCGACTGACCGAACTGAACTCGGTTTCAAACTCATTTGGCGCTATTGTTGCTCTGCCAGAACTCGTCGCACTGTCCTCTTTGAAGATTTGTCTCTTTCACGACCAAGTGGACGGTGAGTGTTATTGATGAAACTTCTCCTACACCATACAAGCGTCTCCTCATATTCTACTGCGACAGCAATTTTCTATCGATAACTGTGGGCATCTCTGTGGCGAGACTGAGCCAGTTTCTCGAAAGTTTTTATCCAGAGTGATTAATGGTTTCCAATTAGTATGATGCCTGTTGCGGAAATTTTCTCTCTAAATGTCTTCTCGTTTCCAGACATTACATCCGACTGCACTATACATTAAGTAAATGTCTGCGGATTCTTGTAACGGTATAATCAGATTTAGACAACCAGTCATGATCTGTAAACAATAAAATCTCTACAGTGGGCAAATAATCACAATTATGTATTGTTTCTCAAGTCGATGTGACAGACATTATTTCTTATGGAAGTCGTACACTTTACAAAAACGCGTCTCACACATGTTGCTCTTTCAAGACCTCGTACCGCCTCAAATGTAAATTTTCGACCATTGGTTTCTCAAAATTGTCGGTTTACGGTCCTCTACCGTTTGCATAATTTTGACTCTAATGCTTTAAAACTTCCCGGAAGCTTTTTCAACCACTGAGACAGTGTCTTTACATAATTTTTAACGTACAAATGACGAGAGGTTATGAGACATTGTTTGTAGAGGACTGCTGCCCAGATGACTATCTGGCCATTCCGACTCAAATAATCGGTCGTTCCACAAATAACTCCAGTAGATGGACGATGCGGTTCCTTCAAAAGTCAACGTCCCTAAACCTCTCGTCCTAAATGCAAGCCCAATAAATGAACATCTACGCCACCTCCCACTAGTGAGCACGTCTTCCAGGAAGGGAAAAAGACAGGCTTTCAAGGAAATGCAGATTAGGGTTTAACGTCCCGACGACAGCAAGGTAATCGGTTCATTGCCCGCTGACGATTACAGGCGGAACACAATCTCCGATTTTACAGGGCTGTGTACGAAAATTGGACATATCCTTTTCCCAGAAACCATCCTGTCAGTCCCTTTTCCGATTTAGGAAAACATATAAAACTCTAAATTTGTTCGGCCTGGTCTATTTTCAGCCCACTTTTTCTTAAACAGAAGTCCTGGTAAGTACCTGGATAATGACGTGTAAGCTACTCGTGAACATCGGATCTCAAACTGAGATTAATTGTTAATAACCCAAGGAGATATTTTAGAGTAGTCACTTTCTAAGGATTCTTGAGTGCTACACGTCAGTCTGGGATCCTTACCACCAAGGATTAGCACAAAAGATAGAAAAAATCTACAAAAACAGCGCGGCACATTTTGTCACTGGTTCGTTCATTAAGCGCGAAACTTCAGTGGCAGCCCCCACAAGAGAGGTGTTGTGCACCACGGACAGGTTTTCTGTCACAATTTCGAGAAGTTACCTTCAATGAAGAAACACACACAATACATCTCAAGAAATTATCACGACGAGAAAATCGTAGAAACTTGATCTTATTCAGATATTTATCATTTATTTATTATATTCCAGCCTGTTACCGATAAGATAAACACGGGCGACCTTATTCATTTAGTCACCGACAATCTTCCTGCTGTGTAACATTCGCGTATGGAACACGAAAGACGTATAATGTCAGTGTTACCAGAAGCACTCTCTCCTAAAGTGCGTAAAGCTACTTTCGGAGTACAGTTGTAGATGCAGAATCGTTGTTGTGCTTAAGCCTGCTTTAAACGTTATGGAGAAAGACGCTGAATACAGAATGTAAAACGGACTTTAGCAGTAGTTTCCATCATGATGCTGTCGACAGAGATTCAGTTCGGAATGAGTCGATGAACAACATAAACAAGTCTGTCCAAATCGGATAAACAAGGAACCGGTACATATATCACCAGAACTACACCTTCTAATTTTACTGTGCCTGCGTAACGAAATACGAGTCCATGTTTTCATTTTAAGAACTGAAGGAACACACAGGAGATTGAGTATTCGTCTGTTTTCTACACATCAGTGCAGCGTACACGCGCAGGGCAGGATAATAAAAGAAGAAATAACTGCACGCCATTTATAAGAAATGCCAATGTTGCGGTGTAGAATTACGTTTTCCCGCTGTTGTTCTAAGTTTCTTCAGTTGCTTATTTCTTCATAAATACTTCCCTGTTGCCGGCCGCGGTGACCAAGAGGTTCTAGGCGCTTCAGTCCGGAACCGCGCGGCTGCTACGGTCGCAGGTTCGAATCCTGCCTCGGGCATGGACGTGTGTGATGTCCTTAGGTTAGTTAGGTTTAAGTAGTTCTAAGTTCTAGGGGACTGATGACCTCAGATGTTAAGTCCCATAGTGCTCAGAGCCATTTGAACCATTTGAACTTCCCTGTTTCGTAAAACGGAACATCTGTTCGCTCTCTTAAGATCTCAATTCCGACGGAATAATAAACTTTAATGTTCATAAGTTCATTCCTTTGAACTGTGTTCCTATGGAATAGTAAGGAAAGTCATCTACATTTCCCCTCTTGTGGCAGAAAGTCGACCCTGATGACAAACGTCTAACAATGATGACTAGATCCTGATCTCATTTGACGCGACCGTTGCGTTCAAAAAGATCATATTCTAGAACGTACAAAATGCGACTGTAGATTTCAAACGTTGCCACCCAGAATAATACGATAGACAAACAAAATACTCGAAACTTAAAAGCAAGTATAAAAAAAATAGAGTTATTACATTGACAGCACCTAACCGATGCGATTTTCCCGGCTAATGGAGAGTCGCTACGTATGAGAAAAATAAATTGAGTTAGGAAGTCTCAGAGAGGAAGTGATCACGCACGCACAGCCAGGCGACACGTAGAACGGAGCAGGATGTGGCCCGTGGCACCGACTTTAAACTCACACTACAGGATGCTGGCAGTCCTCTCTGGATGTCGAAGCCATCAGGTTCCGCTCCGTTGAAAATACATCAGCTTATCGCCCAGCTTCGAGGTTACTGTTGGAAAGACCTGAGGGACAAACAGTATTAGTAAGCTGCTGCTTAATCTACTCACATTCCCAAATAATTTTATACATACCATTATTTACTCGTTATCAATGGAAGTATCAGTATAATCAACAGAGACTGAGAACCAACAATTCACTACACTGTATCTCTTAATTTTTGATTGGTCATAGTTTTATCCTTAACAATAACAAAAAAGGACATATAACACAATATGCTGGTTTACGTAATCTTTTGCAAAATTGTTATTATTATTTTTATTCGTGAAAAACGTTATATAACAAGTAAAACTGATTACTAACATTTTTCAACTCATCATCATCATAATAATCATCGTCAACCATGTAATAACGTCTATTGGATAAGACTGTCTTCTAGACTTGCAGTAAGATGTTCCGTTTACAGTTACATGTCTCTCCTAAAAGTTTTTTTGTACATCTTTCCACCTTGCATTAGTCGCTGTCTTGGTCTTTTCTTATGTTCTGCAACCTAACCAAAAACCTCATTGGACTTCTTACCGCTCTTCGGGTTGACTTTTGGCATATCTCCATTTCCTTTGCATTTCAACAATAATTACGTCCTCCACTGGAGGAATGACAAGCAAGAATTATACAAATACAGGCACCCGTTTTCAAAATATACTTTGCACGCAATTGTGTACACTGGGTCTTAATCGACACTGTAATCATTGTATACCAAAAAACTTTATTTTCATTGTGCAAATCACCTTATTTCCATATAAACCTTACTTTTATTTGCATAAACTTGCCGCCACATACCAAGCACCCACTTACACAGTGAAGAGCCAAAGAAACTGGCACACCTGCCCATCATCGTGTAGGGTCCCCGCGAGCACGCAGAAATGCCGCAGCACGAAGTGGCATGGACTCGACTAATGTCTGAAGTAGTGCTAGAGCAAATTAACACCATGAATCCTGCAGGACTGCCCATAAGTCCGTAAGAGTACGAAGAGGTGGAGATCTCTTTGAGCAGCACGCTGCATGGCATCCAAGATATCCTCAATAATATTCATGGTCTGGGGAGTCTGGTGGCCAGCGGAAGTGTTTAAACTCATAAGAGTGTTCCTGGAGCCACTGTGTAGCAATTCTGGACGTGTGTGGTGTCGCATTATCCGGCTAGAATTGCCCAAGTCCGTCGGAATGCACAATGGACATAAACGGATGCAGGTGATCAGACAGGATGCTTACGTACGTGTCACCTGTCAAAGTCGTATCTAGACCTATCAGGGCTCCCGTATCACTCAAACTGCAAGCGTCCCACACCATTACAGAGCCTCCACCAGCTTTAACAGTCCCCTGTTGACATGCAGGGGTCATGGATTCATGAGGTCGTATCCATACCCGTACACGTGTATCCGCTGGATACAATTTGAAACGAGGCTCGTCCGACCAGCCAACATGTTCCAGTCATCAACAACGTCGGTGTTGTCGGGACCAGGTGAGGCGTAAACCTTTGTGTCCTGTAGTCATCAAGGGTACACGAGTGGGCCTTCGGCTCCGAAAGAACATACCGATGATGTTTCGTTGAATGGTTCGCACGCTGTCACTTCATGGCCCATCATTGAATTCTGCAGAAATTTGATGAAGGATTGCACTGCTGTCACGTTGAACGATTCTCTTCTGTCGTCGTTGGTCCCGTACTTGCAGGATCTTCTTCCGGCCGTAGCGATGTGGGAGATTTGATGTTTTACCGGATTCGGTAGACTCGTGAAATGGTCGTATGGGAAAATTTCCACTTCGTCGCTACCTCGGAGATGCTGCGCCCCATCTCTCGTGCGCCGACTATAAAACCACGTTCAGACTCACTTAAATCGTGTCAACCTCCCATTGTAGCAGCAGTAACCGATCTAACAACTGCGCCATACAGTTCTTGTCTTATATAGGCGTTGCCAGCCGCAGCGCCGTAACCTGCCTGTTAACATATCTCTATATTTGAATACGCATGCTTATACCAGTTTCTTTGGTGTAGTAAAGCTGTTCACATTCCAGGCTCATGTACAGGCTTCGAAATGAGGTGACCGCTGCGCCGAAGCGCAGGAAGCATAAACTGTATGGAATGAGACCTTTCTGTCCCAATAGGTCTAACGGGCTGTTGAGTAGCATAATTCCACACAGGACCTGTCAGACCTCCTAAATGCCACCAGTAACTGGAGGGTTAACCCGTCATCGCACGGGACGAGGTAGCTAATGCAGAAGGTAGACACGGACAGAAAGGCAACGTCACGAGGCACAGCGGCCTGGACACATCTGACGAGCTGGTTAACGTGATTTCGGGCTCTCAGTACTCTCCAGCGGTATCTGTCGGTTGTATCTGGCTTGCAAACCACACAGATTGTTTATGAAAATGGAGGCGCGAAAAACTCGTACGTTAGCTCTGTTATCCCGCATGCTTCCTCCCTTGTCTATCGCTAGTCGTGTTGTTTACATAAGTAAAAACTTCATCATCCATGAACATGTAATAAGACAAAAACGAAAGACACTTGTCCAGCCAATAAGGACATCAGCCTACAAAAATTCACGACATCAAACAAACTAACTGTTGATAGCGAACTTATATTTACATAACATCAAATATTACTGGAATTATTTCTATTAATTTAATAAGAAAGTTCCGCAACCTTTTAGGAAACGTGAAGATTAAAAACAAAAATATATTTTCAGCGAGACGTGAACCCTCAGCCCACTGTTTCGCAACGAAGCGCACCTAACACCTACCCTACGCTGAAGTTCTGCAAACAATGACCATGTATTTTATGTTATAGTCTTCGCAAGGCTTTAATCGCCGATATGTTATCAACTGACATTTAATTATAACAAATCCTACCAAAAATGACACGTTTTTAACGAATCTTCAATGTTCCGTTGCCTCTGAAGAGCACACTTTCGTAACACGCGAATTATAACACGAAAATAACCAAATACGAAAATTCGTTAAACACCATTGTGATGTTTGCTGTCATTTTATTGTAACAAACCCTACAAATAACGACGCGTTCTCGAAGGATTCAGTGTGCTGTTGCTTAGCATACATTAAGCAGGAATGACGTCACAGAACTCGTCTACCGCTACGTCAAATTAGCTGACTCGTCTCCTGCGACGACAGCCTTATTTGTTTTCCTGTTTCTCTTAGTAATTCCAGTCATGCGTCATCAGGATGCAGATACGTATCCATTGTCTGCTTTTTTCTTATTTTTGTAAGAAATTTTTTTATTTCTCTTTACCCTGGCAAGCATTTCATAGCAGCAAATTGCTGCACATAATAACCGTTGAGTTTGCTATTAAACAAGAGAGTATCCTTTGTGCTAGAGATGCGAACTCGATGACCTCTAGAGTGACCACCTAGTCCAATTCAGTCTTCTATTTTAGCGTCGTAAATGGCGTAAGAGATGTATGAGGTCTGGAAGAAACGAAAGAAAAACAGCAACTGGCGGCAGCTGGCCCGTGACACGAGCTTCGTATGTTGTTGCTCGAGCTAATATGGGTGAAAAAATTTCCATGTATTCATGTTGCGCACTATACCCTATACCAGATTCGCTCGATAACTTGTAGAGCACCCAAAATCATTAAATGGGTTTAAATTATACACAGAGTGTCCCACAAAGGGGTTTACACTATCTGGACTTTATTTAATAACTGAGGAGATGTAAATGATAAACCGATCCAACTGTGATTATATGATGCTCTCAGTTTAGTACATGTAGCCATTCATTTCTTCTTATTTTGTTATTATCAGTTGCCAGTAACTACACATAAATAATAAGATGGCTGGAAAATTGTCCTTGGAGTAAAGGAAGTGGGTTTTAAAGTGCAACAGTAACAAAACTGCGCGACGAAATTTGAGAGTGAAAAAAGTGTGCGTTGTCTGAACAAGAGACGGCGTGGCAGAAATATATCGATAGCGGACGAAAGGGGGATGGACGCAGTGTTACAAGCTTTCACGCGATCCCCAAAAGAAGTCTTGTAACCTCCCCACCGAAATTTAAAAGAAAATGACAATACTTAATAGAAATGGGAGCCGAGTGTAACCTCCCCACAAAAA
The DNA here is from genome assembly GCF_021461395.2 of Schistocerca americana. Lineage (NCBI taxonomy): Eukaryota > Metazoa > Arthropoda > Insecta > Orthoptera > Acrididae > Schistocerca > Schistocerca americana. The sequence goes on along the minus strand of NC_060119.1, from coordinate 1,088,038,156 downwards.
ATTTACAAGACAGAAATAATATTTATGAATGCCAATGGACATTGCTCTATGCGTAACCTGCCCACAATGAAATGTACTGACAATGGCAACAAAAATGTGAAATTCGCAATCTGACTCAAATATAAATTCCTCATGAAAAAATAAAGTCCATTCAGTGATAAGAAAATTTAATTAAACCGAAATATCGGTCTTTGGCCCTGTGTAAAACAATCAGAATTAAAGTCTTACCTCAGAATAAATGGATGTCACATTTCTGCTCTTGTTGTTGCGCACCGCTTGGAGGAACTGCATTGCAAATAATAATATTCTCTTTTTTTGTGATTTTAGTGGAATTTTTCTTCAAAAGAAGTGGAATGAAATGGGAAGTGCAACGAAATCTTGAGTTCAATAAAAAATTAAATTTTTGAGAAAATGCTTTTGAAATAAAAAATTATTATTGGGGGACTTGTTGGAGAATAATTACAATAAATAAAATTTTTCATTATCTAATGATTATATTAATTAACAGTATACCTTATTCACCATCTTGACCAGTGTTGCCGACCGCCTACATCACACAACCGCACTGGGCTGCTACTACTGACCGACCGCTCTGCATGACGACTATTAGCGTACTGCACGCGACGACTACTAACAGAGTACTGCTCTCAACTAGACAGAGCTACAGACTCGCAACGACTACTGACAGACTCGCAACGACTACTGACTGAGAACCGCTCGCAACACTCGCGCGGTCAAGCGCATACTCTCTGGTCACAGATGCTACAATGCCTCGCCATCGCTGCTATGTTACATACGTGTTTCATAACCCTCCACTGGGGGGGGCAAAAATTTGGCAGCGATGGTGAGTCATTTGGACTTGCCAAGCGCGGCAAAATTTTTCTTTAATTAACAAAATTCTACAACTTACAGAATATTTAAATGTTGTGCACACGCACTAAGTACAAAATATATCAGACAAAGACAAAATGTGAGTACAAAACATAGTAGCAAATCAGAAAAGTATATACAAATTATTTGACAGATAACAAAGTGCACAGGCACTGAAAAAATTCTTTAGCATATGCAGAGCAAATAAACAGACTGGCAAGAATAATTAGATGTAGTACATAAAGTAAATGTTGTGCACACGCACTAAGTACAAAATATATCAGACAAAGACAAAATGTGAGTACAAAACATAGTAGCAAATCAGAAAAGTATATACAAGTTATTTGACAGATAATAAAGTGCACAGGCACTGAAAAAATTCTTTAGCATATTCAGAACAAATGAACAGACTGGCAAGAATAATTAGATGTAGTACATAAAGTAAATGTTGTGCACACGCACTAAGTACAAAATATATCAGACAAAGACAAAATGTGAATACAAAACATAGTAGCAAATCAGAAAAGTATATACAAATTATTTGACAGATAATAAAGTGCACAGGCACTGAAAAAATTCTTTAGCATATTCAGAACAAATGAACAGACTGGCAAAAATATTATATTGACAAGTGACATAAGTGTATTCGCATTGGAGTTCAGCGAATCGAAAAATGTATAACCTATGAACATAAATGATGTTACCAAAAAATTTTTTCTTTATGTGACAAGAATCAGGATAGGAAAGGGAAGGATTGCATCATGGTTGTAGCACTTTAGATTGCACACAGCTGCTCTGAAAGTCCATATCTTTCCACAGAAGTACAACACCAAGTGACACAACTTGAAGTTCCTTTCCCATCAGAATTTATCAGTGTAGCCAAGACACTGAACTGTCGTAGTAATGTTCCATGTTTTCATTTTGGCAGTACATTAGGTACACCAAACAGTGGGACCATAATAATGTCTTCATCGCTCATGGTGGTGGACAGCATGTCGTGTCAACACCACACTCTTACAAGGCACACCAACGTAGAATTAGTGCAAAACCAAATATAGTGCTCCATGATCACTGGGATAGACAGGACAAATGGACATTGCAATAATTCAGGGTAGTCAGCTTATGAGGTGAAGGACATCAAGTCACATAATATTGACAATTACAGACTTAATTAGTAGTTTGTGGCATTCATAGCCCAGTTATTGAACATTTCTGTACCAAGTATGTAGTATTACAGAAAAATGTTCATTAATTGTTGTACATAGAATCAGTAGCCTTCTTTTCCTGGTTACAAAGCATTATGAAATAATCGCATTCTTTTCAGTTACAGAGTATAATTAAGAATCATTAACCTTCTCCTAATTACAGTTAATTAATCATTTGTCATTCCAATAATCATTAGCCTTTTCCTAATTACAGTTAATTAATCATTTGTCGTTAATTAATCATTTGTCTAATTACTGTTAATTAATCATTTGTCTAATTACAGTTAATTAATCATTTGTCGTTAATTAATCATTTGTCTAATTACAGTTAATTAATCATTTGTCGTTAATTAATCATTTGTCTAATTACAGTTAATTAATTAATCATTTGTCATTTCAATATAGTAAGAATTATTAGCCTTAATTAATTACAAAGCATTATTAAACAGTACCATAGTTAATTATGTGTCATTCCAATCTATTAAGAATCACTAGCTGGCATCATGGGTGATCGTATTACAATAAACAGTGGCGGTCCTTGGCCAGTTACAAAGTATATTTAGTACGACAGAATAATGTTCATCAGAAGTCTTAGTTGAAAAGGAGAGTCAATTATTGGCCTAGCATTAACATAATACATTGAGTGATACAAATTATTGGCACTCATTGGCCATTAACCAAAACATGAAAACTCAATATGGGAAAAAAAGGGCTAATTAATGGCATAATTAGTAACAATTCTTCAAGTGACATTAATTATTGGCACTCAGTGGCCAGCAAGTATTGAATAGAATCATCATTCAGTATTATTCAGATTATTACGAAGTCATTATTAAAAATCAGTTAATTACAGTCAAATCATTAATAACCACAGGCATTATAAGTAGTATCATTACAATAAACAGTGTTCCTCCTTCAGTAGTATTCAGATCATTACAAAGTCATTATTAAAATCAGTTAATTACAGTCAAATCATTAATAATCACAGGCATTATAAGTAGTATCATTACAATAAACAGTGTTCCTCCTTCAGTAGTATTCAGATCATTACAAAGTCATTATTAAAATCAGTTAATTACAGTCAAATCATTAGTAATCACAGGCATTATAAGTGGTATCATTACAATAAACAGTGGCAGTTATTAGCTAGTGACAAAGCATTATTTTGAATATAGTCTCATTAAGAGGTCATTACTCAAGTGACATGCTATTCAGAGTTGATCAGTATTATTCAGAATTATCATAAACTAGTGACCTTATGTGGGACTGGTAATACATTTTTTTTTTTTTTTGGTAGCAATGCATTGCGTTGGGATCGATAATTAATTGCTGAAACATAACACTATTTGCTTTTGACCTATTGCAGCAAATGAGGATAGGTAACGTCATTCGTCATGAGTCAGCTGTAGCAAGATTATGTAACAAGGCAGTACATGTGATCACATTTATAAACGATAGACACAAATGGGTAAAAATATAAAAATGCAAGTACTAGAACAGGTATAATAAGTAACAGGTTTAGTAAGTATCATGAAAAACTTCTCCTGGAAAAAATACAAAATGGATTATTGACCTGAAAGAAGAAACGCACACTATGCTGAAAAGTAGTGAACTTCGAATTAACAGGTAGTGAAATGTGTATAAAAATGTGTTCCATAGCTGTCCTTTCCAAAACTTTCCGTCATCCTACTATGCAATATAACACCTGCTGTCAAAGCAAACTGCAACAAATACTTAAATAACTACGTAGCATAAATACATAACTTCAACACTATCCTCATCTGTAAAGAAAAAACTTCATTATTCATTATCCATATTATCATAACTTCATTATTATCATCACCTGTAAAGAAAAACTTCATTATCCATAATACCATATCCTTCATCCTTATTCATCAGTATTCATTATCATCTGCAAAAAATCACTTCACTACTCATTACCTAACTATTCCTTATCTCTAGCATATTTCATCATTAAAACTAAGATGTGTAGTTCAGTCTGACAGCCTGCATCAATCACCTTGCATTCTGAAAGAAAAAATTAGTTAAGACTGCTATTCTACGATGAGTATAGTATATTCTTGTTAATGCCTGCCAATCCTGATCCTTTTACTCTTCCTCATAAAGTTATTGCATCTTCTTTCGTTTATTCCGTAGGTGAAATTCCCATTTCTGTTGAATTTATTTCTTACACGCACCATTTCTTACTGAAATTGATGACAGAGATTAATGTCCTAAATTAAAATCATATACCCACTAAATAAGGACTGGTTTATGGTAACATACTTAAGCATACAGCATAACATGACAGAAAACGTAATATGTCAAAGACATTGACAGTGTTCAGATGCAAAATGTACAGATAATATTACAATCCAGCAGCAAAAAAAAAAAAAAATGTAAAACAGTCACGATGTTGAGATGTCATAAGGCAAAAAAAAATGTCAAAGTCGACTGGTGTGTGTTATATCTTAACTATTTCACAATACATACAAACAAAACTGGAGTACAATCATATACACAAAAAAGTGGAAAATGTGCACGGTCTGATGTGTAACGACAAGAAAAGCGACCTGCTAACCTTACCTTGCCGGGCACTTGCCAAGAAAAAATACGATAATCATCAGTAATTAGTCAGGCGAATTAATTGCATTAGTAAAAGACATCATAGTGTGTTGAATCATACAGTGGTTTCACTCAATAAACGGTTTAATGTTTGAGATATGGTGATTGCCTTTCGATTTTCTGGTTCTCAAAGTTTCGACGTGTACAACATTGGGGTGAGGGATGCTGCGAATCCGATATGGACCTGCGTATAGAAGTTCAAATTTACTGCACTTACCTTTTAATTTGCTGGATAAATAGTGTGTACGTACTAATATCTTCTGTCCAACGTGAAAGTCGCGGCGTGTACAAACCTGTTTTTGCTGTCTTCTCCGGCGCTCTGCGGCACGTTTGATGTTGTTCAGCGCAATGTTAATTATTTCGTGGTGACGTAGGCGACGACTTTTGGGAAATTTTACTAATTCTTTAATTTTGTTTGGTGGTTCAACGTTTTTCAGTATAACAGACGGAGATAGCATAGTGGATTCATTTGGAATGGAATTAATTACATCTTGGAATGAGAGTATGTGTGTATCCCAATCAATATGTCTTTTGTGGCAATATATTCGGCACAGCTTACCAATTTCTTTCATTAATCTTTCACAGGGGTTCGAAGAAGCGTGGTACTTGGATATATAAATCGGAGAAATGTTTCTGGCTCGTAACATGCGTGTCCATATGCTACTACGAAATTGAGATCCATTGTCAGAAATTACTTTCATTACATGCCCTACATGAGATAGAAAATGTTTTACAAATGCTTTCGAAACAGCTTTAGCAGTAGCTTTGCGTAATGGAGTGAAAGTAACAAATTTTGAAGTAAGCTCAACAGCGACAAATATGTAGCAAAAACCTCTGTTAGTTCTGGGAATCGGACCAAAAATATCTACAGCGGCCATATGTCTTAATTTAACAGGTATAATGGGATATAATGGAGGAATATGTTAAGTGGTGTCTGATTTAGCTTTCTGGCAAATTTTACAAGACGCTAAAACTCGTCGTATACGTTTCTCCATGTTAGTAAAATAACAGTTCTGTCTCAGTATAAGAAAACATTTTCGTGCTCCGTAATGTGCGTAGCTTAAATGAGTGTACCAAATTAATTTGTTGACCAGTTCGTCAGGAATGCATAATAACCAATTGTTGCTGTCAGGATGAGAGCGGCGAAACAGAATGTCATTGCGTACTGTGTAGTGGTTCCTAATCGTAACATTATTTCTATCTTGCCAAAGGTGTTTAATTTCTTTCCACACATTGTCTTTATTTTGCTCCTTTGCTATGTCCTGTAATGACGATGAAATAAAGTTTTCAAATGCAACTTGCTGAATGTACATGACACTGAAATTTGTTTTGCAGAAGTTGTTGCTACGTCTTGCTGATTGTTGCCGAGAGAACGCGATAGTGCGTCTGCTATAACATTTTGTGTGCCGGGAATGTGAACAATCGTAAAATTAAATTCCTGTAAATACAGTTTCCATCTACTTAATCTATCGTGAGTGAATTTGGCCGAAAGTAAAAATTGTATCGCTCTATGGTCTGTGTAAACTGTGGTATGTCTGCCATAAAGAAAGTGCCTAAATCTCGTAAAAGCCCATACAACACATAATGTTTCTAATTCTGTAACGGAATAATTTCGTTCAGCGGGTGACAAAATGCGACTTGCAAATGCGATGTTTTTAATTACTGTTGAACCATATTCTTCTATTTCCTGGAAAATATGTACACCTAAAGCGGTATTGGAACTGTCGGTGGCAATGGAAAAATTTCTGGTAAGATCTGGGTGCGATAAAAGTGGAGCATTCAACAAAGCATGTTTCAAATAACATTCTCGTGAACAAAATTCTGCGTGTCAAAAGTAATGTTTGCGTTACTGTAATATGCAATCTGTGCTGTATCTGGTTAAAATCTATCGTACGTGTTATTATTTACTGGAGAATGTTGTGGCATATCCACTATATGAACTGTTCTGTTATTTCTTACTGACGTGTTACGCTCTAGATGACACCTATTGTCTGTTTCATTCATCATAATATGTTGTTGCTGCTCATAAGATCGACTGTTATTAAATGTACGCTGAAAATTGTGCTCATTATTTGTTTTACGTCCGTCCTGATAGTAATTTCTATACGGCGCATTGCGATACGAGTTGAAATGGTGTGTTGTCTGTACGTAGTTATTTCTTTGCTGCCATGCGTTACTATTTGTTGGAGCTGGGACTATACGTGCACGCGGCGAAACATTAAAGTTTGGTTGACCTTGTAGACTTCATTGTTGGTTAGGTATGCTAAGCGGTTGACTTTCATGCTGTTGTGGTGAAAAGGTCTATTGTTACCAAAATGTGGTTTGCTATTGCTGATAATTTTGCACATACTGATGATTACTATTTTGTCTGTAGTTAAAATTACGGCGGTAGTTGTCATTACGGGAGTGCCTACTGAATATTGTCACATTCGGTAAAAGTTTGTCATATCCGGTTTTCATTACATACGTTTCTTAATTCTACAAAGAGCAATAGTTAAAGAGCAGTTTTGATAGATATAAAGGATAGTAGAAGAGAAGGCAGTAGTGCAGAAAACTAAAGATGAAACAGCACTACTCCAGCTCGGGGCCCTATGCTCGCTACGGCACATATTCATTAAAGCGTAATGAATCCCCTGAGGTCTATTACGCACTGCAAATAAATTTTAGCTTTTGCGTTGCAGGCAATGGCGGTAAAATTCCAAAACCAAATTGTTGTAACCATGTTAATACTGGTTTCTGCATAATACGTAACGCTGATGAAAATATAATAGCAAATTGTCGCCTCTGGTTCAAAGCTAGTTTCTGCATTACAGGCAATAGCGGTGAATGTACAAAGATAAATTGTCGTATACAGTGCAAAGCGTGTACCTGTACGCTGTCATTATTAAATTCCTTACATTTTCTAGCGGATAAAAATTGCTCGTAATCTACGTTCTCGTCACTCAGTTTGATAACACGTTCAGGTTTGTGTGTGAATCTGCTTGTCTGTGTCGTTACGGATTTCAAGTTGGATAGCTTTTCAGATTTTAAGTCGCGTGATTTTTCGGATTTTACGTCTCGTAGTCTCTGTAAATTGCTCACTTTATACACGCTGCGTGAGTCTGACACATGTTCATAAAGTGGCGTCTGTTGTGGCATGTTATTAACTGAAATGTTTTTCATCTCTGTTACTTCTTGTTGTAAATTTGATAACTTCCTACGTAACGTGTTGTTAGATGAATCGATCTCATTAATTGTCTGCTGTAAATTTTGAAATTCAGGCGTTTGGATAAATGAAACCGGTGCAGTATCGTCTGATTTATTGTCATTAGTATTTTCGATAGCATCAATACGACTGGCCAATTCATCACATTTTTCAGTCAGTATTTTAACCTGATCATCGGTTTTAGAATCAGACGCATTAATCTGTTTTTGCAACTTGCGCGTAGTTTCGCTCAGTTTTTTAACATCAGCTTTGATAACATCACAATCCTGTGTTAGATCTAATTGTTCGAATCTATCTGTCACTGTTTGAATATTTACTGTGTGTGTATCTGTTTTTGATTTAAGGTCAGAAATTTCATCCCGTAATTCCGCGTTCAATTGTTCTATGGTATTAATTTTGTCGGACACTGTAGTAATATTATTGTCTACATACGTCTTCGCTTTCGCGAATATTTTACGTTTGTCCTCTTGTCTTTGTGCAGTGATTGTTTCCATGACTTGTCGTTTTACTTTGTTTTGATCCTGAATAAATCTGCGGAAACGCGTATCACTGTTCTGTATGTGCTGATTAAAGCGCTCGTTAATCTGAGTGTTCTGCTGTTTGAATTTCGCGTCTATCTTTGCGTCCACTGAGCGCGAAAGTTCTACCGTCATTGCTCTAAACTCGTCCCGTAATTGTGTAGCTTTTTCAGAGCACTGTTTGGCGACTCTGCTAATTTCGTCTCTGAGTGTATCTGTCGCGGCTGTTTGCATTTCCCTTAATTCTTGCGCAACCGACTTTATTTCTTCGCTATTTTTTTGTGAACAAGCCTCAATTTCCACGCGCAACTGTTCCTTAGTGTCATGGCACTGCGCGGCAACGGCTGTAATTTGTTCACTAAGTTGTTTGAAATTTTTGTCATTATTGTCAAGTTTTTCATTTAAGTGTTTGTTATCTTCCCTAAGTTGTTTGACCCGTTCATTAAGTTGTTGTTTGAGATCCGCATTATTATTGTCTATTTTCTCAAATTTTTCATTAAACTGTTTGAAATTTTGCCGCAAAAATGCCATAATTGGATCCGATTCAAAATTAGCATCTCTATTCTCTGTGCTGTTCAATGGTCGATCTGGAATTGTCTCTTTTTGCGTGACCATTTGGTCATTCTGTAATTTACAAAAAGGTTTGCCAGTTAAACATACACTGTCAGTCCCTATTTCGGAATTAAATAAATCCGTCGTACTTTCACTACACTGACCATTTTCATTCGAAAAATTTGTTTGTATGTTACTTGAATTTTCCAAATCGGGTGTGTTAAGCTCGGCAGCGCTCATTGCAATAGAGCGTCCCGCGTCATCAATTGTCGTCAAATTAACAGACGAGGCAATTGGGTTCGTTTGTTCATCATTAAGGTAAAAGTCATCATTAATGGTTGGAATGCATTGATTGTTAGTGAACGCAGGATTGTCATCATCACACTGCGTGTCATAATTACTATCGGTCACGCTGTTTGAGTCGGTAATTTCATTCAAAATACCTCGCGATACACTATTCACAGTCTTTCGCGGCATTTTTACAATAGTCACAATTTTTCAGAAAAATAAATAAGCACAATGCAAAAGCAACACACAAATACAACAAAGCAACAAATTGCCGTTGACCTGTAGAGAGAAAGTCACAATATTATTAAAAGCGTTGCGCTAAATCCTAATTATATCTAAGCAAACAAGAGCAGATATCTGACTGTTGTTCAAAAGACTCTCAACGAAATACGATCCTGGACTGGGTGTCGCCAAGTGTAACCTCCCCACCGAAATTTAAAAGAAATGAAATGACAATATTATATAGAAATGGGAGCCGAGTGTAACCTCCCCACAAAAATTTGAAAGAAAGAAATATGACAATATTTAATTACGAATGCTAATGGACATTGCGCTAATTGTAACCTCGCCCACAATGAGAGGTATTGAAAATGGCAACAAAAATGTGAAATTCGCAATCTGACTCAAATATAAATTTTTCACAAAATTTAAAGTCCGTTCAGTGACAAGAAAATACAATTAAACCGAAATATCGGTCTTTGGCCCTGTGTAAAACAATCAGAATTAAAGTCTTACCTCGGAATAAATGGATGTCACATATCTGCTCTTGTTGTTGCGCACCGCTTGGAGGAACTGCATTGCAAATAATAATATTCTCTTTTTTTGTGATTTTAGTGGAATTTTTCTTCAAAAGAAGTGGAATGAAATGGGAAGTGCAACGAAATCTTGAGTTCAATAAAAAATTAAATTTTTGAGAAAATGCTTTTGAAATAAAAAATTATTATTGGGGGACTTGTTGGAGAATAATTACAATAAATAAAATTTTTCATTATCTAATGATTATATTAATTAACAGTATACCTTATTCACCATCTTGACCAGTGTTGCCGACCGCCTACATCACACAACCGCACTGGGCTGCTACTACTGACCGACCGCTCTGCATGACGACTAAACCGAACTACAGACTCGCAACGACTACTGACAGACTGAGAATCGCTCGCAACACTCGCGCGGTCAAGCGCAAACTCTCTGGTCACAGATGCTACAATGCCTCGCCATCGCTGCTATGTTACATACGTGTTTCAGTCTTTACCGCGAGATGCCCATGAATCAGGTGTAAGCAAATAAATTGTTCACCACATTTTAAAGCAAGCAAATCAGAATCCGTACACTCCCAGATGAATGAGGTCGATCCGGATAGGCGCCTCGAATGTGGATTGATTTGCAATAATTAACATTTGACTGATGTCATTGTGTGGTCTGACAAGGCGACGTTTAAACTGAATGGAGCCATCGGCCACCATAAACGCGTGTAGGGGGCAAGAGATACTTGTCACGTTACGGAAGAACGAGCTGTTAATCTCCCTGGGTTATCAGTGTGGTGTGATATGTCTGTCAGACAACTTGTAGGGCCATTCTTTTTTGAAGGAACAGTGACAGGTGTAAAGCAGGAACGAATTGTACCAGCTGTTCACCAACCGTCCCGAGATGGAGATTGTTTCAACAAGACGGTGCACCATCACATTACTACCGTGACGTGGGGCAATTCCTGGATGACACATTTGTTGTGAGGTGGACAGGCCAACGAGGAAGTGATGAGTTTCCTCCCAGATCTCCCGATCTAGCGCCATTAGACTCCTTTCTGTGGGGAACTTCGAAGGACACCGTCTACGCCACAAAGCCACGTACACTCGATGACACGAGAGAGGCGACTGCCTGTGAATCCATCCCAACAGCAACCACAACACAAGCGTTGATCTGTTCTCTAACGTTGCCGATGGAGGACATTTGAAACATCCACTCCATTAAAACATCGTCAGTAATGTCATCACCATCTATGTGACTTAAAAATTTATAGTTTTTGTTATTTTTGTTCGAGTTATTAAAGCTCAAATAGTAAAAGCCCCTCTGTGGAATCCCTGCATATTATCAGAAACTACAAAGCGCCTAAGAAAAATGGAAACATACAATTAATCAACACGAGACCTAAATTGTTCGTTGATAGCAATCTATCAGTCACTGTAGCTTACCACACGACGGTACGACAATGCAAGTGGAGACGAACCTACGTGAACATACGTGCCCAATTCAAGACAGAAACCGATTGGCGTGTGGCCACTTCAACAGGTGCAGACAATTTTTCTGTCTGCAGATAAATCATAAGCTTGTTTTACATGCCTGTCGCCGGGGCCACAATGTCGCCGCCTACAGACAGCCTTTGCCAACATGCAATTCATCTGTGGTACAGACCGAGGAGAGAGCTTATGTTGTCGCAGTATATGTAATCCTTGCCGCAGTGGAGACATTCGCGTTGTGTATATTTACAAAAGCGACCACGACGTGAGAGACAGCAAGGTCAAGAGTAAGTTCACCGCACTGGCAGTGAGGCAGATTCGCAGACAATGTGAACAAAACGAAATAGCTAAGGAGTGATGAAGCATCAGGTGACGAGAGAGAAAAGGAGGGGAGGGGGAGGCAATATTTAGCGTCGTGCTGTGACACATAGGTCCGCCTAATTTACGTATAGGCCGTGGTGTCTACCAATGATGAGGATGTTTGATATAGTTTTACACTGTTCTCTACATGGTGTTCAGTGACCACAGAAATTTCTAAGGGTTAAGGTTATGACCTAGACTTCCTCAACACATAAACCAGTTACCTTTAACGCTGATGTACTGGTATCCTTGTTAGACAAAAATAGGACAACGAAATTTGAAAAGTGGATCTAAAGTTCAGGGAGAAGGAAAAAAAAACTTTGAGGTCTGACGATGACATTGTAACTTCATCTGAGACGACAGAGAAGTTGGAAGAGCACTTGAATGGAATGGATAGCATCTTGAAAGATGATATAAGTTGAGCATGAACAAATGTAAAACAAGGATACCGAATGTTGGTGAACTTAATCATGCAATGTTGAAGGAATTAAGTTAGTAAATTAGGCACTAAAATCAGTAGATTTTAGCTAATTTGGCAGCAAAATAAATGACAATGACAGAATTAGAGACAATATAAAATGCACACGCAACAGTTGTAATGCATTTCTCAAAAAGAGAAAAATGGCTCTGAGCACTACGGGACTTAACTTCTGAGGTCATCAGTCCCCTAGAACTTAGAACTACTTAAACCCAAATAACCTAAGGACATCACACACATCCATGCCCGAGGCAGGATTCGAACCTGCGACCGTAGCAGTCCCAAGTTTCCAGACTGTAGCGCCTAGAACCGCACGGCCACACCGGCCGGCTCAAAAAGAGAAATTTGTTAACATCGAATATATGTTTAAATGTTAGGAAGCCTTTTCTGAAGGTATTTGTCTCTAATGTAGCCTTGTGTGGAAGTGAAACGTAGGCAATAAGCAGTTCACACAAAAAGAAACTTTTGAAAAGTTGTGTTGCAGAAAAATGTGCCGAGAATTTATATGTTTCATTTTACGTGTCTGGGACATGAAATTATTACTCTACTGGCAGAGCAGTAATAAAATAAACACAGAGATTAATTACATAGGAAGAATCTGTTGTAGAGGAGATTCAGTAAAATGCACACGGAAATTATTGCCAATAAAAGTAAATGGCTTAATATGTACAACAAGAATTTATACACTAAAGAGCCAAAGAAACTGGCACACCTATCTAATATCGTATAGCGCCGCCGTGAGCACGCAGAAGTACCCCAACAGGACGTGGAATGGACTCGGCTAATGTCTGAAGTAGTGCTTGAGTGAACTGACACCATGAATCCTGCAGGGCTGTCCATAAATCCATAAGAGAACGAGCGGGTGGAGATCTCTTCTGAGCAGTATTTTCCAAGGCATCCCATGTATGCTCAATAATGTTCATATCTAGGGGGGGGGGGGGGGTTGGTAAGCACCGGAAGTATTTAAACTCAGAAGAGTGTTCCTGGAGCCACTCTGTAGCAATTTTGGATGAGTGGGATGTCGCATTTTCCTGACGGAATTGGCAAGTCAGTTGGAATGCTCAATGGACATTACTGGATGCAGGAGATCAGACAGGATGCTTACATACGTGTCACCTGTCAGAGTTGTATCTAGACATACCAGGGGTCCCACATGACTCCAGTTGCACACGTCCCATACCATTACAGAGTCTCCAGCAGCTTGAACAGTTCCCTGTTGACATACAGGGTCCGTAGATTCATCAGGTTGCCTCCATACCCGTATCCGTCCAGCCGCTCAATGCAATTGGAAATGAAACTCATCCGATCGGGCAATATGTTTCCAGTCATCAACAGTCCAATGTCGATGATGACGGGCCAGGCGAGGCATAAAGCTTTGTGTCGTGCAGTGATCAAGGGTACACGAGTGGGCCTTCTGCTCCGAAAGCCCATATGGATGATGTTTCGTTGAATGGTTCGCACGCTGACACTTGTTGATGGCCCGGCATTGAAATATGCAGCAATTTGCGGAAGGTTTGCACTTCTGTCAAGCTGAACGATTCTCTTCAGTCGCCGTTGGTCCCTTTCTTGCAGGATCTTTTTCTGGCCGCAGAGATGTCGGAGATTTGATGTTTTACCGGATTCCTGATATTCACGGTACACTAGTGAAATGGTCGTACGGGGAAATACTCACTTCAACGCTACCTCGAAGATGCTGTGTCCCATCGCTCATGCACCGACTATAACACCACGTTCAAACTCACTTAGATCTTGGTAACCTGCTATTGTTGCAGCAGTAACCGATCTAATAACTGCACCAGACACATATTTTCTTCTATAGGCGTTGCCGAACGCAGCGCTGTATTCTGCCTGTTTACAAAAATGGCTCTGAGCACTATGGGACTTAACTTCTGAAATCATCAGTCCCCTAGAACTTAGAACTACTTAAACCTAACTAACCTAAGGACATCACACACACCCATGTCCGACGCAGGATTCGAACCTGCGACCGTAGCGGTCGCGCGGTTCCAGACTGTAGCACCTAGAACCGCTCGTCCACCCCGGCCGGCGCCTGTTTACATATCTCTGTATTTGCATACGCATGCCTATACCAGTTTCTTTGACGCTCCAGAGTAAAATTGTCAAAAACCATTCAAAAGCCAAGAGCTTACAAAATAATTTTTTTTATTCGCGACAACTGGTTTCAACAATCTTAGCTGTATCTTCAGGTCTTAAACATTTTTATGTAACAAAACATGTTCATTTTACGCTGAACCTCATGCAGAAGATTTCAAGTGGAAAGAACACAGCACATTATAAACGTTTGTCACCGCCTAATATTTAAAAGCACACAGTACCTTATCCGAAAGGTCGCGCCCATACATACTGTATATTGCTCACAGAAGCTTGTTGAAACACTGACCGGAAGATGAAAAACAAATTAAACGATAAGATAATGTGCTCTATATTCCGTAGAGAGCCCAGTTTTCGGCGGTCCGTAGGAACATGGACCACATGAACCGATGGTTCGTGCCTGCCAAGGTGGTGTCTCTGTTATGTCTGGGATGCATTTTTCTGGTATGGAATGGGTACCCTAGTTGCTCCGGGAGGGACTTTGAACGGTCCCTCGTATGTTGAGCTACTCAGGGGCCATCTCCACTCATTTTTGGCCTTCCAACACTCTGATGGTTCTGCGGTATATCAAGATGATAATGCGCCGCCGCATCGCTCCCATGTCACGCGGGAATGGTTCCAGGAACATACAGGGGAGGTACAAAGACTGAGTTGCCCACCCAAGAGGCCAGATTTGAACCCCAACGTGCATACATGGGATGTCATGGAATGCAGGCTCCCTGCCATGGATACTACACCCACGAGCAGACCAGGATTGGTTGCAGCTTTTAAGGGCTCATCTGCACTCCACACGAAAGCGATAATACAATTTTTTCGTGCAGGCAAAGGCATGACATGAAGCGCTATCGATAAACAATACGTAATTGCGGTGAAAAAACAGCAGAAAAACCAGCAAAGGTTTTAATATTGTACTTCAGCTTTTTGTCCTCTCGCGTTACTTAAGAGTGGTGAGGTAATCTGTTTCCGTATGGACGCATTTTGTCATTACACCGTAACTCCAGACATTTCGTTACATACTGAACATAGGCAGATTTAAAGAGGCGCATCGACTTTCTCATTTATGTTAATATACTGCCTAGCAACAATTATTATTTATATGTAAGCGCCTATTCATAATTTATGTGCTTATGTGAGTTCTTCTGATGGAAAATTATAAAGTCCTAACATAAAAGAACCATAACTCAATTTTCACTGCAGTTTTAATGCAAGAAGTCCGATATTTCACACGGTAATGCAAAAATACTTTCCAAACACACGACCTCAGCCACCAATGCCACTGTTCGCACGCCAGACAACTTGTAAGGAAATAATATCGGTTATTCTTAAAACTTTGAAATATTTTTGATTATCTGATCTGTATTCGCAGTCTCACAAGGAGAAGCAAATTATTAGTATTATTATTTACATTATTTATACGCACTGCAAACTATTTCGTGTCAGTTGCTTCGAGAGGAGTACCAGGGACTTATAGACTTACTTCCTAGACGTCTCACAGCTGCCCGAAAGCCAGAGGAAGCTTACGTGATATTATATGCCTATCCAACGGCATTTGCTAAGTCAGTGTAAGCTGAAGTAGCTATGCAGGGTCGAGCAGCGTGAAGAGCTACATAAAACCAGTCTTCAGGCTGAAGACCATAGCAACAACTAAAACGAATACATATAAATTTCAAGGGTTCCATGGCGGATTGTTGACACATCTAATTTTTTCAAAAAATATTTAGGGGTAACCTTAAGAAGTGATATCTACAAAAGAAAAGGGAATTTTTTTAAAAAAAGTTGAAAAGCCTCTGGGAAATATGTTAGTACAACCAATTCTGGAATCCTGATCTAGCGTTCGTGGTCCTTATGAAATTAGCATGACAACAGAGATCGAACGATTTCAGAGAAGAATTACTAATCTAGTATCCCAAATGAAATTGTGGCAGAGATGCTCAGGGAACTTAAATGGTAATCTTTGGAAAAAGACCTACTTTGATCACGTGAAAATCCGCTGGATAAATTTAGAGAAACTCCATTCGAGGAAGACTTCCAATTTGAAGACCACAAACGACGAAAATTTCACATTTTTTGAGAAAACGGTGCAAACTAATGTTGGTGAAGCTCATGGCAGTGTTAAGGTTATGGTTCTAATCGTGAGGTCATCAGCGCTCTTATTAAAATATTTTGTGACGTCTGTGGCTAAAATATTGAAAATTAAAAACTAAAATAAACGAAAAGAACTACGAGTACATGTTGTACAGGATTCGTTTATTCAGGTTAACCAGTTTTCGGCTTACAAGGTATCTTCAGATTTTAACTGACTATTGCCGCCAAGTTACAACATTTGTAAACAACATTACCAAAGATGTTACTTATCTAAAATGACACACACACACACACACACACATACACACACACACACCGTTTACATGGAGCTCCCAAAACCGGATTTCGTAAACCGATTTTCAAATTCCGCTTCTGGGGTGGTAATGTAAACACTTCAGATTCGATTCTGGAAATCCACTTCTAGTTGCCGGTTTTCCAGTTAAGCAATCGATTTTCTCTCCCATGTAATCGCAACCGGTTTTGAAACGTGCTTGGGCTCACAGATTTCGTCTTGTTCTTAAAAACTTTCATCTAATATGAACTGAATGACTTCTTGTACAGTGAAGTATAAGTAGATATATTAGACCGAAGTTGTTTACACCTCGTCTGACTTAAGAGATATAACGATTGTGCTACTAGATCAGAAGCTACAACAGCTGTTTTCCAGGTGCCGCATTTAACTGGGCTAGCAAATCAGCTTCAGACCTTAACATGTAAACACGACAGCGAAAAATGGCTTTCGAAATTCGGGTTTTGTCTTTCGGAAGATGTATCGCATGTAAACTTAGTGACAGTATATATCATCTATGCCCGGTGGCAATGCAATTTAAAAGATAAAAAGTTAATTTGAATACTAAAAAGTAAACTCCCCAAACAGTTTTGGTACACTCTGTCCCATTCTCTCTCACATAGTCAAAGAGTAGCAAACGATTAACAAAAGTTATTGCTGTCATTGAGTATAGCCCTTCGTTAAAAATTTAAATAACAATACTGTTGCTCAATCAATCGAACGGTTCTGTGGCTGTTAACCACCATATGACACCGTTAAAATCTTCTACCTAGCGACTTACGTAGAACGTAATACTAGAACTGGTATCATATTCGTCATTCGTGGGTTTAGCAATTTAGGGTACATTACCTGAAAGATATAAATTCTATCAGCGTTGCAATGAGTCCTACAACATTTCTGTTATACTATTAAAGAAAAATGTTGTTGCCGTAAAAATTAAATACATGTAGGGTCCGTTCTGATCCACCACTGACAATCCGATTACGCCCTCACTACGTAGGCTCTACTGTTTCGTCGTCAAAATCGTGTCAGGATGCTATAGTATGCTCCAGTGACTTCGTTAAGTTAAAGTGTGGGCTGTGCTCTTACTAACGTCTTTGCGGTAACCTTCTCCCGTGTTCTTTACTGCCTCTCCTGCTAGTACGTATCTATTGGTCTACAGTTTTCATTTGTCTGCAAAAAGCGAATACCATCAATTTCTGTTATCAACGACAAAATAACATCTTGCTACAGTTTGATGATCTGACACTTTTCAACAGCTCAAAGCGAATACCATCCATTTCTGTTACCAATGACAAAATAACATTTATATTGCTGCAGTTTGATGGTCTGACAGTTTCAATTGCGTATTATGAGGAAGGTATGCTTCATTCTTCTCTTCCTCTTCTTCTGGTTTTCTGTAGTATTGCAGTACCATTCAGTTACTAAAAAGTCCTTGTGATGATGATGTTCCATCCACTCAGTCATGGTGATGACTTTACGCTTACATTAGGAGACAAGGGATTTTATTGAGAAAGAAACTCATACATATGGCTCTTAGACTGATTTTATTTATAAACACACATAGTATTTGGACATATGAACGTGCTTAAATAAGAACTTAGTTCTGTGCCTACATTTGCATGGCTACTTCATACATGTTTCCACATACTGATGCACAGGATGTGTTGAAAGGCTGAACCTTGATTTATTCCAGTGGATACATGGTTTTCCGGGCTAATCCCAGCAAATCAATCTATGTTTAATTGCGTAACTGGAGTAAATTAAATTTGCTCTTGCAGATCTCTCTCTCTCTCTCTCTCTCTCTCTCTCTCTTGTTAAAAACTTTAACTGTCTGCGGGAAGTTCCCTGCTGTGAACACAAGGTCAACTAATACCATTGAGAAAGTATGAGCTCTTCCACTGAACATGGCAGCAATTTTCATTGAAGTATCACAGGAGCAACTTCATTTATGCATGGATAAAATGACTTTCGTATCACTGTATCAAGAATTTTCAGAAGACACCACAGTGCAGGACTCATGATGAGACATCTTTCCCATACTAACATGTACTTAAACCTTGTGGTGAATCACAGACCATTATTTTTACATCAGGTGGTTGTGATGGCTTTGCCTCATGCACATAAAGAAAATATCGATAATGAGTAACACACATACGTACAGTTACATTCTACTGCTGTCATTATCACCATCGCTAATACTCGTGTGACGGCTGCACTGAGGAGAGTAAATGTGTTACTACAACACGTTAAAATATGTTCCACCCTTTGAAAGTTCTTTTGCTACCGGGAGACCACTTTTTCAGCTACTGTTATTGCGTAAAATTCGCAGCAGTGTATTCAACTTTAAAAAACGATAACGTACAGTTATACCACCTCTATTTCTGGTATAAAATAAACATACATTGGACTCTGCAGCCAGCTCATCATTGTCACTAATGCCGTCACCATACATACTGGTGAAAAAACGATTAAAATTACGATACTCGACAAAAAACGTGCTAAACACAGAGTGATAGTGTTAGTTGTTAATTTAAGTGATGGAAACGACTGCATACTAAAGGTTATGAACATTAAAGAATCTTCCATTGTTTTGAACTCATACATTAAGTCGCTGACAAAAGAATAATGACCGCAACGAATAGTAACATCAATCATCCTAAATATTGCAGGGCAAATTATTCCCAAACATGTCATGATGCTGCAACTGGAAGACTATGGATTTGTCAAGAAGGAGAAGAGTATTAATGGTTAGTACTTGTTCTTGTGGCTTAACTCTAAAACCGTTGTTAAGCTGCTTCTTGAAAAATATAAAGAAGGGTGCCATAATTTGAATGCAACTGACTAGTATTTGTTTTCTAAACAACTGATACCGTTTTATGAAGTATTCCAGAGAGATGTCACAAGTTACCTCAAGTGTCTCAGAGTAACACATTTATTTCCATGTATGACTACTGTTACAGGCATTTTGATTTGGATGGAGAATGTCAAGCTGATGAACCTCCTGTAATTAATCTGTACTCTGAGGGCTGTAAAAGAGAACAATAAAATAATTTTTCTGTGTACTACGTGTGTTTTTCTTTCTTGAAATCCTAACAAAAAATGTGGACACATCATAGATTAGTCAGTTGGGAGTAAGATAGTAATAAGACTAATCTATTTAGTATACATACTTCTGCAATTACCTTACTGAATGAGCTATCATGACTGCACATCTTTAAAAAATTCTGACTCACATTAGAAGTAAAAAATGACAGGGTGACTTGGTGATGAGAGAAATCTGTGAGAAATATTAATTTTGCGTACACAGGGTGTTACAAAAACGTACGGCCAAACTTTCAGGAAACATTCCTCACACACAAAGAAAGAAAATATGTTATGTGGACATGTGTCCGAAAACGCTTACTTTCCATGTTAGAGCTCATTTTATTACGTCTCTTCAAATCACATTAATCATGGAATGGAAACACACAGCAACAGAACGTACCACCGTGACTTCAAACACTTTGTTACAGGAAATGTTCAAAATGTCCTCCGTTAGCGAGGATACATGCATCCACCCTCCGTCGCATGGAATCCCTGATGCGCTGATGCAGTCCTGGAGAATGGCTATTGTATCACAGCCGTCCACAATACGAGCACGAAGAGGCTCTACATTTGGTACCGGGGTTGCGTAGACAAGAGCTTTCAAATGCCCCCATAAATTAAAGCCAAGAGAGTTGAGGTCAGGAGATCGTGGAGGCCATGGAATTGGTCCGCCTCTACCAATCCATCGGTCACCGAATCTGTTGTTGAGAAGCGTACGAACACTTCGACTGAAATGTGCAGGAGCTCCATCGTGCATGAACCACATGTTGTGTCGTACTTGTAAAGGTCCATGTTCTAGCAGCACAGGTAGAGTATCCCGTATGAAATCATGATAACGTGCTCCATTGAGCGCAGGTGGAAGAACATGGGGCCCAATCAAGACGTCACCAACAATGCCTGCCCAAACGTTTACAGAAAATCTATGTTGATGACGTGATTGCAGAACTGCGTGCGGATTCTCGTCAGCCCACACATGTTGATTGCGAAAATTTACAATTTGATCACGTTGGAACGAAGCCTCATCCGTAAAGAGAACATTTGCACTAAAATGAGGATTGACACATTGTTGGATGAACCATTCGCAGAAGTGTACCCGTGGAGGCCAATCAGCTGTTGATAGTGCCTGCACACGCTGTACATGGTACGGAAACAACTGGTTCTCCCGTAGCACTCTCCATACAGTGACGTGGTCAACGTTACCTTGTACAGCAGCAACTTCTCTGACGCTGACATGAGAGTTATTGTCAACTGCACGAAGAATTGCCTCGTCCATTGCAGGTGTCCTCGTTGTTCTAGGTCTTCCCCAGTCGCGAGTCATAGGCTGGAATGTTCCGTGCTCCCTAAGGCGCCGATCAATTGCTTCGAACGTCTTGCTGTCGGGACACCTTCGTTCTGGAAATCTGTCTCGATACAAACGTACCGCTCCACGGCTATTGCCCCGTGCTAATCCATACATCAAATGGGCATCTGCCAACTCCGCATTTGTAAACATTGCACTGACTGCAAAAACACGTTCGTGATGAACACTAACCTGTTGATGCTTCATACTGATGTGCTTGATGCTAGTACTGTAGAGCAATGAGTCGCATGTCAACACAAGCACCGAAGTCAACATTACCTTCCTTCAATTGGGCCAACTGGCGGTGAATCGAGGAAGTACAGAACATACTGACGAAACTAAAATGAGCTCTAACATGGAAATTAAGCGTTTCCGGACACATGTCCACATAACATCTTTTCTTTATTTGTGTGTGAGGAATGTTTCCTGAAAGTTTGGCCGTACCTTTTTGTAACACCCTGTATACATTGGACGACTGTATATAGTCATCACTCACTGCAATATTTTCCAAATAACTATTTTGCAACGTGTTAAATCCAGGACTTATTGCATTCAAACTGATAGGAGCAACATTATAGGTAGGTATTCCATATGTAAATTTTGCTTCCACAGATCTAATACCTATGCGAATAATATTAGCAGGCTTAAGTATGGCATGATACTTATATTTAAAAATCGATCTAACTCATCATAATGCACATATCTTCACAGACATAACTCACAAAATCATTGAATGAGTACCTTGTTATACAGTGGCCACAAACTCAAATTCTTTTCACAATCCATAATATACCATTTAGATCACACAAGTAAGCAACACTTGAACAATTTAAATAAAGGCACTGTAACAAGTCTGTAGATGTCAATTTCGGTGTTAAATTTCCATACATTGTGATCACAGATACCTTCTTCTAAGGATTTAGGCATCTGGAGGAGAATCACTGAAGTATTTGATCTTGCTACATAGATGGTCCCAGTCCATCTCAGTAATCTGCACTTTAGCACCGCGTCGAACATTCTTAATTTCTATTACTACTTCACAGTCATAATCCAGTGCTATACCTACACTTAAATGTTTCTGTCGATTGACAGTCACCGAACAAGTAGTGGCGAACAGCAGTATGGTGAATACACTTGACAACTGATGGTGAAGACAAAAGAAACTCAATGTTCGGGAACACTTGCGGGCTCTGCTCCGATATATTAGATAGTCCATCCGTGTCCTGACGACTAAGCTCCAACTCTGTGAGCGGTTGCACACACATTGGAAACTCAACTTCCAGGATTAGCTGTGTGTCCTGCTCCAATACATCTCTTAGCACTGATTTCTGCTCCTATGCACCAGGGTGTAGTTACAGCGAGAAAGAAATAATGTTCTGTAAAATGAAGAAAGCACACAATACTCATCGAATCAACGATCTTTTGTTGCACACACGACTTGTTTCAGAACACTTAATTTTCCATCATTAGCTGTAGACTGTAATAATGAAAATATTGTGTTACAAGACAATGAGAGAGGTTTCGCTAGTTCAGGGAAAGTGTCAGGTAAGGAACTACGCAGCCAAAATTTCTAAAATGGAACTTAATAAATTAAAAGAGAGAACAGGACGTTACTTACAAATAAAATCACTTAAGCATCTGAGATCATTCTCACCCCAATATTGTCATGGAACCACTTGTGGATCCCTTCCCATTGTTTTGTAACATAATATTTTCATTATTACAGTTTACAACACATGAGTGTTCCAAAATCGGTCATGCGTGCAATAAAAGAATGTTGATTCAACAGCAGTCGTGCGGTTTCTTCATTTAAAAAATGGACATGCTGAGTTTTGGCTGCCCAGAAGAAGAACTACTTGAAGAAATAATAACAAATGAAAACCCAGGTACGCAGTGACTAATAATAACGATCTATTATCAAGAGGAAAGAGTTAATAGTACTTACATTTACAGGGTGACGAGTATAGAACTATATGAAAAAGCGTAAATTAGTTACAAACCACGGCGGGCACACGCTTCTTTCACCATGTAAACATCACTACAAATATTCGGATTTAGCTTATGACATGTTCGATATGCCTGCCTGATGTGGCGCAGGCGAATAGCGAAATTCTGCATGACCCGCTGAAGTGTCGGAACATCGATGCTGTCGAAGACGTCCTGAATGGCGTCTTCGGCTCGGCGATGGTTTTGTGGTTATTGCTGTAAACCTTGTCTTTAATACAGCCCCACAAAAAGGAGTCGCATGTGTTCGGATCCGGAGAATATGGCGGTCAATCGAGGCCCATGTCAGTGGCCTTTGGGTACTCCAGAACCAGAATGCGGTCCCCAAAGTACTCCTCCAGGTCATCAAAAATTCTTCTGCTTCTATGGGGTAGAGCTCCGTCTTGTATGGACCACATCTTGTCGAAATCAGGGTCGCTTTGGTTAATGTCTGTAGTCATCGCGCCATCAGGGAATATCACATCAATTACTCCGTGACTGAACATTACACGTCACACAGTCGCCCGTTGAGGATGAACAGACTCCTCGATCAGAAATGCAGCTTCTCAGTAACTCAAATGCGCCAATTTTGCTTGTTGATGAACCCATCCAAACGAAAGTGGGCTCCGTCGCTAAACCAAACTACGCATATGCATACTAATTTCCATCATGCCCCGGGGCCAACCGTACAGTTTGAACGTGCTAACTCA